>NC_142495.1:29879952-30222452 GCF_965113065.1 Corylus avellana
CCCCTGGTCTTCGTTCAATCCCCCGATGACATATATAGAATCTGCTATTACAGCGGCACCAGAATAAGCCCTTGAATCATTTAAGGATTCCCCCATCATCCATGAACCGACACGAGGGTCAAAGACCTCAACAGACGAAACCATTCTATTTCCATCATGGCCGCCAACAGCATATCTGCAAAGAAAAATTTCCATAATATAATGACATCTTTGGATACTAAGAGACAAACACACAAAGAGGGTTTTTTATGGTGAAATCCTTTTTTTTTTTAGTTAAGTTGCATATTTATACAGCCATCTAAATATTTTTCGGGAAGTAATAAAAACAAAAGAACTATAACTTGAGTAATAAAATGGCAGCGAACCTTGCTGTGAATAATCATTTCAAAGAAAAAGTTCAACTTACAGTTTGTCATTCAGCACAGCCAATGAATGAGACCCTCTATTTGTGGACATATTCTCAAGTCTAGTCCATGATTGTTCTCGAGGATCAAATCTTTCCACTGAACTGAGATAGTAGAGAAGAATAAGTCAGACAATTAGGAGGAACTTCCAAAGTTCACTTCATGCCCTATAAGAAACTGTGCCATAATTTAAAGTATACAAACATTTTTTCTTCAACACACTGTATACATTATGTCATAATGAGATCAGAAGAATCCGACTATCCTTACAGTTGGTACGTATGGTAGAGACACTTATAAAACACAGTTTTCCAAGTTCTGAGTTTTAGAAATGAGAAATTTCTATAACTCCTATATATAAGAGGATAAAATGACATGAGTCCTGTATAAGCTATTGCAATGCCTATTTTATTCAGGGATAAAAAGTAATTGGGGCATGTGATGTTATTATGGGCATTCACCCATCACATTCCAAATGGAAAGTGTATTACTCGAGACATTTAAATAAATTTGAGCAAATCCGGAAAAAAGCAAACACAAAACCCGAATGATCAGGTACCCAATTACTGCTCAAAAAACAAAAGTGTGAGCCTCCTCTTCATTTCGCAGAAACTTGATCAGGAAGGGATTCCAAAGAGCTTGGCCTAAACATGCCCATACTAATAATACCCACTCAAACAAAAACAAAAAATAAAATTAATAAATGGGAAGAATACAGCATCCAAAATACAACCATTCTGGAAGAAAATGCAGCCTGCCATGACAGTGCCAGTATTAAGATCACATTTTAAACTGAAAAAGCCCAAAAAGAGATTAATGCATACAACGGAGGGTGGCATTCAATACATTATGCTTCTACATGTTTTTTAAGATAACCAGTAGGGCACAATGCATTGATTTCAAGTAGGTCCACTATAAATATATCGTAATTAAGTGTTGATAAACTCTGCCTACTGATGACAGATAACTACTCATCCACCAGATAAATAAAGATTTGAAAAAGAAAAGAACTAAAATGGAAACTTACTTCAAGTAATTCTTTCCATCATATCCTCCAACAACATAGATTATGCCATTAATTTCTGCTGCAGCAGTTGCGGATCTCTGACAGAAAAAAAAAAAAAAAAATGCTAGTAAATGGAATTCTTAGTTGGATGGACCATATAGCATCTTAAAACATATTCCTATATTTCAAAATTTTAAGCAAAAACAAAGGGTATGGATAGGTGTATGATGTCTGTCAGAGAAGCACTCTTCTAAAAAATAGTAGACATTATTCGCATAGTTTTTTTTTTTCTTTTTTTGACATGCCGCACAAAAGGGGGGAGGAGGATTCGAACTAGTGACCTCCACTTCATTATTCACATAGTTGTTCACTTACTAATGCAAGTTGTTACAAGTGAGAAGCATGAAATGAATAATTATTCATATTTTGGCCAAAAACAGCATTCGCTGATGTATAGGTGCATACATACATATATTCATGCATACATACATATACATATAGATGGAACAAATGGAAAAAATTATTGCAATGCAAAATATGTTAACTGTGGATCTCGCAATATCCCTGTTTAGTTCTGCCTAGAAAAAAATATCCTTTCTTAGTTCTCACTAAAAATTATTATCAATACATAATTTTCATTTAGTATGTTTATCATGCCACTATCTGGGTGCAAGCAAACCTTATTATCAATATTTATTAGACTCTCTCCTTCACCCATCTTCCGTCTTTCCTCCTTTTCCCGCCCCACAGCCTCCCCTCCCCCCACCACCCCTCCTCTCCTTCAAATCTTACGCCCCCTTCCCTAGATCTAACAATCTTTCATGCCTCTCTGTCCTCCTCCCCCCTTCTACCACCTCCCCCACCAGCACCACCGAAAGCCTTTTGGGAAATCATTGTCCTCTTTGGTCAGTGGAAAATAAATTGTTGGTTCTATATTGTCTCTTTGTCTCTCTTTTTCAGGTACTCAGGTTTTTGGTTTGAGATGCCACAAAAACCGATGTCCACATCCACAATGCATTAGATACCATTCATGATTCCTCAACAATGGTAGCCTCCTGTCACTACGCCTCAAAACTAACGAGTAATAAGTATCAATGCAGCCGGATCTGCAGCAGTGAATAAGTTTATCTGTCTCACTCCCGCAGAGGCCACCTTTGACTCCAACATTCCAACCAAGGTTCCTCTCCAATCTGCTACTGTTTTTAAATCATCGGATTCTCCCCCAATTATTGGACTGTTTTTTTGTACATTTCTGGTCGTATTGTGTTCTACTGGTATTGTTTCTTGTTAGTTTGATATTGTAGTAGGGATTACTACTCTTGTTGTACTCTGATTTTTAAAGAATGTTATTTGTTCGGGAAAAAAAAAAATGCTAAACATTTGCAAACGCAGTAGAGTCACTAAGAGGTACCTTGTGTAGCATTGACCGAGTGGGGATCCACCTTCCTATGTCTAGATCAAATATTTCCACCTCTGAGAAACATTGAGTTTGAATTCCACCACCAATTGCAAAAAATTTCCGATTCAAAGAAACTCCTCCTAAGCCTCCCTTCTTTTGATTCAATGAAGGACGAGTAACCCACTTATCACTTAGTGGGTTGTAGGATTCAACTTCAAACATGAAAGATTCATTGACTTGTCAATAAAGAAATGCCCAAAATGGATAAGTCAAAAAGAGAGACCATAACTATTACCTGTATCATACCACACATTATCATGTGCACCACCAAACAAGTAAATTTCACCATTTAGCTTTGCAGCTGAGGCATGTGAACGTACAAAACTCATTGGACAAAGGGATTCTATAAGATCACGAGAAGGAGAGTAACAATCGAAAGCCGGTAACCACAAAGAACCATCATATCCTCCGGCAATAAGCACTTTCTCATCAAGGTCTGAATGAGATTCATCACTTGAGCTGACTTCTTTTTCAGTAACAAGTCCAATTTCAGGAAATGACCCACGTTCTACCATCTTGATTCGCTCTTTTAAACTTTGAATTTCTCTTCTTGAGTCAACCTAAATTTCAAATTTAAATAGGCATGGATTCAAGATCATTGCAAGGAAGATTCAGATTAAAATTTAAAAAAAAATCAGATTAAAATTTTTTTTAAAAAAATATGTATCCTCCGCATTATATTATTGTAGTTTCCATTTTCTTAATGATAATTCTTTAGAAAGCTAAGCAAGAGATGTTCTTTTCAGAACATGAAGAAAAATAAATGCATAACTTGCAGGACATTTGGCAGATTAGAGACAGCCACATTAGTAGAGCACTCAAATGTAAATGCCTATGCTCCAAACAGTAGAAAATTGCACAACTGAAAATAGCATTTTGAGATGAGAACCATACCAGATCCTGCTCCAAAGAATTGATTGTTTGTACTTGTTTTAAATGAGACAATTTCAACTCCCTATTTTCTTGCTGTAACTGTACAACACACACATGATACCAAGTTAAAAAGGTAATTAGATGAAAATGGAATTTAAAATGGACAGTATCAATTACCTTAGCCACAAAAAACTGAGGTTCAGAGGACTCCATTTCTAAATCCGCTGGTTCTTCTGGCAAGCAAATATCATCTAATAACATCTCCCTTTTCATGGATGAAAATGAGGAGCACTCGCCACTTGGTTTGGAGTGTATATTTTGCTTGTAGCCTATTTCGGCTGCACCCTCATCAATACAAACTTTTGAAAACTGTCTTTGTATGTCCAGAGAAGGAGCAACACATGAAGAGTTCAATTGCATATTGGATTCAGCCAAATGAGACTGCAAAGCTGCTGTCTTAAAACCTTCAGCTTCCCATCTTTTATCAACAGTAGGTACAGTTTCATATGAAGTTCTCTGAGGAAAAGAACTTGTTTCTGCTGCAGCAGAAGAGTACGGTACCTCAATATTCGGTACCAAGCCTACAGGTTGGTCATTATATATTCCCCAATCATCTGCAGCAGCTTCTGAAAGATTGCATCCTCCATCTAGACAAGGTGCAACGCCTGAAGACTCCCGTTTCATGTTGGACTGGTGTGAGCTAGGAAGCTTTAGTTCTAAAGCTGGTGTCTTAAAATCTTCGACCTTCTTTCTTGCAGTAGAACTGTTTGAATCTTTAAGCAAATCACTCCACTTTTTTTGTGGACAAGAAGTCTTCACATCTCTCATGACAGAAGCGTAAGATCGATCATGACCTCTTGTTTCCTCATCCTTTTCTGCCACTTCCTCATCAATGAGAGCTTCTCCCCACGGATCAGGAACATGCCGGGATTCCCATTCTGCACTGGCCTGGCCTGGATGAGCATCCCATTCTAATGCAGGCACCTCAATGCTGCCACCTTCCTTCACAGATGAAGCTTTGAATAGACTGCCCCACTTCTGTGCATTGGCAGGGAGGGAAGTATCCACAATGACTGGTGAAGATGAAAACAATGAAATCAACTTCTTTGTTTGATCCCGGTCTAGTTCAAACCAAAATAGTCTTGGTTTATAGTAGTTTTCAGCAATTACAGGTTTGAACTGATCTTCCAGCAAGGGTTGGCAATGCCTCCGGATTCGAATCTTGACCTAAAATGACAAACAACACAAAATATGTGAACCCCATAGTCCATATATTGCCTTTGATATTGTAAACACAAAAATCAAACAATAACATCACAACCCAACTACTGGACACAATGGTAATAATCACAGTCAATACCTGTGCAGCATAGGGGGTAATTGAACCATCTGAAGTCCATCCATATGGATCAATATTCAACTGTCCTGGGCTTGCAGCCTCAAACAGTCCATGAAGCTTCCTATCACTGTAGTTGAATAAGAAAAGCGGCAAACCAACACCAACATTCTCTACATAAGAGAAATGTGTAGCCGGTAATCCTGTTCAATAATGTGAATCATGTTTACAAGTATGAGTTGAATAGTATGCACAAATGAATTTTCTAACAGAGACAAAACTATGCATGCAAAGCATGGGTGGGAGTCAACTAACCGAACAACTGTTTGGAATAACATTCATTAATAGTGTTATAAGTGCAGCCAAAGATCACTCCACACAGGTCACTCTTCCGTAGATTCCTTGCAGTTACACTGCAATTCACTGTCCACCGAGTTTTAGATATTTCCTTCATCTTGCGTGTCACTTTCTTCCTCCCTGTATCCATTCTGTTATTCCAGAAAATCACGACATTAAGTCCTCTACCATAAATGTCAATAATTTGAAGTAATATCCGAAGGTAGATAAGGTAGCTCCTTTAACCATCTTCCCTATTCCACATATGCCAAAAAGATACTAAAATCTTTTGAAGTGGTTTACAGCTTTGATTACAGATTCTCATGCAAAAATATAATTGCTACGAAATTTGTAACCAAAAGAAGAGCTAAGTGAGAATTGTCCATTTTTTAGATGGTAATTAATAATACAGAACAATTCCGCAAAGTGAATAGTTCAGGAGGAATTTTAGAACATACACGTTGTAAATCTTTACAGAATGTAAAGAAAAAGGCAAGAAAACAGAGTATTAGAAGAAACTTGATTCATATTCTCTGATGAATGAATGTCAACTTACAAAGAATGAATAAACTGTTTACATATACTCCATGATCTCTCAAGATAACAGAATATAACTAATTACAACCAATTAACTGATTTACAACTAGACAATCTAGTCAGTATGTGTTGATTAAGTATATGAATTCTAGAACATTTACTTTCAACAACTTAATGAAATATCCCTTACTTGAAAATATTATAAACCTTTTAGCCATTCAGGATCATGACAGAACAATTATTAGCTCTGCTTTAACTTAGTTATCGATTTGGTCACAGCCACTCTTCTTAATATAAGCTTTTACAAGTTTCCTTCACCGAGATTCAGGTTCAACAATGCGTTAACGTAAGAAACTTTAATCTAGCACGGAAATAGGATGGAGAATGTTTAGGGTTGAGGTTTGATCGATAACACAACCAGAACAAACGGTAAGCTAGAGATTTATCAACAAACAAGCACTCGGTTTAACACAAAAACATGTAAACAAAGGTATTAACCATTATCATTGACGATATTAGTTTATAAGTACTGAAACAAAACAGCAATACTTACTTCAGAATTGCAGCTTTCTGGAATTTAAAATATTAAATGAATTTCACAGAACTCAGTCAATACTGTTAAAAGGAAAAATAATCAAAAATCGTCCATATAACAAGAACAACCTTCGGTTATAAAAATTTCTCGAGAACAAATTCAAAGAATAATAATCACAGACAGAGCAACATAGTTCAAATGCTCTTCGTCGTAAGCATTGTTCATTCGGAAGGTACGAAAAAAGTAAACGGAAAATTAAAAAGAGCGTCATTAGCACCTTGTAAACATTCATTATAAAGTAAAAATTATGAACGTCGTTTCCTCACCTTGAGACCAGAGGTTGTACGATCAACGATCGATCCTCAAGTTTGAAACGTGAAAGCAGTACGGGAGTTTTGGTGTTTGTTTCTCGGTAAAAAAACTGGGGCTTAGAGTCGAGAAAGTGAGAGAAAATAAGAGAAAAAAATATGGTTAGCGTGAGGGGCCCGGATGAAAACTGAAATCTGAAAAGAAATGCCTATGGGCTATGAGGTTGGACTGAGAGGTTCTGACTACTGAAGCGCGAAACGCCCCAATTTGGATCGTGGGACCCTGATGGGGAGCTACGAAATTACCATGTTGTCCCTATCGATTCTTTTGTTACTTTAGTTTAGGAGGTGTACAGTAGCTTTCGTGCCCATGCCACGTACTAGTTTAGCCAGTTCTCCCACTTTCTTTTTTTCCGTTTTTAGCTTTGACTCAATTTGGTACCTCCCCAATCCCTCACGTAATTACGAAGCTTCATCCTTTTTTGGGAATATGCATTAAAGTTTAAATGGGATCACTGTTGGCACTGCCAGTCTTGCCCCTCCCGACGGTGATGGATTGATGGGACTTTTAATGGGAATATGTATCACTTTGAGTGGTGGAGTGACATTGGTGCGATAGAGAGTGGCCTTGTTTGGCAATGGCTTGTACAACTCATAAAGGACTAAATCTTTCATCGGTTTTCGGTCGATATTTTTTTTACTTTTTATGTCCACACAAGAAGGTGGAAGGAGATTCGAACTAGTGATTTTTATTTCATTAGACGTGGTCCCAGTCAATTAAACTACTTCTTGAGAATTTATGATTTTTTTTTTCTTGGAGTGGATCATAGGTATTAAGTATAAAGAATAATAATCACTATAGTAAGGATAACAAAGGATATTACGATTAATAAAGTATTAGTAGTGGAGTTAAAAAAAAAACAAGAGAATCAATGACCTGTCAGCGGATAGAGACGTAATTCGTTATAATTTATTATAGATCTGAAACTGATTGAGACGGTAACTTTTCATAGATATTGTCTTATAATAGCCTGAAAGGCTATTGTGTATGTATAATGTTTGAATTGTGAATATTTCAAATTATATCTTTGACATGAGTAATGATATAAAAACGACTAGAGTCATCTCAAATGTGATATGATATTTAAAATTACCAATAGATTAAAATTCAATAATAACCATCTCAAATTGAATGGTAATTTTAAATGTCACATCACATTTGGGATGACTCTAGAAGGACTCTAATCCTCCTTATATCATTACTAAAGGCATTCTACGAAACATTTTATCCCATTTAATTGTTATATCAATGAATAGATAATTTGTAAAAAAAAAAAAAAAAGTAGAAAGATATTCAATATTTTTGTTAATCTTGGCACATATTTATTAAAGGAAAAAATGCAAAATTAATCATTGTGGTTTACATGATTTACAATTAACTCCCTCTGGTATCAAAATGAACTCAAAGGTCCCTGAGGTATGCCAAAAATATAATTTTTTCGTCCACTAATTTAACAAATTCCCTTAATATGACACTTACTTAAATAAGACAAGTATCTCAATTATATTGCCTCTAATGTTTTACGCTATTAGAATCTGTTAATTCAGTGAACGAAATTTGACTGTAGGGACTAAATTATTTTTTTGGTATATCTCAGGGATCTTTGAGTTCATTTTAATACCACAAGGAATTAATTGCAAATCAGGTAAACCACAATGACTGAATTTACATTTTTCCCCTTTATTAAATTTAGGGTAAAGTCCTATTGATCCCCTTAAATTACCACCACAATGACAATCTACTCTCAAAACTATTAATTGCGACAATTTATTTCATAAATTACTAAAACAATAACAATGTACTTCTAATTCTAACAAAATAACGAAATTACTCTTATTAAAATAATAACAAAAATACTAAAATTTATAAAAAATAAATAAAAACAAAACAGGGGTGTTGGACCACCCCTAAGTAACTAGGGATGGTCTGACCACCCATCAGGGGGTGAATCGACCACCCTCGAGAGAAAAAATCTAGGCGTGCCTAGTTAATCTTCGTCTGAGCATGGATGTTAGAGACTGAAAAAATTCTTCTTCGCAAGGGATTGTGAGACCCATGTCGTGGCTGAAGCCAAATTCTTCTTCGGCTTGCTGGAGAAGGATTTGGAAATCAGGACGAGTCAAGTAAGAGATTGGGACAATGAATCATCTTTTGTTTTCTCCAACATATACAACAAATTACAAAATGACCCAAAAATACAGAAATGGCTTCTGTCTTTGGATTGGGTAAGATACAGTAATGGTGGCGTGAAGGGCTGAGGGGTGTGGGGAGCATTTATGGGGTGGCTGGCGTGGTCGAGCCAACCCTATTATATTCAGTGGTGGCCGATCCACTTTCTAGGAGCCACCCATGTGCTGCCACCCATGAAAGAACCACTCCTGTTTTCGAACCACCTCTGTTTTTTTGTTTTTTTTTTTTTTTAAATAAAAAATAAAATGTAAGGATATTTTTGTCTTATTGAAAATTTTATAAAAATAATTTTGTTATTTTTTATTATTAAGGACATATTTTTAATGTTTTGGTAGTTTGAGAGTAAATTATTTGATAATTTATAAAGTATACGGTCATTTAAGGGGTTAAGAGGGGACTGATATACTCTGTATCAAAGAGTGGGGCTGTGCAGTTCATTGATTGGCCTTTTATCATAACTAAATACTGCAGACATTTTGTAGTGTTGGCAGTGTTGCCGTTGAGGATTAATAATGGAGAACCACGTAGGAAGTTAGGAACCGCTTAACTAATTGAACGGCAGGCCTACCACTTCTTAGCATAAGATAATTTGGCTGTGTTTGGCAATGGAATGGAAAAAGAGAATGAAATAGTACTGTAATAAATTTAATTGAAATGAAAAAAAAAAAGTAAAAAAAAATTGTTTTATAATAATTTTTTTAATTTGAATAATAATAAAAAATAATTGATGTGATGTAAAAAATAAAAATGTTAAAGTTGATTTTGAAAATAATTATTTTGATTTTTGGTCTCATCCGGTCCGACTCTTTGCCAAAGAGAAAACACCACAAAAGAGTGGTAGGCCCTACTGTAGACGCATATCCATTTTTAATTTTTTTTATAAAAATATAAAATTAAAAACAAACTACAAACAACAACATAATCGAATACATGCAATTTAACCGAAAAAGTCAAACTAGACAAATAATTAACACCACACGGTACTTTGAAGAAAATTATGAAGATAAAAGTCGAGTAAGAATGCAGTCATGAAAGAGAGCGGCCTAATATGATGGATAAAGAACTTCGTGTAACTCATTTCTTAACTGATTTTTAAGAAGATTAAAGAGACTAAGAAGAGAAAACACCACGAAAGTGAGATCTCCTTTTAGGATAGTGAGTATGAAGCGCAGTTTGGTCTATTAAATTGAGTGCGTTTACCATTGCAATTTTTTTTTTTTTTTTTTTTACATGTCCATACAAGAGAAGATTCAAACTAGTGAAATTTGCTTCATTAAACATTATTTCACATGGAAATACATTTTTAAAAAGTTACGATTTAAAAAAAAAAATAATAATTTTAAATCGCAAGTAAATGTGTGAATTTGTTAAAATGCATAATTTTAAAGTTGAAATTGTGATTTTACTAAACATTTAAATGCATGTTTTAAAATCACATATCTAAAATCTAAATAAAACCCAATCCTCTCGATATGTGGGCTAGGCTTTGCACAATCTTTATTCTATATGGTTATTACTATTTTCGTGATTTTATCTTTATGGGATAGTTTAATTGGCTAAAGATTATGTTTAATGAAACAGATGTTATTAGTTCGAATTTCTATTCCATTTTCCTCCTCTTGCACAAAAATGTTTTAAAATAATAATAATAATAAATAAAGCATGTTCTTTAAAAAATTCAGAGCAAATAGAAGATTTATTAGTATATTTATAACTAAATATCACTTTATCTACTATTCAGTCTTTACGAATATATGTGACAAAGAGAATTACAAGTATGCAACTCACCCAAAAAAAAAATTCTAGTCAATAGTCATCCAACGAACAGAAAACAACAAAACTAACCTGAGGGTGAAATTCAATCCATCAATGATTATCTCTCTCTAACGATGTGGCACTCGGAACTTGAACATTCCTTGCCGCGAAATGAAGCCCCACACCTACACAGGTTTGGACGCTCCACCACCATTACATACAAGCTCTAGTCTCCGCCGCTCATGTGCTCCACCTGTCAACCCTCTTCGCCACATCGTTTCCCGGCAGGTACTCGCCGGGAAACGCCGCCACATCATACTATCAGTCAGCGCGAACCAAAGTCCACGCGTCGAACATTCAAGACGGCACGTCTTACTCGCTCCTGTTCTGGCCACCGGCGCGTGGGTTCTGCGATCGGCGCTGGCGCGAGCGGAGGACAAGGCGACGGGCACGGTGGCTCCGGAGAAATCGCAGGCCCTGCCGGCTCCGACGGGTGAGGAGAAGAAGGAGGAGCCGATAGTTTCGAGGATTTACGACGCGACGGGGATCGGAGAGCCGATGGCGGTGGGAAAGGATAAGAGTAAGGTGTGGGATAAGCTGATGAACGCGAGGATTGTGTACTTAGGAGAGGCCGAGCACGTACCGATCCGAGACGATAAGGAATTGGAGCTCGAGATTGTGAGGAACTTGAGGAAACGGTGCGCAGAGTGTGATAGAACCATATCTTTGGCTCTGGAGACATTTCCTTGTGACATGCAGGAGCAGCTCAATCAGTATATGGATAAAAGGTTTTGGTCTGACCGAATTCCATACCTGCACACACACACACTCTGAGAGACACACACATATATACATCTATAATTCGATACACTATAACTGATGCTTGTTCTGATGGTTCGCGGTGCTTGACTCTATTTAGTTGATTTATGTTTGAGTAGTTTTGATTAATTTTTGAGTAATTTCCGTATTGGCTCATGTATCACTTGATGTTATATTTGTACATGATAAACATATTGTGTGTGTGTGTAGTGAACGATGTTATGTTTTGAAGTCAAATCACGAGCATTATTACTGGTTAACCAGCTTGAGATTTTAATTTTAATTTTGAAGGGAAATGGAGGACTTTAGAAGAATTTCAATATGTGGGCGAATCGGATTGATGACTTATTTAGTGATCCAAGATTCCTTACTTATTAAGTTTTATACGTTGAATAGCCATTTTGTGGTGTTAGCCTCTTGACAGATACAATATTTTGTTAACTTTTGTTTCGTGTTTGGGTTGATTGTGACAATCGATGGTTTAGTAATATGTGACTTTTTTTGTGAGCTTAGCTGTCAAGTTGAGGAGATTGGACAAGCTTTACCACGCACATTTATGTTGGAAGCAGGACATCTCAACTGAAAAGTCCTAAACTAACATAATCCGCCTCTAGGTTCTAAGAAGTATAGTCAATTTATTTAACATTGGCATTGGACCTCTTCTATTTTATTCATCTTCTATAACATTTCTGCACTACTTATATTGAGGCCTGTACTTGATGGCAGGATAGATGGAGAAACATTGAAGTCTTATGCATCACATTGGCCGCCTCAACGTTGGCAGGAGTATCAGCCTCTTCTAAGCTACTGTCGAGATAATGGAATTCAGCTTGTTGCTTGTGGTACTCCGCTCAAGGTACTCTTGCATTTTTCACATTACTCAATTGGCACCTTGCTAAGATGACCCTTTAGGTAGGAACTAATATGATATATATGTGTAGAAAACAAAGTAATCTATTAGCTTAGCATCAACTCCTTGCAAGTTAACTCAGATCTAAGAATCCACCAATATGGCGCTGAGGGTGGTTTGGGTGTTGATACCAAAACAATAGGTGCAAAACCAGTAGGTGTGATCCTAAGCATGTGAACCTGCTTCAATAGGACAATCTGAAATGAAGGGCTTGATTCTTGATATTGTTTCCTGAGCTGTAGCATATTTAGTACCTAAAAGCTAGGGTTGCAAAGTAAACTGTTTCTCGCTTGATATATGGATGAATAACTCAAAAGGCTACTTAATGGTAATTTCAACAAGAATTATTTTACAGTTGATTATATCCCAGAAGAACGCTGTCATGTATGCTTGACAGACAGATAAAATTAGTGTTCTCAATTTCTTCATTTATATTTCTTGGTTGTGTGATGGTGCATGATCTCATAGTCCAATTTTCAGATACATATCTGCGATCATGAAAGGAACAGAATGTTTGCTCATCCTCCTTTACTGTCCAAACTTTCTTCCACCACTTTCAGCTGCAGCCGTTTTATTCTCGTCTTATGCATGAGTTGATGTAGTAACTATGGAGTGCATGAAAATTATTCTGATATTATTAGGTTTTAAGAACTGTCCAAGCAAAAGGAATTCGTGGGCTTTCGAAGGCCGATCGTAGAGTATATGCTCCTCCAGCCGGTTCGGGCTTCATTTCGGGCTTCACTTCCATCTCACGCAGATCACCAACTGATATGAATTCTCCTAGTCTATCTGTTCCTTTTGGGCCAGGCTCATACTTATCTGCACAAGCAAGAGTGGTTGAGGAATATACCATGTCCCAGATCATTTTACACAACATGGTGGATGGAGGAGTGACTGGTATGCTAGTAGTGGTAACAGGTGCAAGCCATGTCATGTACGGATCTAGGGGGACTGGGCTGCCAGCAAGAATTTCAAAAAAGATGCAAAAGAAAAACCAGGTGGTTATATTACTTGATCCTGAAAGGCAAGAAATAAGGAGTGAGGGAGAAGTTCCTGTTGCTGATTTCTTGTGGTATTCTGCTGCTAGACCCTGCAGTAGAAATTGTTTTGACCGTGCTGAAATTGCTCGAGTAATGAATGCAGCTGGCAGGAGGCGAGATGCTCTTCCCCAGGTTAGCTGTTCTTAATGGTCTTCATCGAAATATGATGCCTTCTATTGATCTGCTCGACTTCATTGATTCTTATTTTTGTCTTCTTTTTGGATATACTACTGCAAAAATTAGAATCTGATGTCCTGGAATTTGAACTGTTATTTGAGTGTTCTGGTTAATTGATGAATCTTATAACTCTTTAAAGCTTTCTTACTTTTTTCTGAATAAATTCGGTACTAAATAAATACTGGTGGCCTTCAGTTAGTTTCCTTCCATACAGATTTGTGGTTAATTAAGATCCAACAGTTTGCAACTTATTTATCTTTTTTTTCTCAAATGATCACGTAAAAACTAGCATGGAAACTGTATTGAAAATTCAATTGCAACTTCTAGATTTCCATTTATGTTAGGTTGAAGGAGTAGAAAATCCTGGATGATACTTTTTAGGGTGTGATTCCAGAACATCCTGGATGATACTTTTTACTTTTTAGGGTGTGATTCCAGAACAATATTTTGGAGGACTGTCCTGTCCCTGTAAAGACCTCCACAAGCCAAGATAATGTAACCTTAGAAGTTCTTCTTTCTGACGTGTCTATAGGAATCACCTTTTTGAGATTCATGGTCGCACAAGGTGGTATTTATTTTTTTATATGCAATAAGTATTAGGCATGAAACATGAAGAGAAGAAGTAATATGTCATTTGTAAACCAATATTAGAATTTGATTAAAAAAAAGAATGATTATCTGAATATGTGAGTGACTTAATTATGTAAACAACATAAGTTGCTCAATCTGTTAAAATGTACCTGGTTAAAAAATAAAATTGTATTTTGAACTTCTTTGATGATATTTATTCTTATTGAAAGTCAAAAGTAATCAATAATTAGATACTTTTTAATTTAATAAATATGTTTTTTTGTCAATAAGATGCTGAACCGATATCATATGCTAGTGTTGATGGTGAAACTAACTTTAGTATATACATGATACAAAATCTTGCAATTATACTTATCAAAAAAAACAAAATCTTGCAATTATCTATATATTTTGATATATTATTTGTATATATATTAATCAAGGAATTGGGGAAATTATACGATCAAATATTAAGATTTGACCTCTTACTTTATTATGGTTTGGTTTAGGCATAACGAATCTGGGCATCATTACATTCATTTATAAGGGAGGGAAGTTGTAAAATGTGGTGGTTTTGTTGGGTTTACAAGTTAGGAATGTCTTTATGTAAGAATTATCTCCCTAATGACCTTCCTTTGTCTCATGAAGACTATAATGTTGATATGCTTTTCAGGACCTTCAAAAAGGACTTGATCTTGGTTTAGTATCACCTGAGGTACTACAGAACTTCTTTGATTTGGAGCAATATCCTCTTATTTCAGAACTGACTCACAGTTTCCAGGTATTTCAGTTTGTGAAAGTGAAATCTTTATTTTAGTATTTGATCAAGACAAGATATTTTCATGTTTTATTGTAAAATAAGACCGCACCAATTGTTTATTTTCTGATGCTATGGAGAAAACAGTTGGTGATAGGGAAGGAAACAGAAGTTGACCATAGCTCATTGTGATGCAGGGTTTCAGGGAAAGATTGTTGGCAGATCCCAAATTCTTGCATAGATTAGCTATAGAAGAAGCTATATCTATAACAACTACTCTCCTAGCACAGTACGAGAGGCGTAAAGAAAATTTCTTCGAAGAGCTTGACTATGTCATTACGGATACCGTCAGAGGATCAGTCGTTGATTTCTTCACAGTTTGGCTTCCTGCCCCAACTCTGTCGTTCCTTTCATTTGCTAATGAGATAAATGTGCCTGACAGCATGGATGCTTTGCAAGGTCTCCTTGGTTCCATCCCTGATAATGCTTTTCAAAAAATTCCTGCTGGGAAGGACTGGAATCTTAGTCACAGAGTTGCATCGGTGCTTTTTGGTGGTGTGAAACTTGCTAGTGTTGGATTTATTTCCAGCATTGGAGCTGTGGCTGCCTCAAATGTTTTATATGCAATTCGTAGATTTCTCAATCCAGCACTTGGTGCTTATCAACGTAATAAAAGATCACCAATACTCAAAACGGCAGTTGTCTATGGATGTTTTCTTGGAACATCAGCAAATCTTCGTTATCAGGTAAAGAGGGTACTTATTTCAGATGCTTGTACTAATCAATTTTATTTTAGCATTGTCGTTACAACTCGTCTACACTAATTTAAAGATTAATTTTATAGTGACCATATATCTTCATTTTTCTTTTTCTTTCTTTTTTTATTTTTTTTATTAGGGAAATTTTGGTCGAGCTCCCTGGGTTTTTGTGTGTTTTCAAATTACTTCTTGGGTTTCTAAAATTGATTTTTAACTCCTTAGGTTTTTCTCATTTTTCAATTCACTCCTTTTGCCAAAAACTGCTTATGTGACATTAACCTGGTTATTGGCCCATAAGCAATTTGCCAAGTGTTAAAAAATTAACTTCTAATTATATTAAAAAATAAAATTAAAAATTCAAGATTTTTTTTTAAAAGGGTGGCATGAAATTCCCTAAGGGTGGCTTGAACCGCCTTCAGGTGAGGGGTGCCCGGGCCGCCCCTAAGAGGGGTGGTCTTGCAACCCCCATGGAGATTTCAGGCCACTTCTTTTCTTGTATCTTTTATTTTTTAAAATATAATTAGCAAATGAATTTTTTTAACACGGTGAACATGCATGACACATGTGACGCAGCTAATTGCTTGCGTGCCATTAACATAATGCAATGCAAGCCTTTTTTTTTTTTTTTTTACTGAAGGAGTGAATTGAAAAACGCAAAAAAACCTGAGTTAAAAGTTGATCTTACAAACCCATGGAGTAAATTGAAGTCGCATGAAAATCCAAAGAGATATTTTAAAATTTCCCTTTCAAATAGTCTGTAAGTGTAATGTAAGTTATAGGTCAGTTATAATGACAGCTCTTTTTAATGGCATTGAGAAAGGCTTCCTTCTTTTTGGAAATGGCCTGCTACGTTATTCTTACGTTAGAATTATGTTCTTAGAAATAATCTGAGATTAATCTGCCAATCAATCATTGATTATGTCAAGATGGATATAATGCATATGGTGTTTTTTGGTCTGCTAGGCCCTTTTTTTTTGTCAAGGATATAATACCTTTTAAAATTAATTCTTGTAAGTTGCTATGTTTTGTCTTTTTGTCACTTCCCCCCCTCCCCCAAACCCCGTCTATTGATTTATTATTTCATACTCTTTTAAAGCCTCAAATCTGCACCATTGTCCATGGCATACCTTTGCCACTTGTTTCAAGTTTCAACTAAGGCTGTGAATGTCCTTCAATGTTCATTCTATAACCTATTAAATTGGCACGAGCTTCACATTCACCTGTTTGTAAGGTGAATATGAAGCTCAAAAGCTATCAAAAAGTACTAACTGGCACTATCTCTCCTTACAAGATTGACATGAAAGTATGTTATATGTTCATCTTAATCTTGTATCAGTTTTTGGTTCGATAATAACATCAAAATGAATTGTGATGCAGATTATTGCTGGAATAGTGGAGCATCGGATTTCCGATCAATTTTCTTCTCAGATATTATTTGTAAATATGCTATCTTTTCTTGCTCGGACAGTCAACTCTTATTGGGGAACTCAGGTTAGAATCATCCTGATGCTCTATATGGTCTAGCCTTTGTCTTTCTGTTTTGTTTCATTTATTCCTTTACTTTTTGAATGGATCATATGAAGTTATGGCAACATACACTTCTTTCCAAGAACCAATACAGAAACCTTTCATCACATAATTTTATGTGTATGAAATATGTAATTTATGTTATTAGATTGCTTATGCTTGTCACAAGAGAAGAAAAGAAAGCCGGCTACCAAAACATCCGTGCATTGTTATTTAAGTAAAACATTTGTTGAATCGGTGAATTTATTTTTTGGGTTTTGATTAGTGTGGTGGTTTTGCATTTAGGTTGATCTTAGTTTGCCAGTTTGGTGCTCATGGCTCGGATACTTGCATTGTACTGTTATTTCAGTCGTGATATCTCTTTCCTGCTGGATCCTCACCCCACCATTAATGCATTTGAATAATATTTTGTCCAATATTTGTTCAATGATGTCTCTCTCTTTGATGCTGCAGCAATGGGTTGATCTTGCACGGTTTACTGGACTGCAAAGTCGGAGGAGTGGACCACCCTCTTATGAAAGACCAGATTCTCCTAAACGTGCTGCATTGGGATGCAACAACACAGAAGATGCCACTGTGGATGAAATCAAGAATCCATGAGGTGAAAATCTGACTTCACAATTTAATACCAATTTGTATTTCATTCTTTAAAAGCTGCAGAGGAGAGAACTGAAAGAGGTAGATTATGGTCTTTATACTGATTCCATCTCTTCCCTGGCCTGATTGTAAATTGTTCAATATAGATGTTTCAATTTTGATGAATATAAGGGCAGGACAGTTTCATGTGAGTTTTAGAAAGGAGGTACTAAGAAAGAATATAAAACCGCCATCAAATGTTTGAGATCAATGCTCTGGAAGATAAAACGTCCGTACAAATTGTCTTATTTAAATATCGAAATTACCTGTAACATTGCTATTGGCGGAGAATTAGAAGTTTGGAACTCCTTGAACAAGATATGTGATTATGTGGTGATTGACTGATTGGTGTATTGAATCTGTGGTCTTCAGTTCATTCTTGATTATAATTTACAAGGGACCAAAGGTGCATAAATGGAAAGAAGGTCAAATCGAATGTGTCAAATTGAAATTTCTATTTGTAAGACCAAAATTAAAAATTAAAAAAAAAAAAAAAAATCACTTGAAATTAAAAAAGTTGTAAGGTGTAGGTGACATATTTTTGGCCAATAATTATGTTATGCAAGGCCGATCCATGAATTATAAAAAAATTAGGAAGAGTGAGAAACAGAAAAAGAAAAAAGAAAAACTTAAAACAATATATATGAAATTGTTAAAGATCTAACTCACATCAATAATGAGATCTCACAATATATTGAATATTGAGTACAAAACATTAAAAGATGTATAGTTCCATAGAAGGTGAATAGTTGTAACCACTCATAATGATGGTAGTTGTATACTTGTATAGTTGTTATATATATCAATACAATACAATGATCACACAATATTCATGGGGAGAAATGCAATTCTCAAAGCTTACAGAAATGAGTAAAAGGTCATTATTACATCTTTGTTAATGAGAGTAATCTTCATCGGTGTTTAGCATCGTTCAAATTCTGCTCCTCGTTCATCTTCTCTACCAGCTTCTGTTTGACTTTATTGAAGGCAAGTTCAATGTTTTCGAGCTGCATTATAAGTAACAAGCCAAACCTTGATTTATTGATTTATAACTTTTCAAAAAAACATAGGCAACTGGTACATACCTCTTGTTGGGCAAACCTATTACGTAGAAATAACCCGTTAAACAGATCAAAACTAAGTCTCACGGTGTTCTCTTTCTGCATTTAGTTTTTGATGTTAGTGTGTTTCTTCATTGAATTTATTTTTCCTGTGCGGTTATTGAGAAAGGAGGAGGAAAGAAGAGAATATATATACGTACCAAATGAACAAGTGTCTCAAATCCCTTTGTGTCTATAGATGTGGACTGGATCTCCATTTCTGATAGTGTCCTGTCCAATTTGGAAGCCTCAGATTTATCATGGTGAGCTTTTTCCAGTTGTTTAAAATATGTTATTAGGTGAGCTCTACCTGCCAATCACGTGAGTTATAAACTGGCTCCTAGCTGCCATTTTATCATGCTCTTCGCAAGACATTTCCAGCATTCTGCAACCCTGATGTACAGTTTTGTTACTTCAAAAAGCCTTTGTGCTGTACTATATATATATATATATATAGAGAGAGAGAGAGAGAGAGAGAGAGAGAGAGAGAGAGAGATTGCAGCATGTCTCATGTTTAGTTAAAGTTTCGGCTGGTGAATCGTGTGTAAAACCATTAAACGTTTCATTCTAATCTGGATAACTTCATGACACGTATATGTACACATTTTTGCCCCTGCTTATATTTTGGTAACAAACTATTTGGATATTATCGTAATAACATATTTCTATCATTGGAATTTGGATTAGTTTCACTTGGATAAAACCTTTAACGGCAGTGTCGTTGGAGAATGTTACCTCGCTTTCAAAAATTTGGAGGAAGCTTGAGCAAATATCTTCATCTCTTATTCGAACTTTCTCATACATAAAGTTTAGATCTTTCCACCCATCTTTGCCGCTATCTGATCCAAACATAGGGTGAGTGCAAAGCACGTCGGATTCCTCTGGCAGTACCTATGCATCACAAATACATATGTGAACATGTTTTAACAACACAAATTCATGAAGAAATTTTAATATATAATTCAAACGGGGATATATTCTATATGTATACTTGCAACAAAACGTTTCTTGGGTGCTCTTTGACTGAGAGTACATCGACGAAAAGTGTTGGCCGTTTCAGACGATGGAGTGGCAGTGACTGGAGAACCTCTGACAGAGATAGGATTGATGTGCATATCAGAATGACATCGTCTTCGGCTTCAAGAAACGCATCTACGTCCCTGCAAGTGCTTAAACTTAAGAGTGCAATATATGAAAGACTAAAAGGCATAATACACGCCCATTTGTGCCTTAACACATGAATTCTTCAAAGGATTTGTAAAGGACGCGTTTGTGTTTACCTGAAGAATGTTATACCCATTTCGGCAGAGAGATTAGAGTAATCTGTCCGAGAAACCGCCCGTAGAATATGGCCTTGTCTGATCATGGTCTTTGACAGGAATTGTGCGAAGGGCCCGAAGCCTACTATGCTTATTTTCAGAATTCTTGAGGCCGCAGAGTGCGAGGATGAAACAGACATGGTGGAAAGGAGGAGGAGGAGGAGAGAGAGAGAGAGAGAAAGATACGTGTTTGACACAAACACGTTTTTGTCCTCCGATTTAGCTGAGTGCTAGGAGCGTAGCGTGTCGACAACCTTTTCGGTATTTCGTAGTAGGTCCGTAATAAATTTAAGTCTTGCTTTGTCGTTTAGTGGACCAGTTGCAGGATGACGAACAGCTTGATACCTGAACCACAGCCATTGTTGGGGGGTCCATGTACAGGCTTCTTGAGCTGCTCTGCATTCAAACAAATTTCTCCTGCGCGTGAGCATTCTTTGTGAATTTGAAGAGAAAAATCTGTTTTTTTTAAGCCTTTTAAGTACTACTTTTTAAAAATTTTAAATCTTTCTTCACTTCATTTCTAGCCTACACAACCCACCATAATCAAAATAACAGAGGTTTACGGTCTATAATTAAATTCCCAGAATTCTCAAAAAAAAAAAAATTGCTAATTTATTAAGTGGGTATCTTGAAGATTTATCAACTATCACTAAAATCAATTTCTCTCAATCAGTATTACCAAAATCACATAAATCAGATTTCTCTCGATCAGAACCCATCAAATAAGTGAAGTCCAATCAGATTTCTTCACAATAAATCGTGTAAACGCAAAACCCAGCTTACCCACAAGAGAGAGGAAACCATGAGAAAGAGAGCGAGAGACGAAAGGGAGGAAGTGAAAGATTACCTGTTGAAATTCTACTGATCTTTAGTCTCCTTTGTTTTGCAGAGAGAGAAAGACGAAAGAGTGAGAGTGAGACGTCAGACTGTGAGAGAAAGAGCTCTATGCTCTGTTTCTTGTGTAGGGAGGAAGACGGATCGGGAGAGAGAGAGAGAGAGAGAGAGGACATATAAAAACTTCTCAACTACAGGGGGGGTTGGGTGGTGGGAATTATACTATTGCTATATATGCTTATGATCGATGTCGCTGTCTAATTTTGCGGTTTATCCACAAGTTCTGATTATTGCAATTGTGGGTTCAAGTTTAAAAATCTATGTACCTCGAAGGTATTAATTAATCAATTAAAACAGAAAAAAAAGGAAAAAATTTCGGATAAGTGAAATTAGATGATCCATTTGGGAGTCTAAATTAGATTTCATAGATTTAATAATATATATTATTACATCTTTTCTTAAATAACGCGACACAATTTATAATGTCATATGCACCGAAATGAAATTTTGACCTTAAAATAAATGTTCTTCCATTCTCTTAAAATGGAGAGATGTTCTCTCCATTGGTTCTATTATAAGATCTCTCCATTTAGTCAGCAAATGATAGATTTGTTCCTTCATTGGTTCTATTATAAGATCTCTCCATTTCACCATGCTGGGATGAACTAAAAATTTAGGTTTGAGGGACAAAATTAAAACAAATACTTGAAAATAGAAAAGCCTCTATATCCATCAATTATAAGAAAATTAGGAAGAGTGAAAAAAAGAAAAAAGAAAAACTCAAAAACAATATATATGAAATGCGTAAAGGGTCATTATTAATACATCTTTGCTAATGAGAGTACTCCTATTCAATTCTGCTCCTCATTCATCTTCTCTACCAGCTTCTGTTTGACTTTATTGAAGGCGAGTTGAAGGTTTTCGAGCTGCATGATAAAGTAAAAAGTCAAACCTTGATTTATTGATTTATTACTAAAAGTGAAGGACAGAAAGAAGATACAGGCAAACTGGTCCGTACCTCTTGTTGGGCAAACCTATTATGTACAAATAACCCGCTAAACAGATCAAAACTATCTCTCATGGTGCTCTCTTTCTGCATTTAGTTTTGATGTTAGTGTGTTTCTTCATTAATGCATTTCTTTTTGCTGTGTGGTTATTGAAAAAGGAGAAGGAAAGAAGAGAATATATATATATATACGTAGGAACTAAACTGATTGAGCTTACCAATTGAACAAGTCTCTCAAAGCCCTTTGTGTCTATAGATGTGGACTGGATCTCCATTTCTGATAGTATCCTGTCAAATTTGGAAGCCTCAGTTTTATGATCATGATGAGCTTTTCCAGTAGTTTAACATATGTGATTAGGTGGGCTGTATATACCTGCCAATGGTGTGAGTTATAAACTGGCTCCTAGCTGCCATTTTATCATGCTCTTCGCAAGACATTTCCAGCATTCTGCAACCCTGATGTACAGTTTTATTATACAAAAAGATCAACATATGTATTTATGTATGTTCAGCCAACATATGAACATTCTTAAGACCTCCCAATGATGCTAGCTAGAGTTAGCATATATGCTTGGGGAACTGATTTTTCCTTGTCTCTGATACTTTTAGCGTTCGCTTTTTTCTTGGCGTTTTCCAAAAAGCATTGTGCAATTTAAAGACGCATAGATGATGGGGGAATAAACTTTCTTTTGTCGACATGATTAGGTTGAGGTCCTTGAGGATAAAAAAGTGACCCTTTATTTGTCATGCTTAGTCAGAGAGTTCGATTATCACCAAAACCAACAAACGTTTCCTGCCAATATGGATATCTTCATGACATGTACATGTACAAATTTTATATCCCCTGCTTATATTTAATTTGGTAACAAACTATTTGGATATTATCATAATAAAATATTTATATCATTGGATTAGTTTCACTTGAAGATAATTTTTGATGTGATGTATTTGAAGTGTTTGACATTTGTTAATTATTATAAGTACATATACAAAAAGCCACTTAAAATACGAAAAATAAATTAACAATTAATGAATGTGAAAAATAGCATTAATCAAAGTACCTCGCTTTCAAAAATTTGGAGGAAGCTTGAGCAGATAGCTTCATCTCTGATTCGGACTCTCTCGTACATCAAAGTTAGATCTTTCCACCCATCTTTCCCACTCTCTGGTCCAAACATTGGGTGCGTGCAAAGCACGTCGCATTCCGCTGGCAGCACCTATATATATATATATATATGCAACATAATTACAAGTCAACAACAAATAAAGACGACTTGTATACTTATGAACATGTTTAACCATATGTATAACTTAACCAAATTCGTGAAGAAATTAATATTTAATGTAAACGGGGATCTATTATGTATGCATACCTGCAATAGAACGTTTCTTGGGTGCTCTTTGACTGAGAGTACATCAGCGAAAAGTGTTGGCCGTTTCAGACGATGGAGTGGGAGTGACCGGAGAACCTCCGACAGAGATAGGATTGATGTGCATATCAGAATGACATCGTTTTCGGCTTCAAGCAACTCATCTACGTTCCTGAAAGATTACAAGGCATATCTCATGTTATATCTATCACTATGAATTCGTCAAAGATCTTTTGTGTTTACCTGAAAAATGAGATGCCCATTTGTGAACAGAGATTAGAGTAATCTGTTCGAGAAGCTGCCCGCAGAATATGGCCTTGCCTGATCATGGTCTTTGACAGGAATTGTGCGAAGGACCCGAAGCCTACTATGCCTATTTTCAGAATTCTTGAGGCCGCAGAGTGCGAGGAAGAAACAGACATGGTGGAAAAGAGGAGGAGGAGAAGAGAGAGAGAGAGAGAGAGAGAGAGATAAGTATTTGATACCCGAGCGCGCAGCCTATTCTGAATTACAGCCACTTTTTGGTTGTCCATAATTTGACTGTTCAAATCATTGGAGTTATATTATCGCTTATTTTTTAATTATTTAATTAATATTTTAACATTTTTTCTTATTTAAATTCTCTTTCAATAAGTAATGTTTATCCCATGAAATATTTAATTAACAAAATTAATGTTCGAACTCATAACTTTTGGTTATAAACACAAAAGTTATATAAATAAGAAGTGACACTTAATTATTTTGAGACATAGAAATAGCTTGAGAGCAGTAAGAGAGATTTAGAGCATGTTTGATATTGTGTTTGAGAAATAAAGCTTTTAAGTCAAAAAAAAATTTTTGACGAAAGTTTCATTTTTAAATTTTTGCTAAAGTGTGTTTTAGCCATTTTTAGGTTTTTTTGACCCTTAAAATCGCTTTCAATTTTTTTTACTAAATATGTACTTTTTTTTTTTCAAATAGATTTTTTAAGTGTTAAATACATTTTTATACCCTTCAAACGCAAACTCAATCAGACCCCTAGTCTTTTGTGGTTAATTAGTGTTAAATAATAAGAATTTGTGATAAAGATAACGTGTGAAGTTTGAATTAATTTTGTATGATGGCCTGCCCATTACTGCAGTTGAGATGCACAAATATATGGTAGTTGTAAAGCAGACAACAAGCCTGAATTTTGCTCTAATCCACTGGCTTCTCCAACCAAATTAGGTTGCAAAAGTTGTCAATGGAACTTTACAAATTACAAGTACATATCCTTAATTTACAGGGAAAATCTGGAACCTCAACCATTATATTTAGCTTCTTCCCATTGAAATAGACCAGGATCCTCTTGATGGTTCATCATAAGCGACATCGTGAATGAGTTGGTCTCTATCACCGACCGCAGGCTGCGTGGTGCGATTTATTAACTTGCCTCCTAATCTTTGTTGTTGGACCACCAACGCTGATGCTGTGCTGCCAATGTCTGGCGAAGCAAGCATATCGCCGATGATTCCGAGCTCCGGGCACTCGCTCCAAGCACCAAGTCCTGTAAGAAGAGAGGATGCTGGGTGGTCCTTCCCTGTTACTATCAAGTCAAAGCAATCTACCATCTCTTTTATAGATGAAGCAAGATCTGACCCATCTCTTACCACCTCTTCTATAATCACAAATCGTTCATTTCCTGAATTAGCATGCCGGTATTCATCAATCAAGTCACTGTCACGTTTCCTGTCTTTAGTATTTTCGGCTCCGAAGAGGAGGAACTGGACGACTGTGAGATCGACGCTTTCTTCCTTGGCCATGCGAGAACCGTAGGCTAGTGATTCTGCGTCATCTGCACCGCCAATGTAGATTACAGCAACATGGTATAACGGACGACCGGTTAGAAGCGATATCGAGCCGCTTAGGATGCCGCGATCGATGAGGATTCCGACAGAGCACGGCGCGGATTCGAGGACCTTGACGTTCATACCCCGGAATGCTCTGTTAACTGACCCAATGGAGCCATCTATGGCCCATTGCTTATGGAATGGCAAAATCACCATGGTGGCTCTCTTGTCCACTGCTACCCGACAGACGTCACTGTGCATTGTTTCGAAGGGTGAGATGGAAGTGAAGGGTTCGACGGTGACGAAGCCCTCATTCTGATTCTCGAACTGTCTTAAGGCGTTGATAATTCGACTTGTCGATGATGTGCTTGTTGGAAGGGCTGAATGAGGTTGATGGGCAACAAGAACCGGAACGCTTCTACCCACAAGCTCAACGAGGATAAGTGCGATTACTGCGATCTTGCTCTCTTCGGTAGCACCGGAAACTTCAAGGAGGTTTACGATCATAGAAACATTGTCTTG
Source organism: Corylus avellana (assembly GCF_965113065.1). Classification (NCBI taxonomy): domain Eukaryota; kingdom Viridiplantae; phylum Streptophyta; class Magnoliopsida; order Fagales; family Betulaceae; genus Corylus; species Corylus avellana. Next base: position 29,905,906 of record NC_142495.1, read on the forward strand.
ATTGTGGATGCAGACTAAGATTCGGAGGTCTGCCTCGCGCTTCGTATGTTGGATGGTACTTCTCTTGATTGCAATGAATTGCCTTGAAGGATCGTGGAGGATTCTTATCAATGGCGTTATGATTGCAGTTACCATTATCACTGAGATCACCGACAGAGCAAATCCTTCATCCGTCAGAACCTGCCATTTGGAAAGAGCTCCGGATCCATGCCATTTCAGGGTTAGCTACTAATTAATTAACGTTTGGCAATGAAATTAAGAAATTAATATATATGAAGACAGCTGGTGGAACTCATATTAATTCTTTGATAATCATATACCAACATAACTAATCACTTATTAATTACTTGACTATTTAATTTGTTCATACCATGGTGTCCCTCCACAAGTTGAAAACCATAAGCTCCACGATGCCTCTGGCGTTAATAATAAGCCCAAGCACGAAAGCTTCTCGTACAGGAACATCACTGTAGACGGCTGGAACCATAACTGAGCCAATCTTGACCAAGCAAGAGAAGAAAACAACAATGCCCACCACCCCTAGGCCCTGGAAATGAATCTTGAAGATGTTCGTTCGCAGCCCGCTAATTGCGAGGTAGGTCGGGTAGAACAACCCGGACGCAAAAGTATCAAGTTTTGTTACCAACGCAACTCCGAGCGGCGGCCCGTCTGGCACAGCCAAACCCAGAATTAATGGCCCGAAAACATAATGTTGGCCGATGGTTTCACTCATGAACCCTGTTAAGGGAACCAAAACAAAGATGCTAAGAATTAACATCTCGTTCATGGGTCTCCCTTTTGGTGCACGGTTTAACATCCATAGTATTGCTGGCCGGAAGACATATACAATGGTAGCCACAAGTGCAACCGATGATAAAATTGAGTACAACGGTGTTAGTGGGCCGCTGGTCTTGGGTCCCATTATGGACAAAGCAACCGCTGTCATGGAAATACCTGAAGAAATTCATGAACGTAAAAGAAATTAAAGAAAATAAAAGAAATAGAATCACAATTTTACCGGTAATTCAGTATTTGACACCAACTTTTCACCCGTGGGGTTTGTCCCAAGAGGTAGTTTGCAGTCAGTGGGTTTCGAATCTAAGACCGTAAGGAGTACTAAAAGTTTCAGGCTTTCACCAACTAGGCCAACCTCTTGGAGTTACCAGGGGCTACATCTTGCTCTTATTTCTTGATGATAAATTACAATACAAATTATCTTTATTTATAGTGAAACTTTGACATGTAGAAATGATATCAAATCACATTCTCTCCACCTGTCATAGTTTCATTATAAATAAGGATACATTTATATTATAACTTATCATCAAGAAATAATAGCAAGATTTAGTATTGTCTAACACCAAATTACTCATAAAATCCTTTTAAAAATTTAAGGTAATTCAATTATACTCCAACAATACCAAGTACATCACAAAACATTGATGAAGAGAGTGCTAGGCGGCCGATGTCGGTGTTTAGCATCTTGAGCTCCCTGAGAAGGGAAGAGATGACCGGAAATCCTGTTAAAGTCTGTGCCCCGGCCACAAAGAAGATGGAGTGTGATATACTGGCTTCCATAGGTAGCGATTTCACTAAAATGAAGGTTGCTAAACCGCAGAGTACAAATGTGAAAAAGAAAACTGAAAATCCAATGATCAAGCCCTGTCGTCCTGGCCGCATCATCATCGTAGAATCCGACCGAACTCCCATTAAAAACAGGTAGTACATGAGGCCGTACGTTGCCACTGTTTCAATCACCATGCTCCCTCTTGCCGGGAACAAACTTGATGCCATTATCTTTTTATGCCCTAGAAGGGATGGCCCAAATACCATACCAGCCTTTTGGCATGAATGATTTGTCAAATACAACGAAAATTAATAATTTATGAGATTTATCTAGTTTATATAATTAAGCTGTATTACATTTTCTTCTTGTGTACGCTCCTGTGCCCCTCAATTGCATCAATTGAGCATTTGGTTTTTCTGCTAGCTTACAAAATATATATGGTTTCCAAAACATGCTTATTGCATGTTAGATGACGGGCAGTTGAAGTATTAATTAAATAATTAAGTTTATATTTTCTTAAGAGTTTAAACTTTTTAAATAATTGTCTATTGATCAGGTTCCGTTTGTTTCAACTTAAAATATTTTTTTTCTATAAAATATTTTTAACGAAAATCATTTTTTCACTTGAAAATATTTTTCAGCATTAAGCTTGTATGGAAAATGAGTTACGGCGAAAACGGCCAAATACTCCCGGCAACCTCCAATTTGAGAAGCAGAATGTCAAACTCAAAAAATGTTTATAAAAAAGAAAAACTATTTTGCAAAAACTAGAGAAGCTTCTTTTTTTTTTTTTTTTCTGGTCAAACCCAAAATTTTAGATTTGACTATCATTTTTAGTCGCACAAAACATTGAAAAACCTGAAACAAACAAACAAAATTTTAACTTATGGTTAAAGTATTCTTAATTTTGCTGTGTGTATTTTGATTGATTTGCTATAGAGATTTATTATATCATATTAGTTTGCTACGGTCAAAGAGCGAAAAAGAAGATGAAAATCATGCAACATAATATATATAACTGGGAAAGAACATGGAAGAGAAAACTTACAAAAATCTGTGATACAATGGTCGACTGCCCGAGCGGCTTTAGGCAGAGATCGATTAGCTGCGAGACTATGGAAATGGCAGAGAGCTGCAGCAACAGAAGAGATGTAGGGGATTCCAAAGGGTTGCCATGAAACCAGAGATTCTTGTTTGGTATGCGGCGGGGATCGTTGCATAACATAGTCTTGTTCCCTATCACCACGATCATGTCTTGGACCGACATTGTAATTTATTAATCAGTTATTATTTGCTTCAGAGGAGGATCAAGGAAGACTATTGCTTCAAGAGGAAGAAGAAGAAGAATGTGTACGTTGGTTTGTGAGAGAAAGAGACAGAGAGACAGAGTGTGTGGAGAATGGAACAGAACCTCTGGTTGTGGTTTCCGAAATATTCTGTACGGTTAAAAATGAATGTGGCCAATATTTCTTATTTTGTTTTTTGTTTTTGTTTTGTTTTGTTTTTTTTTTTTAAGGAAAATGGTCAATATATATTGGACATGGAAAACGACCCCCTCAATAGTCGGGTCTTGTTACTGGTTACTGGTTTTTCTTCTTCTTCTTTTTCCTTCTCTCTCTGACTTAAAGATTTGAGTTTCTTAAACTGACAGGAGCAGGTTTCACTGCATTATTTATCTTCTCTCACCCATTTTTGCTCACAAGTCCAACATGGGTCTGTGCAAACCAAGAGCTTAGAGCACTCATGGACGTCAAAGCAGTTTGCAATGAGGAAGCAGATCAAGTGGATATTTGATGAATTTTTATGCCTTTTTTATTATTATTATTGGGCGGTATTGTATGAATGTGATTTTTAGGTGAAAATTGTTACGAAACTGTACTGGCCGGGGAGATCCGAGGGAAAAGCTCGTCGATGCTGTTGAAGATCTGAATTAAGCTGAACTCTCTGAGTCTCTGGTAATGAGAATTAGCTATACAGAGGGACATAAAATGGCAATTTATAATTTTCTAGGATTTACGAATGAAACGAGAGCTATGAGAGTATACGATAAAAATCTGCGGCTATATGACTATTAACAAATAGAAATAAATTTTGAGCATATGAAAGGGTTGGCTCGGTGGTCTAAAGGAGTAGAGCCCAGTTGCTACCTGCCTCTTGGGGCCACACCCTTCTGACGAAGCTAGAGACTTACTTGATCCATGTAGAAAAATTTCTGTGAATACAGTACATGGATCCGAAAATTAGTCGGTGGATCCTATCTGAGGTGGATCCTATCTGAAGCTTTGTATTTAGTAAGCCCTCATCTAAAAGTTTTCTAAAATTACTATGCATGACGGAAGCTTGTGTACGCTGATTACGCTGCATGTTTGGAATTTTCCATTTTTGCTTGATGATTTTGCTGTCAATCATTAACCATTATGAGGAGACTTGCTTAATATAAAGCTTCCTTAATATAAAATTTTTGCTATCCACACAAATCACGTGCAAGTTGTCAAGGAAAAGTCCTCGGCTGATTTTACTGCATGATCTGCATCATTGTCCACACAAATTAATCACGTCCCAAGCTGTCAAGGTAAAACACATGGAATTTTTCTCTAATCAAAATATAATTTGTGTTTTTGGGTGATTTTAATCGTGCCTTGTATGCAACAGGATTCTGCTTGGGCAGTGCATCTCGTTGCAGGGAGAGAGTGTGGTCAACCACCACCAGACCACCGCCTTAGGTTATTTCTGTTTTTAGTTTTTACATTTTTATTTATTTTTTTAATTTTAGTATTTTTTTTTTTTATTTGACAATATTCTCGTCATTTAACAGATTTAACATCTAAAAAAAATGTATAGTGAAGACAGAATTTCTAAACAGAATAGCTACATTACAAAAAATAAAAATAAAAAAATAAAAAATCATTGAAATACATTGTCCATTTGTAAACATAAAAAGTAGAATAAAAAAAAAAAAAATAGTTCAACTTCGAGATAAAGTGTAATTTTTCCATCGTATTATTTTGGTGAGATCAAATAGCAGAAAATATGATGAAAAGCATGCAACGTACATATGTAACTGGGAATGCCCATGACATGGAAGAGAAAACTTACAAAATTCTGTTATACAATATTATTAGTTGACTGCCCTGGCTTTAGGCAGAGATCAATTAGCTGCAACACCAATGTGATAGTCTCAACCAATCGGTCCTCGTTAATATATCATATTTTTTTCATAGCGTCTTTTATCATGATGTAATATAAAACCTCATTTTACATTATTTAATAGAAATTTGATGCATCAAGTAAAAGCACTAGATATAGTGAATATGAAAACACAATATCATTAATTCAAATTAATTTTATGGACTTTTTCATTCTTTCATTTTTTTTTTTTTTTTTCGTAAAATCATCCATTCTAACTTAAAGCCTATCACCCATCACCGAAACCTCCGAGCCATATTGGAGTACAGGTAACTCTCAAAAACGAAGCCATGTCTCGTTGAGAGAAGAATAATGATCATGTCTTCTCTAGACGACTCAAAAATGTTGCAACAAGTCATAAAATGTACAAATTAGGACCAAAATCAACTTAGGCATTAGTGATCTTAACATTGATTAATGAACCCTACTAATTTACTAATAAGGTTGCAATGTCTTCTTTCCACCCCCAAAATGATAAAAATACCTAAAGAGGTCGCTTGGGGATTTAAAATGAGAAAAAAGAACTTCTATAGGATTTTGTATACCTAGGGGGTTGTGGGGAGCTCAAGATTATTTCTTGATGTGGATTTGGCCCATTCAAAGCTCGGAGCAAAAGACGATGGGCTTAATTTCCATTTTGGCCCATCTAGTCATTACTTTAAAAAGTGAAAGTAAATAGCTAAACTGTTGAGCTAGATGTAAGTGCTTTGAAAAAAATGAATATCCAAATTAGAAAAGATGTGTTCTTTAGCTAAATATTCGTTGAACTGGATTTAAATGCTCTACATGTGAATGTTATTGGTAGATATGGAAAGTGCTTCATTGATGTTGCAATAGTTGCAAGTAAAACCTTATTTTTACTATTTTATACTTATATTTGGGATATCTCTTCAATGCTTCCCTTCAGACACTTGTGCATGTTTCACACTGGATGTTGGATGCGAAGGATACGAAAAATAGACTAAAAGAGGAAGTAAATGGACTAAAAGAGGAAGTTAGCTTTCTTGGTGCTGGTTTCTTTACTGCACTTAAAGATCAAACTCACACCGATATACAGCTCAAGCCAGCCAATAATGGGCTTTCCATGCCCGCACATAGAGCTTTACTGGTTTTCTCTCTCTCTCTCTCTCTTATATGTATATGGAATAGTTCCCTATTAAATTGATTTCATAAAAATGATAAAAATCATATTACTAATCATTTTACTTTGTATATTATGTTATTTATAGGCAGCAAGCTGAAAGAAGGGGACTAGGCTGCCAAGCAGCGTGGGAGAAGGAGAAAAGAAAATAAATAAATAAAAAGAAAGGAGAAAAGAAAAGACAAAGGGTGGTGGAGACATGCGTGAAAAATTGAGAGAGAAGTGATGGTGTGTCAAAATTCAGTCGTGGAGGTGCTGTCTGGCAATGTGTTTTATTTTTATTAGCCTTGCCCCCGTTATTTTTATTGTGTTTGATTTTTGCAGCTAAAGGCCACGAGATCTATTTTTATTGAACGCCAAAATTTAAATTACGGGTTATTGGTTTTGGTTAAAATTAATGGAGTCAAGTTAAATTTCAAGGCCACAATTGTCAAGCAATAGAATTTTTGAAGGCCAAAGTTCAAATACGGTCTATCGGCTAAATTGTCGAAGTCAAGTAAATTCAAAGGCCACAATTGTTAAACCCCGAGATTCAAGCATAGCAATCAATTGCTCAAGACGTCCAAGATCAACACTCATATCGTTCATCTTGAGGGAAAGTATAAAGGCATACAAGGTAAGGAGACAAAGCCAACAGTCATAATGTAACGGCTAGTAACAATTAAATAACGGTTAGTAACAGTGTCGCCACTTGTATAAATAAACCATAATTTGTAATGAAATGTAGTCTCTAATATTTCTCAGTGTTCCTTTCTCTCTCCCTACTTACCTTCTCAATATTCTCAATAATCTGTAAACTTCCATAGAAACCAGAGACTCTTGTTTGGTATGTGGCGGGGATCGTTGTATTATTGCATATCAGAGTTTTGTTTCCCATCTCCGGCCAGGATCATTTAGAGTAGCTACATCGCCCTCTCATGCCAATTCTTTGGATGAAAAAAAGAGGCAAAAGAATAATTTTAATAATTAACATAATTAAAAGACAAAAATTCCTAGACAAATCTTTAAACTCTTACACTTCAAGAAAGTTAAAATGATTATTTTGCCTCAAATAAAAAATAAAAAGCTTTGTCAGAAGGCGATTGTCTCTTTTATATGAGAAACGCTATATATTACATTTTTATCACATAATTATTTTGTAATACTAATGTATTGGTCTCAATCTTTTTAAATAAAAAATTTTGTATATATTTTTATCTCACAACTATTCTACAATGCTAATGTAATAGTCTCAACCGACCATTAAATTAATCGTTGCTAATATACCACTTTTTTTTTTTTAGAGCTCATTGTATCGGGATGTGATATAAAACCTCTTTTTATAACATTTAATAGGAATTTGATACATCAGGTAAAAACACCAGATATAGTGGAAATAAAAATACAGTATTTTTATTTCTTAATTAATCTCATGAACTTTTCCATTCATTCTAACTCAACGCTTATTACCCACCACAAAAACCTCTGAGCCCCCGACACAGAAGTTTCCAAAACCAACCAAGACAGTGACTACCATGGTTTTGTCAGTAGTTTTGTCGATAAGTAATTTGTCAAGAGAAAGAAATTTTTTTTGTGTGAAATGTTATATTTTTATTTTTATTTTTTGTGTTTTTAGCTGAGGTGTCTGTTTCTTATTGGAGAACACAAAACACCCGATTGACACCATAACTTATTTGAAGTTATTATCCATTTTTTATCCTACAAGTATCCCACAATGGCACAATGCTCAAACATTATTGTTGAAAAAATTAAAAGTTAATTAGAATTATCAAGTTACCCTTTATGAAATAATTTTAAGATAAATATGGGATATATGGCCTTGTTTAAAAATAAATATATAATTTATCCACCTAATAACATTATTAAATTAGGAGCGCATATATCGCTTTCCAAAACAAACAAGGGCCGAACGGGTTACAGCTAAATCTACCAAAAGGTCCCAAACCCTAAATGCTAAATCAGACGTCTCCATCTTCCTTTCACTCTAAAATACCAGCTACTTACAAAAAACAAAAAAAGACAAGCTACCCCTCTACAGCAGCCCGTTACACACAGCGGCTGATGGACTGCCGTATCTGTACACCACAACATGTGCTTAATCATGGGTTTGTTACTTATTCTGCGGGTAAAATATGTAATGCTTGCATCGATGGAGTTCGGAAGATAATCGATCTCATGAACGAGTTTGAAAGGGAGAAAGGAAGTGGTATTACACGAAAGTCGTCTGAGGCAAGCTCTATCTACTTTCATGTTTCTTCTTGTCGCTTGATTTGTTTCTTTTGTGCATTTGATAATTTTCATGTTTAGTTCTCTTAGTTGTTATATTGACTAACTTTTATTAAATCAATAAGTCTAAACTATATTTTATCGCAACAAAAGGCTAATATTTGAGAGGTTTTTGATCGAGTATGATTGGATTAAATGGCGAAAATTGCGTAAACAAGCTACATGGCCTGTATGAAATTCTTTTGTTTGGCGCATTAGAAAGAAAAATAACTTCTTGAGGACTTCATTAACTGAAGGGAAAAAGAGGTTGCTTCAGGACTTTTTTAAGACCTTGAGGATTTTGTACAACAGGGTTTGTGGGCTCGATATTATTTCTTGGTGCGGATATAGCCCATCCAAAGCTCGGCATACACGGTCACTTTTTTGGATATGTGTTTCGTTTAATTATACAATTGACCATCTTTGTATGCATGAAATTTTCGTTTAACGTTTTGGTGTTTTGCTCTTCTTTTTTTCTTCTGGTTTTTCCGACTATTATAACTTGTTCAGGTTCTTCAAAAGTCTGGTCCTTGATGTGAATTTTGATCTGGGTTGCTTGTTGTTGCCTTTTTTCTACCATTGGTTTTGGTGAGGCGGAATTCTGATCTTCGATTGCTGGTAGATAGCTTAGTTTGATCTTTTAGAAAATAAAGTGAGGATTCTAAAGTGATAAAATGAGGAAGTAAAAGGAGAAATTTTCAATTGATGTCCCTAGATTTGTACTATAATTTTGTAGATTTAGTTTTCTCAGAGAGAGCCTACCTTTTAGAAACTTCATACGGATTTTTTTTATCCAAGAAAAAAAGAAAAAGAAAAAGAAAAACAGACCGTCATTTCTTGTCCAATTTACCACCGAAAGAATACACAAGTACCAATATCATGAACTCTTTCTTTTGTGATGCCCATGATTTGTGCTTAGAACCGATTGTAACTTCAATGTAAATTGCCAAATGCTACATCGGACGACCTTTTGGCTCTTGCTACATTCGACTGGAGATTGTTTTGGGGAAACTACACTTGTCCTCCTCAATTCATCACACAATTGACAATGTTTTTCCAAATCTTTCAATTTTCTTAACATACCTTATTGATTTATCAGTGGGGTTGCAACGTCTCCCTCCCGTCTGCAAAACGTAGTCATCAACTATGTGTTGACACTTGTCAATTTTTTATTAGGGTTACATGTTAAACTCACCTACCATGATTTAGCTCACTGACATGGGAGGCAAGGATTTCTCACAAGGTAGATAAAAAACAAAAGAAAGTAAAGATAAATCTCACTTAATTCAGAGTCTCACTACCAAAAGAGAAGACGATTCACACCTCAAAGAAAACATATGTTTATTCATAATCATAATCTGTCTCCATAGGAGTACAAAATAACACTTAAATAGACCTTGACAGAAACCCCTACCTTAAATTGACTGACTTTTGGGCCAAGCCCATTATTGAATTATAAAATAATACAACTCTTAAAAATACTAATGACCTCAATAATTAATAAACCTAAATAAATCTAAAGACCAAATATTCTTTTCTCATCCTACATCACAAGAACTCACAAGTCACGTTACAATTGTAACTTGTAAGTTGGAAGTCTTTAAGAGTAAAGTTCATATACTGATTTAACTTGAACAAAGTAGGTTCATAAATCATGGCTTTGGAGTCCAAGAACGTGTTTTATTTAGGTTCTTGAAAATTCTAGGTTCATGAAAAAATTTGGACACATTGTTTTTGCATTTTTGTCTCTTTTTTTGTACTAGTGCTTATATGTGACTTTATTGATATACCTTTGACACATATTTGTGAAGTTGGGTAGATATCCTTTTTGGGATACACATATTGTGTTATAAAATACTTAATTTCTATTTTGAATTGTGTTTATCACAATTTTTTTTTTTTTGGTATTTAGTATAAACATATTTTTGATAAGTAATTGAAATTTTATAAAAAGCATAAGGTGCCACAGATAGTATACACAAGCACCACCTAACTAAAACGAGCGACACAAAAACCCAATCAAAACACCAAATAACAACCCACAAACCCGAAAAGCCCTCAAACCCACAAAGCCCAAATGAACAACTCAACGCTACAAAACGTGAGCCTTGCCTTTCCCACGCCTAGAGGACGCGCCTAACGTGTCACAGTTAATGGAGCATTCCAAGTTCAATAGCTCCCTTCTACCTCTGGACTTCGAGAGCAAACCCCTTGTACCTCCCGAGAATGATCCTCCTCGATGGCCGACAGGAGCGCTAGTCTTATCCACATTCCCCTCACACGAGACCCCCTTCACAGGACCAACATCCTTAACGCAAACCAAAGCCCAATCCAAGGGGGTGGAAGGAGGAAAATACCCAAAGGGTAGTGAAAATCTCTATCGTCCCCATCCGAAAAATCGTCTCTTTGTTCACGCACCACCAACTCCAATGACGGAACCGGCCACTGCTGGGAATGAACCAATCCAAATGACTTGATAGCACCTCCCTTGTCAATTGCCAGAGGAGACGCTGAAGAAGCCAGATCAACCGGCAAGCCCAACACAACCGAAGAAGGTTGGGAAAAGGCCACAACAGAGGAGCTCTGCTTGAGGAAACCCCACCATAGAAAATCCCTTGCTAGAGGGGTTTTTCAAATGACACTCGTAGACATTGGAAGGTGGGCAGCCCCCGACGATTTCTAGGCAACGATCTCAGCAAACGGCAAACACTAGGTCTCAATTGGTGGGGCAACCAACCTTGTAGGAAAGGAGAAATCAGCCCCAACATCAATTGGGCTCGCTGGAGAGGAGCCAACAGGCCGGACCTCAACAAACGATGTCATCGGACCCTAGGCAACAAACTCAGCAATCGGTGGCCTCTAGGTCACAGTCGACAGGGCCTCCAACCTCAGAGGAACAAAGAAAGTAGCCTCAACTTCAATTGGATTTGCTGGGGAGGTCATTGAACCCTGGACAACAAATGATGACCTCTGAATCACAACCGGCTGGGCCTCTGACCTTGGAGGAATGAAGGTAGGAGCACTAGCGACATCTAGGCTCACTGTGGTTGACCCAACAAACTGGACCTCCGGCGAGGCAAAAACTGCGTTGGATAAGCCCATACCCAAAGAGGGCCCGAGCTCCAACAGTAAACCCATATCAGTAAAAAGAATGGGTCATGGGCCGTGATTTGGTCTTGCATTTGGTGGCCCAAAGTCTTTTGACACCTAGCTCACTGAGGGGACTTGGGCTTCAGAGAAAGTCCAAGAACCTTTAGCCTTCAAGAACATCCCCCACAACCCGGTCCACTTAAACTCTAATCCTCATGAGTTGAGCCTTCCACACCCAAAGAAGAGATTGCATCAGCACCTTTCCTTGCTGCAAATCCTCCTTGTGGCTTGCAACTCAAACAGGAAAAGAATCTTGGCCTCGAGCTATGGACTTCTACTTGTCGTCACGGGTCCTTGCCTAATGAGTTACCACCGACATGTCGATTTATGTCTAACTGTTCCCCAAAGCTTGCCGACGAGCTAGCCACCGTTCGCACTGCATCCACATACAACGGCATGCCCTCTACAAGTAAAGACCTTTCCCCACCGCGAAGAGCTGGATCAAACCTCAATCCTAACCATGCCTTCTTCCCAATCTTCTTCTCAGCCGGGGGTGAAGCACCAGAAGGTCTAATCGTGGCTTCAAAAAATCCATCACCTTATTCAACTCGACTGCAAAACAGCTCCAACCATGCCCTTCACAACCCTCAGGGAGCAGAAGAAGCCCCTCTTCGGCCACCCATTGAGAAGATTGCCACCTCCAGAAATCGACCGGCCCTATTACCCCCTCTCCGCACAGTGAACACCTGCGATCCCTCCCGAAAGAATTTAACGAAATCGTTGAGATCAGAGCACCGCAATAGCTCCTCCATTGTCAAAGACAACCAGGCGGTACACAAGATCCCCAAAATACAACACATGAGAAGCCCTTCGTTCTTTCCTCCACCCAAAGCACCTTCCACCAACGAGAACTCAAACGATTTAGCCTCTATGGAGAACCGTGTCTCCATCACTAGACCCACACTCTAGCCTCCGAGAAGAAACACACGCTCCTGCTCACGCCTCTTACATTGCTACCAAGAGAAAGAGACGATATTTACTGAAGGAGAAACACCCAACAAAGAACCAAAATAGAGAGGACCAATGCACGCGCTTCCACGCTTTGGCGATCTAAAAAGACAGAATGCTTCACTAATTGGACCGATAACAACCTAAAACCACCTCCTACAACAGAGCAGACTACATCCCTGACCGCCAGTGACTGACTCGAAGGATGGATTCGAGCCGGCATTGAGACCTAGCAGCACGCGCCGCCACTAGAGGGGAGAGAGAGAGAGAGAAGCTATCGATTTTCAACTAATCTGACATGATAGAGCATGATCGCATCTATCACTTTCCAATAAGCGTGTTCTTTTAGGAATAAGATCCTTTGTATTTCACTTGAAACAGAGAACTATTTAAAATTTTTAAATGAGTGGCACAAATATATCATTAGATTTATAAAATCTAATATGGATTGTGAAATAGAGAAGCTCATTATCCATTCTTTTTATAGGGATAACTGAACATCTCTAAAGTTTGATAGCAAGTGATACTCAGGAAAACACACAGACACACCCAATTTTCCTCGAAACAAGTACCCATTTTTTTGGCCACGTGCATTCCAAGCGAGAGACTCTATGGATCCACCCTTTTAGCCTGCATTTTGAAGAATATATTTCATTTTTATTGAATGAGCATGCATTTTGAGGAATATATTTCATTAGCATTGAATGAGCATGCATTTTTTTTTTCCTTCTAAGCGAAGCATATATTTCATTATTATTGAATGAGCATGCAACATTGGAATACAGGTAACTCTAAAAACAAAGCCATGTCTCGTTGAGAGAAGAACAATGACCATGTTTCCTCTAGACGACTAAAAAATGTTGCAACAAGTCATAGAATGTACAAATTAGGACCAAAATCAACTTAGGCATTAGTGATCTCAACATTGATTAATGAACCCTACTACTAATTTACTAATAAGGTTGCAATGTCTTCTTTCCACTCCCAAAATGATAAAAATACCTAAATGGGTTGCTTGAGGATTTAAAATGAGAAAAAAGAACTTCTATAGGATTTTGTATACCTAGGGGGTTGTGGGCTCAAGATTATTTCTTGATGTGGATTTGGCCCATTCAAAGCTCGGAGCAAAAGATGATGGGCTTAATTTCCATTCTGGCCCATCTAGTCATTACTTTAAAAAGTGAAAGTAGATAGCTAAATTGTTGACCTAGATGTAGGTGCTTTGAAAAAAAATGGATAGCTAAATTAGAAAAGATGTGTTCTTTAGCTAAATATTTGCTGAACTGGATTTAAATGCTCTACACGTGAATGTTATTGGTAGATATGGAAAGTGCTTCATTGATGTTGCAATAGTTGCAAGTAAAACCTTATTTTTACTATTTTATACTTATATTTTGGATATCTCTTCAATGCTTCCCTGCAGACACTCGTGCATGTTTCACACTGGATGTTGGATGCGAAGCATACGAAAAATAGACTAAAAGAGGAAGCAAATGGACTAAAAGAGGAAGCAAATGGACTAAAAAAGGAAGTAAATGGACTGAAAGAGGAAGTAAATGTACTAAAAGAGGAAGTTAGCTTTCTTGGCGCTGGTTTCTTTACTGCACTTAAAGATCAAACTCACACCGATATACAGCTCAAGCCAGCCAATAATGGGCTTTCCATGCCCGCACATAGAGCTTTACTGGTTTTCTCTCTCTCTCTCTCTCTCTCTCTCTTATATGTATATGGAATAGTTCCCTATTAATTAAATGGTTAAATTTATACTTTATTATTAGCCTAAATTTTGGGGATAATTATTGGTTTTTACATAGTATTAGAGGAAAAGTCTTAAAGTTTGAATCCTTACTCTATAGTTTATCTCCCATTTCAATTAAAATGTTTCATGTGTTGTCTGGTTTCAAACCAAGAGGAGTGTTAAAATATTTTTGATATGATTAAATGATGGTTTTATATTAACGTTTTATTGCAACTTATTTTGCCTCATAAAGTATTATATTAGAGAGCCAACTATATTACTGATTTCATAAAAATGATAAAATCATATTGCTAATCATTTTACTTTGTATATCATGTTATTTATAGGCAGCAAGATCACAAATCTTTAAAAATATGCTAGACTCAGAGTCAGATGTATGTAAAGTGCCACCAATGGACACCCTAACATTGTCAGAGTTGAACTATGAAGAGCTCGAGTGCCTTTTGGAATTCCTCTATACTGGGAGCTTGCCTAAAGAAAAAGTGGAGAAGCATGTATACTCTTTGTCACTAGCAGCCGACAAGTATGAAATCTCATACTTACAGAAGTTTTGTGACCGTCACATGTTTAGGTCTATGAATACATCCAATGCTCTTGATTTTTTAGAGATCTCAGATATTTGTTCTAACATATCCCTGAAGGAGTCAATTTTGAACTTCATCGCCAAAAACATGGAGGACATAGCTTTCTCAGATAGATATGAGGAATTTGCACTCAAGAACCCACATCTCTGTGTGCAGATAACAAGGGCATCATTGATGGAAGCCAAAAAGAAAATGATTTCATTGTAAGGGAATTACTGGACAGAATGAGATATATGTGTTCATTTCTCTAGATAAAAATAGCTAAGAACTTATTCCTGTGGAATCTTATTGTTTATACATAGACTTTGTTTTCTTAATGACATTAGATATGGGTGAGATTTGTATAAATTTTTAGAATTTATAATGTTTTTTATATTACTCTGACAAGAATTGGGCTATTTTTGTGAAATGCCTGCTATCCTTTTCATCTTTCATCATGGAATTACTCAATCTGGTGTGGTTGTATTTTTTTTCTTAGTGTTCCATGCATGCTGATGTGTCCGGCACAAAATTGGGGTTTTGTGAACCATCCGCATATAAGTTTTTCTCAATGTTCCCAAATCCGCTGATTCTCCCTCCCCTCGTAATGCTTGCCATGCGCCAGCTGGATTCTAGCCTGTTGTCAACTTAAAGAAAAAAATGGTTTTTTTTTTTTTTTTCATCTTCATTTTCATTTTTCAAATAGATTTTTGAAAAAATTTAACTACCGCTCGCTTTGAGTAGACCATCAGAAATTTAAAAATTAAAATGTTAAAAGTTATAAAATAAAGTTTATATCCATGACTTTTTTATAAAATTTCAAATTTTTTCTTAATTTTTTTTCCTTTTTTTTTTTTTAATTTAAAAAAAAAATGGAAAATTTCATTTACACTCCCTATACTTTCGTGCTTTTTGCAGACACTTCTCATTGTTCAAAAACTCTTACTTTAGTGTATCAAACTTTCGTTTCGTTCCAAATACCCCCTTTACCGTTAGCTTTTGCAGTTAAATCAAACTGTAGATTTAGTAAAAGACCTTTATACCCCCAAATTTTTTTAAAATTTCAAATTTGCCCTTATTTATAAATAAAAAATTATTATATTAAAAAATAATAATAAAAAAAAAAAAAAAAGTGACCCTGGTGGGTCACTTTGTGACCCCCAGTGGGTCAAACACAGTTAAATTTTTTTATTTTTTTAATATATAATAATAATAATAATAATAATAATATGACCCGTGGGTCACAATACGGGTGGGTTAGATCCACCGGTAAACCCACGGGTCAGGATTTAAAAATATATATATATAATAAAAAATAAGGGCAAAATTGGAATTTTACACCCGTCTGTTAGGATTTAACGGAAAATCCTAACGGAATGGGCAAAGTGGAAGGAAACAAAAGTTGGATACATCAAAGTGAGAGTTTTTGAACAATAGGGGATGTCTGCAAAATGCGCGAAAGTATAGTGGGTAATTGAAGTTTCCCAAAAAAAAAAAAAAAAAAAGAGTATTTAGTTTTTTTTAGGCATTTCCATTATAGCATTTCCAGCAGTAAGAGGTATTCTACCTAGTCAAAAAACATAATTCTCTATTTTAGCTACTCATTTTTTAATACCAATTCCAACAGATTCTTTATTTCATTCTCTATTTTTTTAAATATTATTTTTTAATCTTTTTTTTTTTTTTTTTTTTTTTCACTTTTCTCTCTCTCTCTCTCTCTTTCGCACTCTTCCCTCTCAACCCAAACCCCCCATGGCCAGCTCTGCAATTATCTCTCTCTCTCTCACTCTTGCTCTACCTCTTCCCTCTCAACATCCCATAACCAGCTATTTCCTCTTAACCCAAACCCCCCATGGCCAGCTTTGCAATTAGCTCTCTCTCTCTTTCACTTTCGCATTGCCATTCAATTTTTTTTTTTTTTTTTTTGAGTTTTTAGTGATTCAAAAGACTTGAATTTGTTTCAGAAATTCATGAACAAAAGAGAGAAGAGAGAGAAATGTTGAGAGAGGGAGAGAAGAGAGAAAATAATGTGAAAATAATATTATATTCAACAATCTAGTGTGTTACGGTGAATAGCAATATGAAGCTATTCACTGTAGCAGTTAAGGTATAATAGCTAATATGAAACTATTTTGTTGGAGCAAAAAAAAAGGTAAAAATAGCTAAATATAGTTAATATCTCATTTTTAGCTACACTGTTGGAGATGCTCTTAGAAGTTAATGGCTAAATCGAGTGGGTAAATTGATTGAACTTGAAAGTTTAGATGTGTAAATTGAGAGTTTTTTAATTTTGGTGAGTTTTCTGTGCAGTAATTCAGGAATTTAAAGTAAAGTTTTTTCTAGTTCAAAATAAATTATAAAATTATTTGCGGAATCCAATTTTTTAATATATATATAATTTTTTTTTTAAGGGTGGATATTGTTCATTTACAATTTTTTTCAGTTGTAGGTGTTGCTCATACATGAATGAGAAATAAATAATGATTTTTTTTTTTTATTTATTTATTTTTTTTTATAAAAAAGCACCACAAACAAAATGGCTTGGTGTTGGGGCCGCCATATGGGAGTGGCCATCTTCTGGTGGCCCCGTAACGACAGCACCAATAGATGTGGTGGCCGGCCACCGTGAGATTTCTTTTATTTATTAAAAAATATTTTTAAAAAAACTTTCACCAGCAAATATATATATATATATATATATATATATATATAACAACAAATATAAAGCGAAACTAATTTTTTTAAGTTGAAACCGAGTTTATAGTTTTAAAATCAATGATTTAGATTTCATTTTCTCATATTTTATTTATAATAAACCATTAATTTGGTGCCAGTTGGGAGTAATGGTTTGTCTGTTTCTCTTTGGCACTAGGACTAGCTAGGCACCCTATCGGCCTCCTCTTATATACATGTGCGAGTCAGATTAGAGGATCATTAATTCACATATCAGAATTTTTTTTTTTAAAAAAAAAGGATGTGAAAATGAAGATTATCATGACCAGGATTCTAATTAGAGATGACCATATTCACTAATTGATTAAAATTTCAAGCCAAATGAAGCAATTAGTGATCATATACTAATGAAATATTGAATAGACAAATATTAATTTACCCGCCCAAAAAAAGTTCCTGATCAAATGAAAGAGCTAGAAATATTATTATCTATTATTACATAAAAATATAACACTTACAAAGGCAGGTCTCTCACAAGAAAATTACACAACGAGCACACTACATTCTATATGTACGTAGACTTTCCGGTGCCCAACCAAATATATTTATATATATATATATATATATGCTCTACATATTCACTAATAATTACTCAAACAAAGACCCTGGGCACGGAATCTGTGGGCCTGCAGTCCACCTCCCTCAGCTCTGTTTTCAGCCCCTTTCCTCCGCCATTCGCCAGTGGGTGTATTCCATGCGTCGGCCCCGTTATGTGGGCTCGATTCTCCCTCTCATTGTTAATCGATATCCCGAAACGCTTCTCTACACCTGCGTCCGGATAATCTTATTTTTAAAATGCCATTCAAATATAACTAATTGTATAATAATTAAGCACGCACCTCTAAGGAGGTCTTCGTGAAGCTGGCCGTCTCTGGTTAAGGCCATCATGACCTGGGGGAGCCCAAGAGGGAGGTTGTCGCCCCTGTCAACCTGCCAGAAGTGGAAGACCTTGCCGTACGTCTTGGCGACCTTTTCCAAGTCCTGCCGCTCTATGGGACCGGGAACTCCGGGCATGAAGAGCACGCCACTCTTTACTTCGTACTCGTGGGAATGCCACAGCGGCTTCTCCTCGTCCGGCAGTCCCAGGAACAGGTTCTCTGATACGATGTACTCTAGCCCGATGAGCCGGGCATCGGCGTCGGGGCTGTCGTATATGAGGCACTGCCGCATGTCCTCGTTCTGGTGCCCGCAGTAGTGGTGCGCCTCCACTTGCCGGGTCATGTCGTACGCGTAAAAATGAAACCTGAAATATAACAAATTAATAAATCATACGACAGAGAAATGATGAAAGATCGCGAGGAGGAGGAGGAGGAGGAGGCAAATACGTACGCGCAGAGGTGCTGGTGGATCTTGTTGATGGGAGCAAAGTTTTGGATGGTGGCGGTAGCCGTTTCGAGGAAAGCCGTGCCTGTCTTAGTCGGCTCGCCGTGAACCTCTGGGTAAGTGGACATGATTTCCTGATTTTGCTGCTTAATTCTCAAACAACAGGTACACTGGTTTAACCCTCTTATTCTTATATTATACATTCTTGGCTGGCAGCATGATAGAGCTGTGGAGTTCGATAAGCCTATTGTTGCATGCAGTGTTACACGTGTCAGAGGATGTGGCAGACGTGCCTCATAACGTGGCTCCCCTAACCTCCTTGCAGGACCTCGCCAAATGGCTTGCGGCCCATGGGCCATGGGTACATGCAGAATTTTTAGGTGGTGTTTGTTAAAGACCACTAAACACCACCATTCCACCGAATACTATTCATATAATTTTTTTTCCAAAAAATAACATCAAAATATTATCACTTTAAAAAAATTAAATAAATAAAAAGGCATTAAAATCGCCGCTATTTGGTCCAAACAGCGGTGACTCTAGTCGTCGTTGATGAGGGGTCAATAGCGGCAACTTTGAGGTCGCTGCTATTTAAAAGAGAAAAAAAAAAAAAAAAAAAAACATAAATTGAAAAGGCCTTAGGTGCAACTTTATTTGGTATGAACAGTGACGACCACCATAATCGCCGCTGATGAGGGGTAAATAGTGTCGCCGCTATTTAAAAGAGAAAAATTAAAAAAAGAAAAAGAAAAAAAAAGACATAAATTAAAAAGGCATCAACGACGACTTTATTTGGTCCAAATAGTAGTGACATCCAAAGTTGCCATTGATGAGGGGTCAATAGTGGCGACTTTAGGGTTGCCGCTATTTAAAAGAAGACAAAAATTTTTTTTTAAAAAAAACATAAATTAAAAAGGCATTAGCGACGACTCTTAGGGGTCAATAGCAGCGACTATGGGGTCACTGTTATTTAAAAGAAAAAAAAAACATAAATTATATATATATATAGTTGAGGTGATGCTATTGACCTTACATATATAATAGAAAAGGACGTGGTTTGGCTACCCCAAGGGCCAAAAAAGGGTGGCCGAACCACTCCCTTAGGCTTCGGCCACCCCTGCAGCCCCTCTAGGAGTGGCAAAACCACCCCCAAGGCCAAAGGAATGGACATAAATTAATAGAGATGGTGATTTGATTTTTTTCAAAATTTGGGGTATTAGATTTGTCTTTTTTAAAACTTATGAGAGAAAAAAATAAAAACATTAAAACTCAAGTACCAAAAAAGTTATTAATCATTTTTTTTTTACATGTTCATATAAAGGAATGGGAGGAGAAATTCGAACTAGTGATGTTTACTTTATGAGATATAATTCACAACGAATTGAACTACCCTTTAAAGATATAGTCTCAATTTTTACACATGAAAAGAATGGAGTGGCCAATATAATTATTGGGTTTTTGTGGGGTTTGCTGGCATCCACAGTCAAAATTTATCTTTAATTCGATGGAGCATCTTCAAGTGCACTTAATTCCATTTTTATTGATGTTGGTGCCTTACAGCTAATTTCTAAATTTCGTTTTCAATTCCGTCGAGGATAAGAACAATGACGTGTACTCTTGCTCATTATGGATGACAGGATGAGAACCAATCTACGAATACGCGTGCGTGGTTTTGAACTTTAACCGTTTTACGGTCATAATCTAAAGCTAGGGGTAGTAATTAATATTGACAGGTCAAGTTTTAATGCCTATAAAATTATATAAGCTAATTATAATTTAATTTAAAAATTAAAAATTAAAAATTTTGTATTGATTTTATGTAAGTTATAGGTCACTTTAAAAATTGTTATTTATTATTATATGTTTCAAGTTTAAATCATGTCTACATCATGTTTACGGACCCACAAGGCACAATTCATATTAAAAGCCTAAAAGTAGCCGAAACTAGTAGAAGGAGAAAATAGATACAATTGCCAAAACCATGTGCGGTCACTGCTTGGTTATGGGATACTGTAAACTGACCGCCTTCGCGTCTTGTTTGTTTCGGCATTGTTCGTTGTTTCCATGTTTGCCCTCGTCAATTTTCACTAAATACATCACCACCACCATCCTAAATAAATCATTCAATATCTGTATTCTAAGGAAGAGCGAAAATTATACAAATATCTTTAACCAAATCAGATTAAAATATACTAAATCATTTATATTTTATTATATTAATATTTAATATTTTTTTAAAGTACAATAAATATTGAAATGGTAAATATATATTGAAAGGATAAAATTATTAAAATATATTTAATAAAATAGCTTAAAAATTCAGGGGACAGGAGGCAATGTCATTTATGTGATAATATCCAAGTTAGTGTCCTTTTGTTGGCACTATTGGTATATATGTAAAGCTTCACGGTACCGGTCTGACCTGTGCTTTTATCCTCTTTAGCCCAACATTCCTATCTCAAACTGTATTGCAATGGACGTAATCTCTCAGAGATCTTCATCTTCAACTTTGAATCCCAACGCTCCGTCGTTCGTGCCTTTGGCTTATCGGACGGTGGAGGACTTCTCCGAGCAGTGGTGGAACCTGGTCCAGTCCTCCCCTTGGTTCCGCGCTTACTGGCTCCAAGAGCGCTTCCAGGATCCCCAAAATGACCCTAACCTTTCCGATATTGACGAAGTTGACCTCCCCGACATCGACGCTCTCTTCGACGACTACAACGTAGACGACGATAAGCGTAAGTTTGAAATCGTGAGAGTTGACTCGTCCGCGTTGCCGATCCAACTCACTAACTCACTTTTTTATCTCTTTTTGAGCAGGTGAACAGGTAGAAGAGAGAGACTATTGCAGGGATTTGGTTTCAATGGGGTCGTTGAAATGGCGGAAAGCGCGAGTTTTAGCTGAAGTTCCGAGGTATATAGAGAAGGCCCCAAAGATTGTCAATGTGAAAGCGAGTCCGCGAAACATTCAGCAACCGAGGTAGACCGACTCACTGAGTTGTATGGACAAGAAGACCCAGTAGATGAGCATGTATTTGTTGTAGTTTTTGTACATCATAAACCCTGACTTGGATGTCATGGAAACTTCCTGTTTTGTACATTTGTTCTATTTTCTTATTACTTGGTTTAATAATTTATCTCTGGTTTTAATTTATATAAACATCGAAACTTTTAATTGTCTATTGTTGGGATTTGATAATTTGATTAAGGGACCATAATTTGATTTAACAACCTGTGCTTTCTTCTAAACTAACCCATGTGCCTCACAAGGTCAGAACGCCCAAAACAACCCTGAAGACCCGTCTTCTTCATCAATTTCGGAGACCCAGATGACCCAAATTCAGGTTGACCCGAGTGATAAATCATTTCTACAAGCAAGCCATAATATGAAGCTGTGTAACGCGATAGCGCCAGTAAACCAAATAATCTTCCACACCTTTCGTTCTCAAAAATTCCGAAGTCTCAGCAAAAGAATAAATCCCTTTACTGGAAATAACCCACTTGGGCTCAGCCTCCATGCTTCTAAATAACTAAAGAGAGCTTACTCTGAATATCAACCAACTTATCAGATCTAGCAGGAAGCCAGACACACTCACCCATTTTGAATCACCTTATCCAAAGTAGAATGAAGATCAATACCCGAGTCCTAAACTGCCCGGAAGGCAAAGGTATCCAGCAACCCTTCATCCGGATGCCACCAGTCATACCAAAGGTGGATAGAATTACCTTTTCCCACATGGAATCTAATCAAACTCTTGGCCGCATCTCTAATCTTCAATAATTTTCACCAACGAGAGTTTCTTGAAAAGTCGAGAATTAATTCTAAAAGACACATTCTCAATCTGCCATAGTTGGCTTCCTCGACAACAAAGTTACACTTACACCTAAATACTTCACGAGCAGAGCATTAAGGGTGTTGGCAAGTTCAAAGAATCTGTGTATGATACCTCTCGATCTTTGTTGCCGACTGGGATTACATTTCGGGATTGACCACGCGTTGTTACGATCTTAATGTCCCACATAGATTAAGTATAATATTAAACATGCGTATATAAGTTTTTGCGTACCCTTTCCTTGCAAGTCGGTTTTCAAGAGTAAGTTATACCTAAGGTTTGTAACATTTGGTCTCAGAACTAGTTACCATGTCGAAGGGTTCGAGTCTCGAAAGAGGTGACCTATGTGCTAGATTAAAATACTGATAGGTGAGTGGAGTCATCGAAAGAGAAAATACTATCATCAAGTCAGTGTCAATAGAGTGGGTTTCCGTGGTAGTCTCGAAAGAGGTGACCTATGTGCTAGATTAAAATACTGATAGGTGAGTGGAGTCATCAAAAGAGAAAATACTATCATCAAGTCAGTGTCAATAGAGTGGGTTTCCGTGGTGGTATGTTATCGCCAATTTTCTATCCTTTTTAGAGTGCCAGAGGTGGACCAAGTTTTGGAGTTTGGAAACCTTTATGAGGTTAATTGTTTAGTCTTGCTTTTTAGTTAGGAACAGCTTAGTTAAATCTAAGCCAACACACAGTTTTTTTGATTGAGATCCCTTCTAATTA
Organism: Corylus avellana; assembly: GCF_965113065.1. NCBI lineage: Eukaryota > Viridiplantae > Streptophyta > Magnoliopsida > Fagales > Betulaceae > Corylus > Corylus avellana. The sequence goes on from NC_142495.1 coordinate 29,929,091, forward strand.
CTTAAAATTGGAGATTCTTATGTTACAAAATTGGGACCCTTATTTTAAATTTAATGGTTTATAAAATTATTTAAACCTCGATAAAACAAAAGCCAGCTTAAAATCAAAATTTAATGCATTGATTATACAAAAACAACTGGCATTTTATAGACAATTGAATTTAAAATGAAAGGCCATAATTTCGTAACATGAGATTTTTCAATTTTAAGTAATTATATGGGATCTCAATCCAAGTTTTTCATTGCATCTATAAGTTTTGGAGTTTGGAAACCTCTATGAGGTTTACTGTTTAGTCTTGCTTTTTAGTTAAGAACGGCCTCGTTAAATCTAAGCCACACACAAAGTTTTTCACTGCATCTATGCTGTAGTAGTAGTTTTTATTACCGCAAAAAAGGTAGGCCAGATGGTGAGAACCGCAGGCGCTACCTCAAGTCCGATTGAGCCCATCAAGGCATTAATAGAAATCCAAGACGGCTAATACTAATTAGGCATATGTGGAGATTTTCTATTGCGGAGATTCGAACTCATGTCCTAATACATGTTCTGATCACTTGAAAAATTTTTTGGGCCATTGAACCACCACCTTGATGGTAATGTCAAATCTTATTAACATGCTTTATATTTTTATAAATACAATAAGAAAGTTTTAATATTCTAACTTTTATTTGAATAGTTTAAAGTTTGTTGTATTAATACTTAGATTTTTTTTTTAGTTTTTAATTTATTATATCTCATTAAATTGTATATTAAAATGATAAAATCTAAAGTAGTTAATTCAAGAATAATTATTAATTAATATTTTAAAAACTCTTCTATCTTGTCTGGTAGATAGTGCTGTGTCTATAGAATAATTTATATTTGATGAAATAATTAAAGAAAAATGTTCTTTTCAACTTAAATAATTATATCAAGTTGTGTTGAGGCAATTAACATTTCGGAAATTTATCATGATGAAAGAAAAAAAAAAAAAAAAAAAAAGAAGGAAAAATAAAGAATATAGCCTCCAAAATACTAGTTCAGAAGCGGGATAGTAATTAATTGATGCTCAAAGTAAGAATACGGTTAATACCCTTTTACGCTAGTCATTTTATAAGAAATTAACAAAGCGCCAATTTTCTCGTGACTTTTTCATTTCTCGACCTTCCATCCAAATCTCTCCTCGGCGACAATATTCAAAACATTAACATAGATGCTTTGGTGCCTAAGGAGATAAAGAAGAATCCGTCAACAAAAGGATCCATGTATATATACTATGAGTTAGATAAGGAAAAAGTTCATAAAATCCTCTCAACTTTTACGCGTTTTGAAAGTACTCTCAAAGTTCAAAAACTCTCAATTAAGAGTATCGAACTTTTATTTTTTATTTTTTCAATTTCCCATTCTGTTAAAAGTTTTCGTTAAATGTTGTCAAAATTTTCAAAATATCCATGACTTTTTATCATAAAAAACGAAGATTTTGAGAAAAATTAACAGAAAATCCCAACATAATGGCATAACTGAAAAAAATTGAAAGTTCAATGTTTTTAAACTTTAAAGGTAGTGTCAAAACAAATAGAAGTTTAGAAATTTTTTTTGAAGTTTTCCCTACTGTTAACAACCATAGCACTTCACCTGTCTTCAATTTCTTCATGACAATAGCCTCTCCCGTATCTTTAGCACGACATACATAGCCTAAGATGCATTTATTGGATACGTAAGGGGGAGTGTGGTGCTGCCTAAAATTTAATCCTTTATATGTAGTCCAATGGACCTTACACAACCAAAAGCATTTAATAAAGTCCGCAAAAGAAAAGGAAAACCTGAGAAAACTCCAGATATTTTCATCTTATAGAGTTTTCATGTACCTCATCAAAGGCACCTTTACGGCTTTACCGATTACGGTTAATTGCTGAGAGTCATCAATTCCGACTTTACGTCTTTGCAGCCTCATTTATTCAGTTTATCTTTACTCCAAATTCCTCAGCATCTCCTCTTGCTCCTCAATTGGTACCTGAGCTTCTTGTTCTCTCCTTTGAAGTGCTCGATGTCTGAAACATACTACATGAACTAAATTACCATATATCAAAAAATAAGCAATAGTCTGTTGGTCCTAATTAAATGTCCATATGGAGAAAGAGATAAGAGAGGTTTCCACAGCCATCCTCAATAATCACTAGGCATACATGTAATAGTTGACTTACCTTCTATTCAAAGAGAAATAGGAAAAAGAAAAACCGTGTCATTTAGTTCTTTGAGAAACGAAAAGGAACTTGAGCTATGTTTGGCAAGGGAAAGCCCCGCACTGTAGCTGGAACGGTACTGTTCCAGCTACAGTGCAATCTGACATGAACAGTATTAAATTTGACTTTGTAATATATTTTTTTTTTTAAAAAAAAAACAAAGTATTAAAATTGGCCAATGCTGCCAAAAATTGCTGCATGCTGCACGCTTCACGTGAATTTTTTTTTTTTCAAAGCAAAATATTAAAAATTAAAAAAAAAAAAAAAAAAGGAGAGGGAGGGGAACGATGGGATGGCTGGAGCCACCCCCAGGCCGGCCAAGGGGGTGGTCCAGCCACCCCCTTGGCCAAAAAAAAAAAAAAAAAAGGGAAGGGCTGCATTTGGGGGTGGCCGGACCACCCCCAAGGGGCTGGGGTGGTTTCGGCCACCCCACACCGGCCTTATGGGGTGGCCGAAACTGCCCCAGCCCTTTGGGGGTGGTCCGGCCACCCCCAAATACACCCCTTCCCTTTTTTTTTTTTTTTTTTTTTGGCCAAGGGGGTGGCTGGAGCCACCCCATCGTTCTCCTCCCTCTCCTTTTTTTTTTTTTTTTTTAATATTTTGCTTTGAAAAAAAAAAAAATTCACGTGAAGCGTGCAGCAATTTTTGACAGCATTGGCCAATTTTAATACTTAAAAAAAAAAAAAAAATTACAAAGTCAAATTTAATACTGTTCATGTCAGATTGCACTGTAACTGGAACAGTGCCGTTCCAGCTACAGTGCGGGGCCTGGCTCTTGCCAAACATAGCTTTGATTCTCATAGGCACAATCTAACTTTTTATATATAAATGATACAAGCTGCCTTTGGTCTCCAGGTAAAAAAACAGGGAAAGGAAGGTAAAAGGTTAAACCAGAAATAATGTCATAACTTTCTATTCTCTTTAATATCCCAGTTCTGAAATACCAATTCATATCTTTAATAAAAATTTACAAGACAAGGACAACCGATCATATCCTAATCTGTTGCCATAAAAGTACATGTCCAACATAAATATGCCAAAGCTATGCGGCAAACCCATATACGGGAAAAACCCTATATACAGAAAAAGAAACAAATGCATATCTTAACAAATGCAGCACATATAGAAACGTACAGGACCAGTACCACATGCACTAAACACCAATCTCGAATCACAATTATTTCAAATCAAACAACAAAAATATGACCCATAAACCCCAAAATTCTCAACCCGAACAAAAATCATGTATTAAACAGTAAAAGAAAAGAAAAATCAACAATCTTAACCTTTCTTTGCGATCTTGCAGTCCCTGGAGATAGTTCTTGTAATGATTCTCTATGAACTGCAAACACACATAAATTGCATTGGCATTTATGTTTCTTCAAGGATAAGGAAGGGAAAAACTACAAATGCACAACAATATTTTTTTTTATAAGACACAATAATCTGAAGTAAGTAGGTCAACGTAGAAATAGTAGCAGTACCTGCAGGAGCAATCAACATATATATTTCAATAGTTACTGTAGGGGAAGAGAGAGAGAGAGAGAGAGAGAGTAGTATTCGATCATATGGTGCTGATTATTTTACCAGTGGCTTAAGTAGGTCAACATAGAAAGTAGCAGTACCCGCAGGAGCAATCAATATATAAATTTCAATAGTTACTGTAGGGGAAGACAGAGAGAGAGAGAGAGAGAGTAGTATTCAATCATATGGTGCTGATTGTTTTACCAGTGGCTTAAACTATACTTGAGTCTTGACAATTTTACATATTGCCACAGGCCTACAAAGGATAAAAAAAAATCCTTGCCAAGCAGCAGACCTTGATTTGTCCAGACAGGATTGAGGATTATACAAAGCAATGTATATGTCTTTTTTTTTTCTTTCTAAAATCTAAAAACATGAAAGCTGACTCTAGCCAGTAAAAGAAAATTAAGGTAAATGAACTTTCCCACAATAGTCAATAGGGTCATTTGCAATGTCCCACTTTTAAATTTGAGCAATCAACCCCATAAAATATATGATTAATGTCCTCCCACGGTAAATATTCCTAACTTACTTTATATTTAACTTTATCTCTAGCATGCTTACTCCGCTAGCACCGGAAAATAAAAGAAAAATAAGAATGTGATACCGTGAAATGTGATAAATATGTGAATTTTAAGGTCAAGTATAATATTAAAGAAACTTTAGCAAGAGAGAGATTGCAGACCCCATAGTTTATACGAGGTTGATTTGCTCAAATTTAAAGTTTAGGGGGGATTATAACTGACCTCATAGTTTAAAAAACATAATTTACACATAAAATTACAATCTCTCATGAGAACTACTCACTCAACATAAATGAGAGGTCAAAACCGAAAATTTGTACAATCCACCAAAGCATGCCAGAGAGGCTAGAGGTCCTTCTACAAGTCTAAGATGAGGCTTACTAATTATTTTTCGTAAGCAAAAACATTTAGAGGCATTCAGTTGGATTCTGCATAAGAGCACGAGAGATGCAAAAGCAATCATAATGTTTTCCGTCCTTAAATATGATGAATGTAGGCAATGCTTCGATCTATTTTGTATTTATCATCAATGCTAAGGCACTTCTCAGTGTCAATTTTAACCACCTAGATCATATCCTACAAGTGAGTATTGACTTCGTTGAGGATGGGAGCCATGAATCAACAAGGACCGCACCTGCAAACCATACCTAGGGTTACTCATTCTTCTGATTAAATTTATATATTGTTGGGCGCAATTGCTATTCTAGAGATTACAAAGGACATGGAATTATTCCTAAACTAAAAGCCTCACCCCACTCAATAGCGTATAAGGTGAACAATACGAATTTGCTAAACGAATGAAAGATTACTTACAAGACAAACATAAATCTAGAAAGTTACGATAAATGCTTATAAAGCTTGTTAGCAAAATGATCCCGCATGTTATGGTAAGGTGATAACATAGGCTTACAAAATAGTCAGAGACCATCACAACAAATAATACTTCTTAGCATAATCTGAAAAAAAATAGTATAAGAAAAAATAAACACAAGCAGGGAAGAACTTACCAGGTGGCATAAAAGTCAACCAATACAGGTTTGCTAGAATTTAGCCAGCAGGTTATCAAAGGAAGAAAATGTTAGCTTCTTGGCTCTGACCTACTGAAAATATATATATATTTTGATAAATGACCTACAAAGAAGAATTTTTTTTATGAGAATGACGATAATTATTTGAGGAGCCTTTTGAACTTGGTATTTCAAAGGTTGCAAGCAAATGTTCAAGCAAACGATACAATACTAGAACTGCCACTATTTTCAATAATTTTCTAAGCAATGCACATACTTACCCTCATGAATTTCTCCAATTGTAATCTCCATGTCACTTCAAATTGCTTTTCCAATATATTTTTGGCAGTTGGAAGAGAACCAGTGTCCCTTGCAACAGGTATATAAAAACAAATAAATTTAAGAGCATTTAAGGCAATATTTAACCAAAATAGTGGTGAATAACATTGACAATGAAAAGCAACAATAATTTTGAAGAAAAAGAAATATAACCTTCCAAAACTTACATAAACAATGAGAAAATCATCTTCAGGGAAATAAAAAAGGACGTCAAGGCCAACAACTTTCTTGCAAACCATCAACAAAAGCCTCTTCAAAGAAGAAGGAACATTTATAAACTTACTAAAAGATAAGGCATCTAAAAGATGGAAATTAAAGCACACTTGAATAATTGATGCGGTACTCTAATCAAATTTTTTTAAATATTAGGTCTAAATCACTTGGAATTTTAGAGTCAAGTAATGAAACAATGAGCAGAGAAAACCAATGAAATATTCATTCTAATATTCAAGTCGTGACTTTTTTTAAAGTTTTCCCCTCTATTTTGATCTAAACCTCAACCTGCCACATACTTGGCATGCAAAACCTGGGAATCCAATTAAAATTTCTAAAGTATGGAAATTTTTGTAACTATAGGGAACAAGCTACATAGATTTAATTCTTTGTAAAACTCTCTAAACAAAATGCAGCCTTTTCATTTCTAATGTAGGAAGCCACATGTCATTGGGAGTCGGACTTACTGAAGGATTCACCCAAGTCTCGAAAGACCATTCCGAGACGTCATCCAAGAAGACGGGAAGCTTTTCCCAAGAAGTCGTCCTGAGAGGCCACTTCTAGAAGCCATCAGAGAGGCCAATTAAGCCGAGAAGTCATCCGAGAAGCCGAGAAGATTTTCCCGAGACCTCATCCCCAAGGACCAACCAACAACGCCCGAGACCAAGAAATTTTTTTTTTTAGGGAAAATCAATTTGATTTCATTAATAATGGTCAAGAGCATAAAAACTCTTACAATCACAGAACATACAGTTCTACAAGATCATAGCCGAAGCTAAAAGATTACACGTCATAAAAGTCGAAAACACACAGATCTTACAATGAAAAACCAATCTATAACGTCAAACATCCGTTATCCCAGTCCGATCTTCAGTTTATAGAACAGATCTGCTAACGCAAACTCATTCATGGGGCATATGAAGCCATTTCCCAGGCATGAGCAAAATACCCACACCCAAACCATTCCCCTCTCGACCCGAAAGCCAGAAGCATTATTCACATCCTTAGCCCAACGGCCAGGACCACAACACAAACACCTTCAAAAACCCCAAGGCCACAAAATAAAAGACAAAAACAAAAACCCTACAAGTAGCAGCGGAGGAGCACGGCATCGTAGACATCCCTTAGGAAGACACACCTTGGCTGAAGAAGACGATCATATCTATGGTTGAAGAGACTAGATCTGGATCTAGATCTAGATCTACAAACTAGATCTAAAGCAACCCGCCAAAAACGGAGACCGGTGGAGCCTACAGAGAAGACACCGAGCAAAGCTACCGTGAAAGGGAGGAGGGAAGATCTAGATCTAGATTTTTCCTCCTCTTGAAGTTCTTCTTGGTGTTGTGGGTAGCTGGCACATTAATGGCGAGAATCCAAGAAGGAAAATCGTGAAAGCCTTGGGGATTTTTGAAGATTTTATTGATTTGATTATGTTCTTAAATTAGGATTTTATTTGATTGCAATTTTACGTTATTGTAGGAATTTCTTAATAGGCTTAATTTTCCTTGTGCTCCAAGTTTTCATATTAGTATTAATACTGAAGGTAAAGGTGTGTAATTTTCAACTTTTGAGTCATTGTTTTATAAATTACTCAGCTTGTGTTATTCTTTTGGTCAGAAAACGAAGACGCTTTTGATTGTGGCTAGAGCATTCCTATTGAGTTCCTTAAATTTGATTTTTTCTTTAAAAATTTGAAGAAAAAAAAAAAACTCACAAAAAGAGTCATTTAACAAGCTCTCTATTTTATTTCAAATTTAACTATTATCAACAAGGCTCTCCAAATACCAAGTACTAAAAAGTGAAAGTTATTTAGTTTTTTAATTTTATATATTCATTTTTCTTTTCTCCCATCTAGGGGTGGACAGATTAACCGATTACCGACCGCCTACCAAATTTGACCGAACCGATATTAACCGCAACCGATAGTTATCGGTTGGTAATCGGTTAAAAGTTTTATACCAATTATCTTATCGGTCGGTTAAACAGTTGTTATCGGTTTTCGATATAACCGATAAGAAACCGATAAGGGGGTATAAATGTAATTCTTATTTTTTCCTAATAATATACAATTTATTGAAACACAAAACGAGGCAATTCTCCTTTGGCCAGTAATGCTCCACTCTCACCTTCTGCCGACAACTCTAAGACACCGAACAAATTCCATAGCGGAACTCAGATGAAAAACTAGAGGACAGCAAGAAAACTATTGCAACTTACCCGTTAGCGCAATGGATCTAGCTTTACTCATTACGATATATAGCCAGTCCTTCAAGTTTCAATCCCTCCACCAACCATTCACTCTTACACCTTTCACAATAACCTTCTTAATCGCTCAACTTGGGTTTAATTCGCTGCTAGTGGAAGTAGTAGTAGCAGTTGTTGGTGTAGAAAGGGGAAAAAGGAAAGAAATGGAGGCAGGAAGAGTGGGGAGGATAAAGCTGGGTAAGTTTCTGATAAGGAATTGATTTAACCGATAAGGAACTGATTTAACCGAACCGTTTTAACTGATAATTTCGGAATAAAAGCTTATCGGTCAGTAATCAGTTAAGAAACTGATTAACCGATAATGTCGGTTAGGTAACCTTTTTTTTTTTTTGATAAGTAAAAAAGAGTTTTATTAAAGAAAGAAAAGAGAAGGAAAACCCTAAGTATACATGAAGAAACCCCAAGGCTCACCCACACAGGAACCACCCAAACCCACCCAAAACCCTACAAAAAACACCCAGAAAAGCCCATCTCTACACCACAATGGACTAGCCCATCCTAGTTCGGCAAGAGCTCACTCTTGCCCTTAGATCTCTGCTGCTCGTTGGCCATTTTGTCCTTAAGAAAATCCTCTATCGCCCCCTCCGCGTCCTCAACGGAGATCTCCCCAACGTGAGGTCCTGTATTCGCATGAAGAAAAATCCCTTCGACTTGCTTCAAGCCCGCCCAATAGGGGTCTCGGTCAGGCCAAACCTGCCTCAAACGCTCAAGCAGCCCTATTTGGGTATCTGTCAGACCCTCAACAAGCGTGGAGGTGCCGCCGGAGACCACAACAGACTCAATAGACTTCTCGGACATTGCAGAAGAAGCACAATTCGACACCAGAAAACCCCGCCGAAGCAAGCCCTCCGCTAGCGAGACAGAACCCACCGCAACCGCCACAGCAGGCGAGGCCTTGGCAGGGTTAGAAAGCGGCGACGTTGTAGACCCAGGATTAGCCTTAGAAGAAAAAGGGATCGTCAAAGAAGATGCCAGCTTTGCAGACACAAAACCCGTCAGCTCCAAATTAGCTTCAGAGGATGCAGGAACCAAACCAAGCCCAATGCCAAGGTCCGAACCCGAACTAGAAGGCTTACCCATCACAGAAACGGGCTCCAAAATTTCCACCCCAGCTAAATTCGAAACAAAGCCCATATCCGGAACCAGATCCAAACCTGGATCCAAAACCGAAATGTGACCCGAACCCGCTTCATTGCCTAACCCGATATCTTGACCAGATGCAGTAAATGCCAGGCCCAAAATACCAAACCTTTTCCTCCTACGTTTGGGCTTTGAAGCTAACCCAGTTAGGACCCGGTCCAACTTAGATTGAACTTGCCCTAGTAACCTCTTCAACCCATGATTGCCGAAAGGACCCTTCTTCTTCCTTGAACTCAAAGACGCAGCAGCCGCCGCTAGGGTCCTAGGCAAACCCTCCAACGCATAGCAATCAACAGCAGATCGCAGCCCGTCTCCATCAGACACCGTCTCGAAGCAAGTTGATACCGAAAACAAATCGAGAAAGCTTGACGAATGAACCTTCACATTAACATCTTTCACCACGACACGAGATGTCGAGCGAAGGACTTCCACAAACAATCTCCCAGAATTAACACCTGAAGAAGAAGCACCCAAAGGATTCCCCACCGTAGTTGGGACCCTAAAATCCAACAATCTAGTCGTCTTAATCTGAACCACCAGCAATTGCCGAAGCTCTCCTGCAAAACACCGCCAGCCCTGCCCATAACGACCCTCCGGGAGCTAGATGACTCCCTTACGACCACTCTCAGCCAATACCAACACCTCTAGGAACCTACCTGCCTTATTACCTCCCCCGTGGACCATTGTAACCTTATCTCCCTCACGGAAAGATTTGGCGATCTCTTCCTTCACCTGAGACTGAATTGCCGCTTCCACCGTATCCACCAACCAAGAAGAACATTGGTTTCTCGCGAAAATATACCCAATGAAACTTTTTATCCTTTCCTTCAGACGAAGGTCAGGACACCTATCCTTTGCTGAAAGGTAGAAGGTTTTTTGTAGTGTCCCAGAATTTTCAAAGCTATTTAAATAGATTATTTTGATAATGATGTTATTTTAATATCCATTGTAGCTAAGGATTTTAATTCTTGGGAAATTTATGAGAGTGGTAATTAGAGAATGGTAATTGGTGAAATAGTAAAATGAGGGTATAATTGTAAATTGAAGATAGAATGAGGGTATAATTGTAAATTGAAGATAGAATGAGGGTATAATTGTAAATTGAAGGTAGAATAGTATAGGGTTGGTGAAATAGTATAGGGTTGGTGAAATAGTAAAATGAGAGTATAATTGTAAATTGAAGATAGAATGAGGGTATAATTGTAAATTGAAGGTAGAATAGTATAGGGTTGGTGAAATAGTATAGGGTTGGTGAAATAGTAAAATGAGGGTATAATTGTAAATTGAAGATAGCATGAGGGTATAATTGTAAATTGAAGGTAGAATAGTATAGGGTTGGTGAAATAGTATAGGGTTGGTGAAATAGTAAAATGAGGGTATAATTGTAAATTGACGGTAGAATAGTGTTTGATTTTCTCCTATAAATAGAGCTCTTCTCCTTCAGAATTTTCACCACTCATCTCCTCTCCCATCTCTTGCATATATTCTTCCTTCTTCCGCTTTTTACTCGGTCTTTCTTCTTTCTAAGAGTGTTTACTCAGAACAGAGAGAGAAAGGGCGAGACCAAGCGCTACAAGAAAGAAAGAACACAAGAGATAGCGGACTTTAGAAATTAGTTTCAAAAGATATACTAGTGGTGTTAGTCATATTGGAGCAACTAGATTCCTTCATACCACTTTTAGCTTCAGTCTAGAGGTAAGTAAATTCACTACCCCTTCTAAAATTACTTCATGTCATGCTATTTATATATTCTTGTATCAAACTGTAAATGATTATTTTATTTACCTGTCATGGAGATATGTTGCATGCATGAAGGATTTCTAAAAGAATTATTTAGAAAGTTTATATTTCTTTAAATGCTTTTTAAGCACAACAAGTTTATATTTGGAAAAGTTTCCATTTTAAGAAAAGAAAGTTGAGAAATGATGATGATTATAAGAAAGAAAAAAGATGATAAACCCTCCTACATGTTGCCCTAAGATGCATCAAAAGAAGTACAAAGAAAAGTACAAGAGATGAGATAAATGTTTATGAAATGAGGGCACATGTATGGAGGAGAGTATTTTTGGCCCCAAGATAAGATAAGATGAGAGTTCGGTACCGATACTCGGATGGAGGCGAAACCACTGAAGGAGGCTATGCCAGAAGGTGGTATTCCATCAACTAGACCGTTGAGTGCACCAAGAAAGAGTTAATTGACGGTCGGGCATGGCTGTGGTCACAGTTCAGTGCCATGGTCACAAGGACCCGCAACCCTCGTACACAGGGGTAATAGTGTACATGGGCCTTATTATGAGAAAATGATACTATATTTTCAACGAAGATATGCTAAGATGATTTACAAAGATTATTTATAATGATGCATTATGATGATGATTTATAAAGATGATTTACAACGATGATCTATTACTAGAGGTAATAGTATGTATATGTTACGGGAGATGCAACCGTACATACAGATATTATTATGGCTAGAATTATATTTATTTGCGAAAATGATTTTCAAAACTGAGAACAAGGAGTAAAACTATTTATGGTTGTGGATTTTACTTGCTGGGCCCCCTTTGGGCTCATTCAGTTTTATTTCTTGTTTTCAGGTAGAAAGGATGCTGGAATAGGAGGCCGGAATGGGGTGGGAATAATTATTAATTTTCAAAGTCTTTTCATATAAGTTATTGTAATGATATGATATTCCGCAACTAAAGTTTAATGTTTTCTAATTCCGCTTGTAATAAAATCTCTTGAAAAAAAATGTTTTACGCATTTATTGTATCTTTTAAAATCAAGTACTCTGATAGACCTTATAGATCTTTGCAAGAATTTTTGTTGAAAAAGAAGAAAAGTGGCAAACTCAGTCTTAACGGACTGGGGATGTTACAATTTTGGTATCAGAGCAAAGGTTATAAGGTTCTGGCAGACTTTTCAAAAAAAAAAAAAAAAAAAAAAAAATTGGGGGGTTAATGAGAAGCCACATTCCGGCCAAGTAGAGTGTGCACTGTTGTGTGGTCTCTAATAAATGATGCATGAGCATTTTTCTAATGGTTAATTTTTTGTTAAAAAAAAAAAAAAAAAAAAAATCATCTTAGTGTGATTAATTTGGAGGATTTTATTATTGTGATCATGTTAATGACGGAGATGAATTTTTATTTTATAGATAGGTTGTGATCTATAGTATCTGCCTATTTGGATTTGCGGCAGTTTTCTAGAGTATCGATTGATAAGGGTATATTTTAAGGTGTCTCGAGGATTTAGAAAAGATTATTGATCATGATTTAAAAATCGTATGATGATTTTATAGATTTGGGTTGCGAGCTAATTTGTGAAATTAACTTGGTGACAAAATGGTTTTATGGATTTAGGTTGTGAGACAAATTGTGTAAGTGATTTGGTAATGAATGGTCTTATGGATGTCGGTTGTGAAATGATTCTTGAACTGAATTAATGATATAAGAGTTTATATGAGTTTTTGGTAATGGCTAAGGTTTGGTCGATGACAATAATGATACTATGATTGATGTTATAATATATGGATTGATGAATAAGGATTACGTAGTGGCATGAAGTGAATGCCTAAGTATTGCAGGGATAAATGCAAATGAGGTATACCCTAGAATCTATAAGATATTTTGATATATAAAGTTGTGGTTTAAGGATTTTGATATTTTCAAATGATTGTGATGACTCTAAGGTACAATTCATGAAATCTTTGAGGTGATTCTTAGAATTTGAGGTGCTAGGTTTTCTGTAATTGAGGTAAATTATATTGAAGTGATGCTTAAAGTTTTGAGGATGAATTGATGCTCCTAGGTTGTGGATAATATTTAAATTTTGAGGCATTAGTGGATATGAAATTATGAGAAATTTTAGTTACATGCCAAAGCTTTTGATATAATTTTCTTTTACTAGGTAAAGATAATGGATTATTATTCTTGAGGTAAATTGAAGCATAAAGGTAAGAGTTGAAAGACAATATAATACAGTGATATAATATAGTGACATGATCTAAATTTCTCTTATAAGATATATGTTCAATGATATTAAGGTATTTTAGAGGTTGAAAACATGTGATGGTGCATACTTAGATGTTTTATTGAGTGATTAACTTTTTAAACAGATTGTTTGTTTAAAGGAAGTTATTACAATGACAGAATGATTTCATAATGAGTATTGAATGAGCACTGAATGATTACGAAAAGAAATGTTTGGAGAACAAGCTCCTTATAATATTACATACCAGTGTCCATAAAAAAAAAAAAAAAAAAAAAAAAAAAAAAAAGAGAAGGGAATTTGTTGCATAAAGAGATACGTGGTAATGATGAGCAGATGATTCCTCAGAGCTGCTCCAGGAAGATTATTTCTGCACAGAGAAAACCTAGTATGAGCATAATCGTATATTTATATAATTGAATTATCAAAGAGAATATTTATTTCTAATGAGGTACCTGACTAGAGCGTGTGCGGAGAGACTTGCAACACCCCTGAACATCGACCCGGAGTTTTTCGTGCTGTCGCTGGAGACGTTCGGTATTCTTCTCCATTTCTAGCATCTTTGGTCCCAAGTATTCTGCGTAAGATAACATCATCTTTTTCAGCTGAGTATTCTCTTGCTTCAAATCCACGTGTTTTCGTTTGTAGTATTTGAGCATTCGCTGTAAGACCCCGATTTGGTTTCTTGAGACTTTCAGCTCAACATTTCTGGCACTCAAACGTTGTGCCATGTCAGAAACTGAAGCAGCACCTTGGATACTGAATGCCAATGAGTTATTAATAGCATCAGTATCCGACCTATCAGCTAAGAACGTTTGATCCCGTGGAATTATGAAACCTTTGGCCACTGCTACAGCAGTAGAATCATGGAGCATGACAGAATCGTGAATAGTGATAGGACGATTGTCAAAAACAAAAGTTGGCTGCCATACGTTAGGATATGCAGCAGGTTCATTAGGGTGTGTAACAGGTATGACGGGATGAATAGCAGACACTTCAGGGGGAACAACAGGCACATCCGGTTGCACGTCAGGCATAACAATGGGTTGTGCTGCAGGAGCAACATTCAAATCGAAGTTGTTAACGGATGATGATGATGCTCCCATATTTAGGAGAGTAAGGAAAAATAGTTGAGAATACGAAGAAATTGGGAGAGATGAAGTACTGAGAAGAGACTAAGCGTTAGGAACTGAAGAGATTTTTTTTGAAGTTTCTGGAAGTAGCAGACGAGTGGCTTTAAAGGAATTTTTCACTTCAGGTGAAATAAACAGTAAACAACAAAGCGTTAAGCGACCTCGGGCCACGATGGAAATTTTGTCAAAAGATCCCGTGGAAGTAGGATCTTGTCTCCTGTCATAAATTCGACTGAGCTCATTTTTCAAACCCACTGTTCAATCAACGACTTCAAATACCATGCGTGGGCAACTGAATGAATTGTCATGCCAACGCGCACCACGCGCTCGTTCATTATCCAGAAACCCTTCCTATAAATCCACACCTCTTTCTCCATTGCAACACATGCCTTCTGATCATACTCCTTCGCCTGAAATCTTCTGTTAATAGCCTTCCATACAATGAAAGCTCGACTTTTCTTCCAGTTGAGCATATCCTCAAAAGAGAGAAAAATGCAAGCATCACGATTTGATTCACAAACCCAACACCTTATACTCTCAGTAGTAAACCATTGAAGCAAGATTATCGTTGATCATGTCCTGCGGAAGCAAGATTATCCTTGATCATGCTTCTCAGGCTAAATATCTCTCTTTTCTTCTCAGTCTTCGTAAATGACAGAAGAGAGAGAGCATCCGATGTGGGTATATTGAAAGTCTCACATACATGCCATGTCCTGAAATACTTTTCAAATCTTCATTTCTAGAAAGCAACAGGACTATCTTTCTCTCTTTCTCTTCTTGACCTTGCAAGACCCAAGGGAGAGAAATTATAGCATGTGTACTTTGGAACTTCCAGCCTGGAAACTTACCCATATCCTACTTTGCTTGCTTATCAATTTCATCTCTAGAACGCAGCAAGCACAATATGTATTAGTCAAGAATGGATGAGAATCTTACATTTGATGTAATCGTGTATTTCGTTTGAGTTGAAATCATAATTACGAGTTTCTATTATTGAGTTATGATTTATCAAGTAAAGATGTAGTACTGAAAGATTTTTCGCTGATATTGTAGCATCAACACAAAAGTTGGGATGAGAAAATAGAAACGGTTGTGTATTTAGAATGAATCGAATTATGATGTCACTTCTGAGGTATATTCATGTAATGATGTTTGAATGTTGGTGCTATTTACTTTTACAGGTTTATGATGGTGAGAAGTTAATAATTATTAGAGCATCATATTAAAATTTCGTATGCATGATTTGGAATACTGAGATACTAAAGAGAATATAGGCGGGGATGATTTTTACACCTTTTTGATAAGATTGATTAAATTAGATCGAGAGAATTATTGCAGGCTTGAAATGAGGACTATGATGATTGGAGGTATGAACTATTGATCACATGATTTATTAATTTGATGTTTAAACCTTGATTGTAGACTGTTGATGAATAACTCGATTGTTGTTATTGAGGTTGGAAAGAAACAATGGAAAAGATTTTGAGGTAAGATTTTAGTGTGAATTGATGAATGATTGCAGAAATTGAGACTTTAGACTGTGAATAAGATTTACTCATAGAAGAAGGAGATGGAATTTCAATATGATAAAAGAGAGTAAGCTTTGATGAAAGATTGAAAGGAATATTATCTGAATCCCTCAACTTGAAGATTGGACGATAATATTATAGGTTTTAATTTCGAGGACGAAATTCTAATAAGGAGGGAAGATTGTAGTGTCCCAGAATTTTCAAAGCTATTTAAATAGATTATTTTGATAATGATGTTATTTTAATATCCATTGTAGCTAAGGATTTTAATTCTTGGGAAATTTATGAGAGTGGTAATTAGAGAATGGTAATTGGTGAAATAGTAAAATGAGGGTATAATTGTAAATTGAAGATAGAATGAGGGTATAATTGTAAATTGAAGATAGAATGAGGGTATAATTGTAAATTGAAGGTAGAATAGTATAGGGTTGGTGAAATAGTATAGGGTTGGTGAAATAGTAAAATGAGAGTATAATTGTAAATTGAAGATAGAATGAGGGTATAATTGTAAATTGAAGGTAGAATAGTATAGGGTTGGTGAAATAGTATAGGGTTGGTGAAATAGTAAAATGAGGGTATAATTGTAAATTGAAGATAGCATGAGGGTATAATTGTAAATTGAAGGTAGAATAGTATAGGGTTGGTGAAATAGTATAGGGTTGGTGAAATAGTAAAATGAGGGTATAATTGTAAATTGACGGTAGAATAGTGTTTGATTTTCTCCTATAAATAGAGCTCTTCTCCTTCAGAATTTTCACCACTCATCTCCTCTCCCATCTCTTGCATATATTCTTCCTTCTTCCGCTTTTTACTCGGTCTTTCTTCTTTCTAAGAGTGTTTACTCAGAACAGAGAGAGAAAGGGCGAGACCAAGCGCTACAAGAAAGAAAGAACACAAGAGATAGCGGACTTTAGAAATTAGTTTCAAAAGATATACTAGTGGTGTTAGTCATATTGGAGCAACTAGATTCCTTCATACCACTTTTAGCTTCAGTCTAGAGGTAAGTAAATTCACTACCCCTTCTAAAATTACTTCATGTCATGCTATTTATATATTCTTGTATCAAACTGTAAATGATTATTTTATTTACCTGTCATGGAGATATGTTGCATGCATGAAGGATTTCTAAAAGAATTATTTAGAAAGTTTATATTTCTTTAAATGCTTTTTAAGCACAACAAGTTTATATTTGGAAAAGTTTCCATTTTAAGAAAAGAAAGTTGAGAAATGATGATGATTATAAGAAAGAAAAAAGATGATAAACCCTCCTACATGTTGCCCTAAGATGCATCAAAAGAAGTACAAAGAAAAGTACAAGAGATGAGATAAATGTTTATGAAATGAGGGCACATGTATGGAGGAGAGTATTTTTGGCCCCAAGATAAGATAAGATGAGAGTTCGGTACCGATACTCGGATGGAGGCGAAACCACTGAAGGAGGCTATGCCAGAAGGTGGTATTCCATCAACTAGACCGTTGAGTGCACCAAGAAAGAGTTAATTGACGGTCGGGCATGGCTGTGGTCACAGTTCAGTGCCATGGTCACAAGGACCCGCAACCCTCGTACACAGGGGTAATAGTGTACATGGGCCTTATTATGAGAAAATGATACTATATTTTCAACGAAGATATGCTAAGATGATTTACAAAGATTATTTATAATGATGCATTATGATGATGATTTATAAAGATGATTTACAACGATGATCTATTACTAGAGGTAATAGTATGTATATGTTACGGGAGATGCAACCGTACATACAGATATTATTATGGCTAGAATTATATTTATTTGCGAAAATGATTTTCAAAACTGAGAACAAGGAGTAAAACTATTTATGGTTGTGGATTTTACTTGCTGGGCCCCCTTTGGGCTCATTCAGTTTTATTTCTTGTTTTCAGGTAGAAAGGATGCTGGAATAGGAGGCCGGAATGGGGTGGGAATAATTATTAATTTTCAAAGTCTTTTCATATAAGTTATTGTAATGATATGATATTCCGCAACTAAAGTTTAATGTTTTCTAATTCCGCTTGTAATAAAATCTCTTGAAAAAAAATGTTTTACGCATTTATTGTATCTTTTAAAATCAAGTACTCTGATAGACCTTATAGATCTTTGCAAGAATTTTTGTTGAAAAAGAAGAAAAGTGGCAAACTCAGTCTTAACGGACTGGGGATGTTACATTTTTGCTTCAAAAGAGAAGCTACGTTCCATGACAAGCATGTCGGACCCTAGCGCTCAGCGCCTATCGCGCCACCGATAGGGCTGAGTAGGAATAAAGTTGAGGAGAGAGAACGAAGCGTTTTTAAGAGAGTTGTAAAGATGCCCAATAACCATTGAAATCAATATTCTCTTCCAAAAGCAAGTATAGGTAACCGGTTTTAGCCGAAACCGAACTGTTTAGACCGATAACCATCCCTACTCTCATCTACCAAGAACAAAAAAAAATAATAATAATAATAATAATAATAATATTTAACTAAAGTAGAGGAAGATATAGTGACTTTGATATTCGGTTTATTTTAAAAGTGGCTCTTCAAATTTACAAAAGTGAGTTTTGAGTTTTTCTCTTCAAATTTAACTTTTATTTGAAGAGCTCAATAGGGGTGCTCTTACCAACTTCCACTACATCAAGTGGTATCAGAGTAGGCATAATCCTGATTGATGGCCAATAAGCGCAACAACAACAATCCCCCTAATGACGCCAATCGTGAGAGGGAGGTTCCTTCTAGAACCGAATTTCAAGAATTCCAGCAAGAGACGCAAGAGTCAATACAGTGCTGGCAAGAAATGCTAGATCGACTTCAGAACGGACCCAAACGAAAGCAATGATGAGGATTTCGATGAAGGCATGTTTGGTTTGAATGTGGATCGAAGAGGTGGAGGACATAGAGGCGTTGGTTGAGGAGGCACAAGATTTGGGGGCTTCAAGTGTGATGGCGCCGATTTCATATGGAATGCCTATGGAGGCGTTGGGTACAGAGGAGCGTTTGTAGGGAAGCCCATGTGCCAATACTACGGTAGGGAGGAATCTCACAAATACGAGATGAAGATTGATCTTCCCTAATACAACAGGCACCTTCACATCAAAGATTTCCTAGATTGGGTGACGGAGGTGGAGCGGTTCCTCGAATAGGAGTATTCTCGACAACCTCAAGGTAAAGTTGGTGGCATACAAGTTCAAAGGAAGAGATTCCACTTGGTGGGAACAGCTACAGATCTTGCGTGGTCAACAAGGGAAGGGGCTCGTGACTTCGTGGCTGAAGATGAACCGGCTCCTCAAAGCATGGTTCTTACCACCGGCCTTTGAGCATCATCTATTTTAACAATACTAGGAGTGCTAAGAAGGGGGTTGAACAATCTAGGCATATGTCGATGATTTCTATCAATTATCCGCCCACAACAATCTCATGGAGATCGAGGCACAACAGATGGTAAGGTTTATTGGAAGGTTGGGTGTAGTTATCCAAGACAAGGTATCTATGCATCCCATCTTCATGTTCACAAAAGCCGTTAGCTTGGTAACCCGGGTGGGAGCGAAACCCTATCGGCTTGACACGAGCTACACAAGGTCAGGAAAAACAACCCATAGTTCCGCTGGTGGTCCCAAACCAACCCATAACTCCCGCCGGGAGGGGAGCCAATGGTAGTAGCATCCCAAGGAATCTGATGGCAATACCCCACCCAACAATCTGTATGCATGGCCTAGTCCATATAAGTGCTTTAAATGTAACCAGCTGAGACATAGGTCACATAAGTGTCCTAGGAGGCAAACAATAAATCTTATCGAACATGAGTCAAAGGGGAAGGAAGAGGATGGATCCAATGATAAGAGTGTGATTTCACATAATTGGAGGAGAAGAAAACGTGGCAAAATGTGCCTTTTTTGAAATGTGAGCAGTTTGGGTTTTGTACGCTTTTTTCATTGCTACTATGCTACAGTACTACAAGTTGGGTCGAAATTTACTCGACCCGAAAATTACTCTAGAGTCTATGGGGAAGTCTTTCAGTTATGAGCATAACTTGGGTCGGGTTGCAAGATCGGAAAACTCAGATCTGCCGTACAC
Organism: Corylus avellana; assembly: GCF_965113065.1. Taxonomy (NCBI): domain Eukaryota; kingdom Viridiplantae; phylum Streptophyta; class Magnoliopsida; order Fagales; family Betulaceae; genus Corylus; species Corylus avellana. The sequence continues at coordinate 29,949,039 of NC_142495.1, forward strand.
GAAAACGGCATGTAACTTTACTGCAGCTAATTATTAGTTCTATTACTTACAAAAAAAAAAAAAAAAATTAGTTCTATTAGCTAGTGTTTGTCAAAGGTGTACTTTATATGTTATGTTTGGGAGTATGTTTAAAAAAATGGTATATTCAAAACGTGAAAAAAAATCATATTTTTAAACTTCAAGCAAGATCAATATCAAGTACGATTCCCTATTCCCCGAATAGGCGATATGTTTGACATGTTGTCCAAGGCCAAAATCTTTTTGAAGATTGACCTGAGAAGCGGATATCACCAGATCCACATACAACTGATAGATGAGTGGAAGACTGCATTCACGATGAAGGAGGGGCTCTACGAGTGGCTGGTGATGCCCTTCAAATTATCGAATGCACCAAGCACTTTCATGTGGCTAATGAACCAAGTACTAAAACCCTTCATAGGAAAATTTGTCATTGTCTATTTGATGATATCCTTATTTACAGTTGCAGTCTAATGGAACACATGGATCACGTGAGGTAGGTGTTGGAGACCCTACGTGACAATAAGTTGTACAGCAATCTGAAGAAGTGTAGTTTCATGTTGTACCGGCTACTCTTCCTCAGGTTTGTAGTTAGTGCCGACGGATCCGAGTAGCTGAAGAGAAGGTCAAGGCTATCAAAGAATGGTTGTTGCCAAGAACTAGGAGGGGGAGGGGGGGTAGTGAGAAGGTTTCATGGGTTGGGGACCTTCTACCGACAGCTTCCAGAATTTCAGCAGTATTATGGCCTTTATCAATGAGTGCATGAAGAAGGAAAAATCAATTAGTGCAAGGAAGTAGACAAAATTTTGTCATCAAACAAAAGTTGTGTACCGCACAGGTACTTGCTTTGGAATTGGGGCAGTTTGAAGTTGAGTGTGACACATCTACCATTGGAATTGGGGCTGTTCTGTCATAGGAAGGAAGGTCAGTGGAGTTCTTTAGTGAAAAGCTAGGTGAGGCAAGGCAGAAGTGGTCTACCTACGAACTAGAATTTTATGCTGTCCTGAGAGCACTCAAAGTGTAGGCTATTTGGTCCAACAGGAGTTCATCCTATACACGGACCATCAAGCCTTAAAGTTTGTCAATCGCCAGCGGAACCTAAATCGGATGCATGTTCGGTGGGTATTTTACAGTTCATGTTCTTTCTAAAGCACAAGTCGAAAAAATTGAACTAGGTGGCCAATGCTTTGAGACGTCGGGCAAAGTTGTTGGTCACTATGAAGACTGAAGTGATGGGATTTGAGTGCGTCAAGGAGTTGTATAAGGAAGATGAAGATTTTGGCAATGCAACATGGGCCAACCAGTTCCCAAGAGGCACACTCAAGAGGGGTACCTGTTCCAAGGGAATCAATTATGTATTTTGAGGAGTTCCCTACAGGAACAAGTCATCCAGGAGTTACACAGTAGACGTTTAAGTGGACACCTCGGACTGGACAAGACCATCACCCAGGTCAGAGAGCATTACTACTGGTCGCAACTGAAGAAAAGACATGGGTAACCATGTCTAACGATGCTCAATATGCTAGTCTACAAAGGGGCACACCCAGAACACGAGCCTATACCTACCCTTACCAATACCAGTGGAGCCGTGGGACGACTTGTCCATGGATTTCATATTGGGACTTCCTCAGACCCAACGAGGAGTGGACTTCATAATGGTAATTGTAGATAGACTTTCCAAAATGGCTTACTTTGTTGCTTGCAAGAAGACATTTGACACTATTCAAGTGGCAAATTTATTTTTCCAAGAGGTGGTCCAACTGCATGGGATACCAAAGTCTTATGCTCAGGACACCAAGTTCTAATCACATTTCTGGCGGACATTATGGAGGCAGTTCAACACAACCTTGAATTTCAGTAGCACAAGTCATCCATTGACGGAAGGACAAACCAAGGCGGTGAATCGAACCTTAGGCAACCTTCTTCGGTGTATTGCTAGAGAAAGGCTGAAGCAGTGAGATCTTGCATTAGCTTAGGCTGAATTTGCCTATGAGAACATGGTAAATCAGTCCACAGGGAAGACACCATTTGAGATAGTCTATAGAAGGACTCCAAAGCATGAAGTAGACCTTGTGACTAAACCCAAATTGCTGGGGGCTAGTGTGGTGGAGGCGCATTTGGCAAAACGAGTGAAGGCTACCCAAGAGGAAGTTCATCAACATTTTGAAGAGTCTTATGCTGAGTATAAGGCGACGATGGACAAGGGCTGGTAGAAGAATATTTTTCAAGAGGGTGACCTGGTAATGGTGTACCTACGCAAGGGCCATCTCCCGATGGGCACTTTGGGAAACTGAGGAGCAAGAAGTATGGTCCACACCAGGTGCTTAATAAGATTAACGACAATGCGTATGTCATCGATCTTATGGAAGATAGGGCGATATCCCCAACGTTCAATGTGGCAGACATCTTTGATTACTATCCACTGGGTGAAACACAAATAGAGCCTCTAACTCGAGGACGAGTTCTTTCCAAGCAGGAGAGACTGATGTAGGACGCCACATGTTATCGGGTGTCAAACTTACTAAAGGATTCGCCCAAGTCTCGAACAACCATCATGAGACGTCATCCGAGAATCGCGAAGCTTTTCCCAAGACCTCACCCCGAGGGACCAACCAACAGCGCCCGAGACCAAGAAGGAAAGCACGAAAGTTAGATTGCGGGTAGCTAGCACATTAATGGTGAGAATCCAAGAAGGAAAGTAGTGATAGCCAAGCTGGGGATTTTTGAAGATTTTATTGATTTGATTATGTTCTTAAATTGGGATTTTATTTGATTGCAATTTTCCGTTATTGTAGGAATTTCCTTATTAGGCTTAAGATTTTCCTTATGCTCCAAGTTTTCATATTAGTATTAATACTGAAGGTAGTGGTGTGTAATTTTCAACTTAGTCAAGCCACAACAAAATGCCATCTCGTTGACTTCCCTTGACCTTCTTTAACTCACTTTCGTAAGTATTTTATAAAATATTTTGCGTAGTTTTATCGTTCTTTTAAGCCTTTCTGCTTGTGTTATCCATTTCGTCAGAAGACGAAGACGCTTCTGATTGTGGTTACTAGGTTCAGCTAGGTCAATTTCTCTTGTAGTAGTAACAGGGAAAAAACAAAAATGATGTTAGAAAATATTACAAGAGTTTTCAAAATCCAAGACCACTTAACATTTAATGTTAAAAAAAAAAAACACAAAATGGATAAAAATAAAGGTAAAGAAATGGATTTCTTGAATACATTTTCCAACTCCAATAAAGGTAGAGAAAATGTGATTCTTAAAATCTTACTGGAGGCTGGAAAAAAGTAGAAGATAATACATCAACAACATATCTAAGAGAAAGTATTGCATAGCTCAAAGAGGCACACATAGACCTAATACACACATTGTGTTAACTCATTATGCACCACATAATTAGTGCTGCAAAACCTAGCTAATATCATAAAACAACCAAATGTTTCCTTCATTAGCAAGTAAGATACCTTTTAAAGTCCCCAAGAGGTAGCTCAATCGGCTGAGACCACGCCTAATGAAGCAGAGGTCACTAGTTCGAATCTCCCTCCCCTACTTGTGCGGACATGTAAAAAAAAAAAAAAAAAAAAGATACCTCTCAAAACCTTTATCAGTTGCTAGGACGTCTTGGTGGATAAAAGCATAGCCTTCATTAGCTTATAAGGCCTAATGCAAAGTCATCCTTGATAGTCAAAGCATATTTGGGCGGGGACTATAAGCTTTTAACCTGAAAATCTAAGCATGTTCATTCAAGACTAAGCATCCGGTTATTCAACATCTCTTACAAAGGTTCAACCATGGTGATTGGTAAGCCATGGCAAAATTGCAAGGTAATCAAGAACCCACTTTTGTGCACAAAAGTAATTTACATGATTTAATTTGAACTACACCTTGCTCCCACCATTTTACTTTACATAGTGAAAATTTTTGTAATTAATGACATAAGTCCACTGACACTCGGATAAAAGGGAACAAATTATTATCTGAAAAAAAAGGAATTATGAAGTTTCCTAACAAATATAGTGGTTATTTACTTATTTATGCTACAATTCTACTACAAAAGTTCAAGTAGAAAGATTAGAAAAACTTGTAGTAAAATAAGAATGTGGAGTCATTTGTGTAGTTTGATTTGGTTTTATTTCTTTGAAACAGAACTGGAAAAAGCATCTGACATATGTCCTGGTTCTTGGAATGATAAGAGTGCTACTAAATGCAGTGTTACCAGGATCCGGATCATTATTCTTCCCCTAGGAATTTCAGAGAGAAGGAGGCGGAGAGGGATCCGGATCCCCTGGAATTCCTAGGGAAGTTCTAGTTTCTGAAATTTTAGATCTAAGCCATTCATTTTTATTTAAGAGTTATTATCCTGCCACGTGTCCCACTATTAATAAAATAATAAAATAATGATGATTATTAATATCATTAAAAATTCATTATTATTTTATTAGTAGTGGGACACATGGCAGAATAATGACTCTTGGATGAAAATTAATGGCATGGATTTAAAATTTCAGAAATTAAAATTCCCCTAAGAATTCCAGGGGATTTGAATCCGTGTTACCAATGTTCCCTCATAGAGTGGATATCCGGCTTGCATGCGGTAGCTAAAAAGTGGTTTTCTTTTAAAAACTAATAAATAAATCATTAAAAATTATAAATTATAAAAAAAATCAATCATTAAAAAACTAAAAATATTAAAAAATTAAAACCAAAAAAAAAAAAAAAAAAAAAACTAAAATGAAAAAAGAAAATATAAAACCCTGGAGCCACCCCTTGCCCAAATGGGGTGGCCGGCCTCCCCATGGCCATTGGGGGTGGTCCGGCCACCCCCAAAGGCCTTGGGGTGGTCCCAAAGGCAAATCTCGCCAATCATTTTAGCTCCCATTTCTACCGAAGAGTGAACTTTCGTCCCTCCGCAATCCCCCAGCTATGGCGGACCGTGATCTCTGATTCTCTCCTCACCTCGTGCTCTTCGGGGTGTCCTTAGTGGTGGGGTTTCTGGCGACGAAGGTGGCTCTACAAGGCTGGAAGGACAGGCAGAGCCCCATGCCTAGGTGGAGGTCCAGGATCATGTGGGTAACCAGGATTTGCACCAGGCTTATTCTCTTCTCTTTTGGGTATGTTGGTATTCTGGGTTTTTTTTCTTGTCGTTTGGGTTTTGGTTATGCTCTGTTTTTTCGTTTGGTTGGTGGAAAACAGGAGGAAAACACAGAGAATTACCCAAAATTGAGCACTAATTCATTCTTCCTTAACACTGAGAATTACCCAGAAGTCAAACAAGAGCAGGAACCCAATAAAACTCTCAATCTTTCCAAAACACATTTTCTTTCCATTCCCCAACATTTTCTCAGCAACCAAACAAAATATCCACAAACTCAAGCTAAATCCAGAAAATCAATAGAAAGAAACCCCCAAATTCAATACGCATATGAAATAGGACCCAGAATTTATACCAATTGAAATGGAGTTTGGAGTTTAGAAGCCTCCGGCCTCCGGCAATAGTTCACCGGAGCACGCCTGCAAATCCGGCCATTTCTTGGCGGAACGGGGCTGATCACAGCCGCTCAACACTGCCCACGGCGCCACCTCTTCTCCTCTCTCTGCCTCTCGGTACTCTCTCTCTCCGCCTCCTTCTCTGAAATCTGTCTGGTTCTCCCTTCTTCTTTTTTTTTTTTTTAGTTTTTTAATATTTTTTAGTTTTTTAATTATTAAATGAATTTTATATTATTTATATTTTAAAGCTAGTTTGTAAGAGTGGAAAACGGTACTACAGCATGCATGCGGTAGTTTCAAGCCGGATTCTTTTCCCTTCAACCCGGATCCGGAAAGGAAAGGAAAATTGTGTATGCTCCCCCCTCCCTTCAACGGATCAGGATCCCCAGCTAGCTGGGGAATTGTTGGAGGGTTTTTTATGTTAATCTGGACCGTAGGATGAAATTCAACGGTCTAAATCTTACCACGTGTCTCATTCAAAACATATAATAAAATATTATATATATTTTAAAAAATTAAAAAAATAAAAATTAATTTAATAATATGGCGCCACCCCCAACCGGCCCTTGGGAGCCACCCCCATGGCTAGCATGGGGTGGCCGACCACCCCCTATGGGGGAAAATGGGGTGGTTAGCCACCCATATTATTAAATTAATTTTTTAATATTTTATTTAATATTTATTTTTTAAAATATATATAATATTTTATTATATTCTTTAATGGGACACGTGGCGATATTTAGACCGTTTGATTGATTTCATCCAACGGTCCATATTTTAAAAAAACCCCTTTAGCCATTCCCAGGCACCAGGTCCCCTTTCGGCCATTCCCAGGAGGCACCTGATACCCCTGCAACACCCGCTTCAATATTCATCCGTAACCCCTCTACAACGGACCCGAAGCTAGGAAGGGCAGATGGATCTCACGTTCCATAGAGTGTGTGAAACAGCTGTGAAGATGATCAATCTGATGGAAAGGGAGAAAGGCAGTGGTAGTTCACGAAATTCGTCTGAGGCAAGCTCTATCTGCTTTCATGTTTCGTGTTTCTTCTTGTCGCTTGATTTGTTCCTTTTGTACAATTAATAATTTTCATGTTCTCCTTGTTGTCATGAATATTGTATTCCTTTAACATATAAAGCCGTATCCATTAATTTGATGGAAAACTTGTGTAATTTTTATTAAATCAATAAATCTAAACTAGATATTCTCGCAACAAAAATATAATATTTGAGTGGTTTTTGATCGAGTGTGGTTGGATTAAATGGTGAAAACTTGTGTAAACAAGCTGTATAACCCTGTGTGAAATTCTTTTGTTTGGCGCATTCGAAAGAAATATAACTTCTTGAGGACTTCCATTAATAGAAGAGAAAAAGAGGTTGCTTCAGGAATTTTTTAGGCCCTTCTTGAGGATTTTGTACCCAAGGGGTTGTGGGCTCGAGAAAAAGACGTTCCATAGAGTGTATGAAAAAGCTGTGAAGATAATCGGTCTGATGGAAAGGGAGAAAGGAAGTGGTAGTTCACGAAATTCGTCTGAGGCAAGGTCTATCTGCTTTCATGTTTCGTGTTTCTTCTTGTCGCTTGATTTGTTCCTTTTGTACAATTAATAATTTTCATGTTCTCCTTGTTGTCATGAATATTGCCTTACTTTAACATATAAAGCCGTATCCATTAATTTGATGGAAAACTTGTGTAATTTTTATTAAATCAATAAGTCTAAACTAGATATTATCGCAACAAAAATATAATATTTGAGTGGTTTTTGATCGAGTGTGGTTGGATTAAATGGTGAAATTTGTGTAAACAAGCTGTATAACCTTGTGTGAAATTCTTTTGTTTGGCGCATTCGAAAGAAAAATAACTTCTTGAGGACTTCCATTAATAGAAGAGAAAAAGAGGTTGCTTCAGGAATTTTTTAGGCCCTTCTTGAGGATTTTGTACCCAAGGGGTTGTGAGCTCGAGATTATTTCTTGGTGTGGATATAGGGCATCCAAAGCTCAGCATTCTCGGTCACTTTTTTGGATCTGGGTTTCAGTTAATTATGCAATTGACCTCTTTGTATGCATGAAATTTTCATTTAACGTTTTGGTGTTTTGCTCTCTTTTTTTCCGACTATTATATCTTGTTCAGATTCTTGAAAAGTCTGGTAGTTGATGTGAATTTTGATCTGGGTTGCTTGTTCTTGTCGTTTTTCTGCTATTGGTTTCCATGAGGCGGAATTCTGATCTTGGATTGCTGGTAGATAGCTTAGTTTGATCTCTTAGAGGATAAAGCGACGATTTTTCAGTGATAAAATGAGGGGATAAAAGGAGATTTTTTTTGATTGATGTCCCAAGATATGTACTTTAACTTATCAAAAAAAAAAGATATGTACTTTAATTTTGTAGATTTTTCTCAGAGAGAACCCACCTTTTAGAGAAACTTCATACGGATTTTTTAACCCAGAAAAACAAACAAACAAACAAACAAAAAAGGTCTGTCATTTCTTATCCAATTTACTACTGAAAGACTACACAAGTACCCATATCTGGAACTCTTTCTTTTGGGATGTCCCTAATTTGTGCTAAGAACCGATTGTAACTTCAGATATAAACGGGCGAATGCTACATTCAACAAGAGATTTTAGATGTCAAACATGATAATGATTTTCTAACACCTCAGTCCTACATTGGAAAAATGAAGAGTAACCAACATAGAGTGAGTAATTTCTAAAATATAGTTATGAGTGTTAAGTCACATACTGCTTAGTTATTAGGTGAAACTGAGCTTTATAAAGAATTTTAGAGAAGTTCTAAATTGACTGGTCATTTTGGGTGATAACCCAGATTTTGGTTAGTGTTTTTTCTTGGGTCGTTAGCCTACATAGAGTGGGTGATTTATAAAGATAGTTATGAGTGTCAAGTCTCACATTGCTTATTTACTAGGTGGAACTAGCATTTATGAAGGATTTTAGGAAAGCTCCAAATTGACTTAACTTTTTGGGGTGATAGCGCAGATGTAGCTTGCGCTTTTCTTTGGGTCGTTACAAATGGTATCAAAACCAGATTGTAACACTATGTGGTACTTGAACACTGCATGACGTGACACTGACGGGGATGTCAAAAGTTTAAAGAAGAGTTTGTAAAACTCCGATCTTACATTAGGAAGATGAGAAGTAGCCCACATAGAGTGGGTGGTTTATAAAGATAGTCATGAGTGTTAAGTCTCACATTACTTAGTTAGTAGGTGAAACTGAGCTTATAAGGGATTTTAGGGAAGCTCTAAATTAACTTAGTCCTTTTGGGATATTATTGCAAATGTGACTATTGTTTTTCCCTGGATCATTACAATTTTTTTTGTTTATTATACGTAAAAGGAGAGAAAAAACGCTTATAAATACAAGCGGAAGCCATGATCAAGCTGTCAAATTACAATGCTAAAACAAAACTTACCTTTTACCATTTCATAATTTATCTTTGGGATATGTTTGTTGTGTTTCTCTTCAGATGCTCGAATATGTTTCCCGGAAGATGGAAGATAGGGAAAATGAACTAAAAGAGGAGGTAAGCTTCCTCAAAGAGGAGGTTAGCTTTTTCAGGGCAGGTTTCTTTACTACACGTGAAGGTCAAATTCAGACCTATATACGACTCAAGCCAGGAATTAATGGATCTCCCATACTTGCAGATAGAGCCTTACTGGTTAGTCTCTCTCTCTGTTGTCATTTATAGTGACTGGTTACTCTAAAAACCAAATATCTCTATGTTAAAATGTATTATAGTTCATTAAAAAACTTATGGTTCTAATGTTTTATTTAAAACTTAATATTCTTCAATGATGTTGGAGGGCGATGAGGAGGAGGATCGAAAGGTAGCATGGCTGAATGAGTTGAAAGAGGATCTTAGTTTAACGCTTGTGTGGCCTGGGACTAAGGGGACTATTACCTTGTAGTGCTCTGGGCGGGTTTTAAGGGTGCTTTCGTGTTGGGTTGTAGCCCTTTGTGTAGGGTGTTTCCTGTGGATGTTTGCTTCAAGGGTTCTTGGGCGGGTCTATTTGGGTCTCTTGTGGGTGCTCCTTGTGAGCTTAGGGTTTTTCTTGGGTGCTACTAGGCGCTCTCTTCTTATACTCCCTGTGTAATTGTGTTGCGTCCTTTTGGGTTTTTTGATATATATACATTTTTACTCATCAAAAAAAATTTCTACCTTAGTATGAACTATTAAAGGTCAACTGCATTATTGATTTCATAAAAAAATAATTAGAGATCATAATACTTTTGTATATTATGTTATAGGCATCAGGATCACCAATCTTTAAGCATATGCTAGAATCGGATGTATGTAAAGCGACACCAGAGGACACCATAACACTGCCCGAGTTCAACCATGAAGAGCTCGAGTGTCTTCTAGAGTTCCTTTATAATGGGAGCTTGCCTAAAGAAAAAGTGGACCAGCATGTCTTCTCATTGTCACAAGCAGCCGATAAGTATGACATCCCATACTTACAGAAGTTTTGTGAGCGTCACATGCTTAGGTCTTTGAATTTATCCAATGCTCTTGATGTTTTAAAGATCTCAGATATTTTTTCCTACACATCCCTGAAGAAGGCGGCTTTGGACTTCATTGTCAAAAATGTGGAGGATATAACTCTCTCAGCTAGATATGAAGAATTTGCACGCAACAACGCCCATCTCGCCGTGCAGATAACAAGGTCATTGGTTAAGGGAGCCAAAAACAATTGAGTTCACCGTAGGGGTGTTGATGGAGAAGAATGTTTGTTTTATTTTCTTTATAAGCACGTATGGATGTGCTACTCAAACCGTAACAGTTTCAAGTCCAGGTTGCCTCGTTGGGCAACAATGGTCAACAATCCTTAGTGTTGGGCCCCCATTTCCTTTTGTTCCTTGTGTTTTAGGTTTTACAGCAGTCTAATAGAATAAGGAAAAGGTGAGTGTGTATCACGTATCCTTTCCATTTTGTTCCGAATGTCAGAGAGAATGGGGGATCCTATTTTATTGAGACTTATTGTTGGGTTAAATCCCTTTTTATGTGTTTTAATGTGTTATAATTGGTGGTCCATTTCCTTTTGTTTTAGGTTTTACAGCATTGTTATGGTTGTATTGAGACTTATTTTTGGGTTGTCCATCCCTTTTTATGTGTTTTAATATGTTATAATCTTCTCCCTTCCTGTTCCTTTGAATTGCTTTTATATATATATATATATATATATATATATATATATATATATATGATCAATACTATAAACTCAACTCTTATACAATTCCTATACAACTAGTTGATGTGGGATGCTCATAAACTATTGGATCAACCTTAATTAGAAAATGCCCATAAATTCAATGGTTTTTTGGACGCGCTACCAGTTCAGTTGTACAAAAGTTGAGTTTTTATAATTACTCATATATATATATATATATATATATATATATATATGTGTGTATGTGTGTGTGGGGATGAGATTTGTGTAAACTTTCAGAGTTTATAATGTTTTTATATTCCTCCGACAAGAAAATCACCCCTCTTATACAACACATTAGTTATCTGATACAACACTTTGTCTTTCCAGATATTTTTCCAACTTTCGGAATAGCTTTTGGGTCATCTGGTTGTTAGAGTTCCTTGTTTAAGCACAACTTTGAAACCAAATGGAGACTTTATTTGCAATCCAAGGTCTAACTAGTTGTGGGGTATGACATGGAAGTATGATGTGTGTGCTTTTATGTCTTGGGTGAAATTGGATGATTTATGTGTGTGCGTGTGTGATAAAAAAAAAAAAAAAATGATCATTAATAAGCATTTCACTAAGCAACTGAACCTCTTGCCTCAAAGCATTGAGTGTTCACGTTAAAAGGTGAAGAATTTTGATTTGGTTAATGTCATGGTTAGTTTGGTTTCGTAGTCTTTTTGACTCGAGTTAATAAGTCTTTAGAGGTGTTTTACACCTAATGCCCTAAAACCACCTGGTTTGGGAGTCATTGACTTAATACTCGTTATATTGGTCAATTAGAAAGCTTAAGGGAACCAAGCATTGCACAACCTGACAAATAAAATAAATAAATAAAAATATGCCATTGTTGTAGGGATTTCAATGAACTTTGAAATATTAAGACATTACACATTGGAAATAATTGGAAGCTTCATAATTTTGTGCTAGTTCACTTTACACTGTTTTCGAACTTGTGATGCCTTAGCATGTCTTTTGTAAGTGATTAAATTTTAAAATTCCAATTCATTGTGAAGATGAAGTTTATCTTTTTAATCTTGCTAATGAATGAGAATCATGGTTTTGAGTAATATCTTAGTTTTTTGATAACATGAACTCTTGCATAATGTTTGTGGGTAACATTCTTGGAAAACCCTCACGAGACTTCACTCATCCTCTAGGGAATTCCTAGGGGTTTAAAAGGCTTGTTGCATATGCTAAATGCAATCGTACATCCCACGAAAGATGGATTTATCTTTTTGTTTTCTATTTTTCATTTTGTTTTTAGTTTTGTATTGCTAAGGGACTAGCAATATGTAAGTTTAGGGGTGTGTTAAATGCCAAAATATCCATATTTTAGCCATTAAACTAATGTGTGTTAATTCCTTAAGTGTTGTTAATTTGTGCTATTTTAGTTATTTTATGTGTTTTCCATGCTTTTGGAAGAGAATGAAGTAAATCTGGAAGATTTGGGCTCAATGAGAGAAATTGGGAAAAATTGGAGCTCCTGACAGTGCGATCGAGCGCAAGGACCCTGCGATCGAGCACACTACCAGAGAAGATAAGCAGTGAGTGCGGCCATGTGCGATCGTGCACACAACAAAAGAATCTTGATCGCACGTCTACACGGGTAGCGATCGATCGCACCCGTGCGCAGGTGACACATCAGAAGCGGCTAGACTCCCTTTCCCTTCCATATTAGGGTTTTCCAAGTTCCACTTGTAATAAGACTAAAACCCTACGAATTTTATAAGTTTACTAGTGTGTCAAGGATTTCTAAAGTCTATAAATAGACCTCTTAACTTCTAGGAATAAGTGTGGAGAAAGAGGCACAAGCTTTGGAAATGAACTGAAAGCTAGATTAAAAGGAGTTTTGGTTTTTCTTCTCTTCCACATTTTATTTTTGTTATATAGTTTATATTTTAATTAGGGCTAGATTAAAGCCTTAATCATGTCTATTTGTGATTTCAATATTGGCGCATTTGCTACAATTATATTTTGGTGTATTTAACTTGATTAATTTCTGTTATCTTGAATTCCTCATATGTGTTTGTTTGGCCAACATATGCATGTGGTATGGACTAGTTAATTAAATCAATTTGGATGATTGAGCCTTGGGTTTAATAAGAGTAACAAAAGAAATCCACACTGGGTTCTTCGGTTAATCAACATGAGGAACCGGAAGTAGACACCCATGCCCTAGGCCTCATGTGTTTGTCAATTTCCACAGATTTATGTTTTCTTAAAGAATAACTTAGTAGACACCCATGCTAAATCCTTTAAGAAATAAAAGAATTAGAGTAGACATTCATGCCTAATTCGTTGTTTAGGGAAATCAATAGCTTAAGGAGTAGACACCCATACCCTTAGGTTGACAAACATTAAATATACCGATATGATTGGCGCATTGGCATATTATTATCTTAATTAGTCTGATTAGTGGTGGATATCAAAACTCTAATCCTTTTTAGTTTTAGTTTATCTTTAATTTTATTCCTTTATATTAAATTCAATCGTGACAATTGAATTTTATATGTTTAATTAAATAGGAAATTATTTCTAAACATAATTTACCAATCCTCGTGGGAATGATTTCGTATTTGCCTACTATACTATCGTTTGATCTTGTGCACTTGCGAGTAAAACGTATCAAGTATTTGCCTATTAATTTAGGTGGGTATTTGGCACAACATGAACCAGTCACCCAGACCCCGCGGTTTGGCATTCGACAATGGAATCAAAGCTGTTCATACATGCCAAGGGTACCTTAAGCACCAGCAGCTGAAGCGGAAGAGTTTGAGGCCGAGCCTATGGCAGAAGATAAACCTGCAGCTGAGTAGGAAGTAGCAGAAGAGGAGGCGATTGTCACTTTGCGCGTAGCACAATATCGTTCTATCAGTGAAGAAGTGGCAAGACTCCAACGAGAGCTAGCAGATCAAAGACGGGAGGCTCGGGAGGAGAGAGTCTCGACAAACCAAAGATTAACTAACTCATAAGAACTGATGCGGTCCATTCTACACCGATTGCCACCACCATCAGGAGCATCTTCTTCGGGACAACAATGAGAGGGGAACTACAATATGGCTGAAGACGATAAACTTAGCGCTCATGAGAGGTACCCCATAGTTTATCTTGCTATTTTGTTTTATTTGTTTTTCACTTAATCTTTATGTTTATCTTTAGTTTTGTTTTGTTTCCTTTTAATCGATTTCGTGTCTTATTTTGCAGGGACAAGTGTGCTTCGATTTAAGTTTGGGGGTGTGCTATGAGCCATGCTCTTCCAGATAGTTTTATCCATATCCCTAGTAAATTCTTTTCATGTTATAAACACATTGGGGACAATGTGTGATTTAAGTTTGTGGGTATGAGAACACTTTACACACACTTTATCCCAATTTCATGTTTTTTTTTTTTAGTTTTAGTTTTGTTGTTTGAAAAAAAAAAAAATGTATGCATGTTCATGTTTACCTTAAAATTTTGGTTGATCTGAAAGAATTGTGGTTTGATTTTATTGGTGTGCTTAAAATTTTGAACACATGATTTGATGATAAAATTTTTCAGTTTGGTTACTTGCTTAGGACAGTTGAGGATTCACATGTTTGATTTGATCTTACAAGCACATTAACACATAAATTGTGAAGTATGACATGAAGTCTGATGTGTGTGTTTCTATATCTTGGGTGAAACTGGATGATGTATTAGATGGATACTTTAGCATATATATATATATATGTAATTAAAAAAAAAAAATCATTGATAAGCTTTTCACTAAATAACTGGATCTCTTGCCTCAAAAAATTGAGTATTCACGTCAAAATGTGAAGAATTTTGATTTGGTTTTGTAGCCTTTTTGACTCTAGTCAGTAAGTCCTTATGGGTGTTTTACACCTAATGCCCTAAAACTACCTGGTTTGAGAGTCATTGCCTTAATACTCGTTACATGGGTCAATTAGAAAGCTTAAGGGAACTAAACATTGCACAACCTGACCAAAAAGAAAAAAAGAAAAAGAGAAAAAATATGTATATATATATGCCATAGTTATTCGTTCTAATATGGATTTCAATGAACTTTGAGATATTGAGATATTGCACATTGAAATAATTGGAAGTTTCATATTTATGAGCTAGTTCACTTTAAACTGTTTTCAAACTTGTGATGTCTTAGCATGTCTTTTGTAAGTAATTAAACTTTAAAATTCAAATTCATTGTGAATATGAAGTTCATCTTTTTAAGCCTACTAATTAATGAAAATCATGGTATTGAGTGATACCTTAATTTTTGGATAACATGAACTCTTGCATGATGTTTGTGGGTAACATTCCCGGAAAACCCTTACGAGACTTCACTCGTCCTCTAGGGAATTCCTAGAGGTTTAAAAAGCTTGTTGTGCAATCGTACATCCCACGAAAGATGGACTTATCTTTTTGTTTTCTGTTGTTCCATTTGGTTTTTAATTTCGTATTGCTAAGGGACTAGCAATATGTAAGTTTGGGGGTGTGTTAAGCGCCAAAATATTCATATTTTAGCCATTAACTTATATTTGTTAATTCATTAGTTTTGTTAGTTTATGCCATTTTAGTTCTTTTACATGCTTTCTATGTTTTTGTAGGCTTTTGGAAGAAAATGAAGCGATTTCGGAAGTATCGGGCTTAAAGAACAATTTTGGAAAAAGTTGGAGGCTCTAGTAGTGCGATCGATCGCAGCTCCACTGCGATCGAGCGCACTACAGGTAAGGACCAAGACGAGCGCAAGGCGTGCGCTCGTGTGCACAAGAAGCAGCCTCGATCGCACCTGCGATCGAGTGCCCAGCACAGACGATCGATCGCAGTCCTGCGATCGATCGAGCGCACTCGTGCGTGAAGAGCAAGCCAGTCGCAACCTTTTTATGGAAAGTGTTTATTTTAGGGTTTTGAAACATTGTGCGAACTAGGGTTCAAACCCTACGTTTTTTTAGAGTTTCTAGAGTATTCCTAAGGCCTATAAATAGACCCCTAAACCTTTAGAATAGACACGCAATTTCCAATGAGAAGAATTTGAGCTCTTCAAGTTCAAGTTTCGGGTTTATTCTTTTCCTTTCTACTTTATTTTATGAAGATGTTTAACATCAAACTCATGTGTAATTAAATTTCTTAGTAGGGCTAGATTGAAGCCCTAATTATGTTTATTTGATATTTCAATATTGGCGCCTTTGTGATGATCATGTTGTGATATTTAACTTGATTAATTCCTATTTTCATGAATTCCTCATATGTGTTTGTCCGATCAACATATGCATGTAGTATGAACTAGTTAATTAAATCAATTTGGATGACTGAGTCTTGGGTTTTAATAAGAGTAACAAAAGAAATTCACACCGAGTTATTGGGTTAATTAACATGGAAAACCGGGAGTCTACACCCATGCTCTAAGTTCCATGTGTTTGTCGATTTTCATAGATTCATGCTTTCTTAAATAACAACTTAATATACACACATGCTAAATCCTTTAAGAAAGAAAAGAGTTAGAGTATATACCCATGCTAGATCCTTTAAGAAAGAAAAGAGTTAGAGTATACACTCATGCCTAACTCGTTGCTTAGGAAAATATATAGCTTAAAGAGTTTACACCTATGCCCTTAGGTTGACAAACATTATATATGCATAACATGATTAAAACATTGACATATTGTTATATTATATAAGCATGATTAGTGGTAGATATCAAAGCCCTACCTTTTTATTATTATCAACTCAAAATCAATCTTTGTTTTGTTTTACTTACGAAATTTATTTTAAGCAAAATTTAACAATCCTCGTAGGAATGATCTCGTACTTGCACCATATACTACAATATTGATTTTGTGCACTTACGAGTAAAACGCACAATTATTTACCTATTAATTTAGGTAGATATTTGCACAACACACTTCCCGAGAGTCCACGTGTAGTATCTGAGTATGGTGGACTATGGGCAAAGGATATGTATGTGTATTCGTGTTTTCTCGAGTATTGCCCGGGAATAGGTTCCTGAGTATTCTTTAGGAGATGATTGCCGAGTATTCCTCGGTAGGCCAACCAGGTCTTGACTCGGATTCTGTCCTGAAGGGGCTTATGTTTTGGGCCGAGTCCGGAAGTCTGTTGGGCCTTATGTGGCCTATTAATGACTTAACACTAACAAAATCGAAAAGGGATGGGTCTACTGTGGAATTGGAAGAGGAAGAACTCGGGGTGTGTTTGGTAAGTATTTTTGTGAGTTTTTTTTTTAAAACAAAAAATACAATTTAGAAAGGGTATAACAATAATTAATCTAATTAAAAGATTAAAATGTTCCGACAAATTTCTAAATGGAAGGATAAAACAGTCATTTTGGATGAATTATTATTATTATTTTGTATTGAGTTAATTTATTTGAAATCTTCCCCTGTTGTCTTTTTCAAGCATATATATATATATATATATAGAAATAATAGAGATTTCTGGCTGCCAAGTCGAGGCATCCAAGTGTTAGACATTTTGCTTCTTTTTTCTTTCTTTTTTTTTTTTTAATTAAAGAAGAGATATTAAAGAGAAATCTAAATTTGAGATATTAGTACCAAATTTAAGATATTAGCATCAAATTTAAAGCATTAGCACTAAATTTAAGATGATCAAATCCCTTTTGGATGATACCATCCCTAATGGGTTAACCTTCCACTTTAAGTTTTAGTTTTGAATCCAAAAACAAGTTTTGATACATTAAAAATTAAACATTAGAAATTAAATATTAACTCATAGAAAAATTAGAAACTAAATATTAACTCATAGAAAATTAACTAAAAAAAATATATATATATTTTTTTTAACGTATGTCCGACTAATTTTGGCCGCCGCATAGCAGACTCCTCATATAGAAAGAACAATATAGTAAGCTAAAACCCTGAGCTTCTTGTTCCTTGCTGAAGTTCATCAATGGAAATCGGAAGCGACCCGAACGAGAGGGAGGCAAGCTCTATCTAGCTACTTTCATTAATTTTATGAAAACTTGTTGGGTCTGGGTTTTCTATACCACTTTTTTGGATCTGGGTTTCGGTTAATTATGCAATTGACCTCTTTGTATGCATGAAATTTTCGTTTAATTTTTTGGGGGAGTTTTCTCTTTTTTTCCTGGTTTTTTTCTACTATTACTACTTGTTTAGATTGTTCAACAGACTGGTCCTTGATGTCAATTTTGATCTGCGTTGCTTGTTGTCGTCGTTTTTCTGCTAGTGGTTTCCGTGAAAAACAAATGGACAATATTGCCTTCCTAAATGCACTGAATGGATCCTCTCCATTTCAAGTGAAATGGAGAGGATCCTTTTCCTATGGGATTAGTGGTAATTTATCATGGTATCATTATTAAAGTTCCTAAGATCGAACCTGGTAGATAGCATATATTTGATCTTTTAGAGGATAAAGTGAGGATTCTACAGTGATAAAATGAGGAAATAAAGAGAAATTTTCTATTGATGTCTCAAGATATGTTCTCTAATTTTGTAGATTTATGAGAGAGAATATGAAGACATTATCTCCTACACCAACTCAACAGCCGAATGAAAGTCCAGATCATAACAAATCTTTGAAATATAAAGATGATAGGAATAATAGTTTTAAATGTAAAGATTCAAGTTCAAATGTAGATAAGGATGATTAGATGAGGACTGATTGTATTCATGTTAAACACAAACTTGGTACGGCAAACACAAACTCGGTACGGCAGTGATTATATATAGACAACTAACCCTCTACAATATTTGAGAGTTTACACAATTATTGTATTTCCTTATAGAGAACCTACTTTTTAGAAACTTAAAACGCTGGGTCATTCTATATATAATCTTGTACTGTAAGTGTCATTCTCAATCCAGGTGATTGCTATATAAGTTTGTTTCTTAATTCTTTCTGCAACAGTCCCATGATAGGATGATGATAGCTTACAACTTGGAGATTGAAGGATGGATAGCAGAGGTTTGTTATTTTTTTTTACTAAATTCCTTTCAATTTTTTTTTTTTTTTTTTTTTTTTTTTTTTTTTAATGATAGCATTTTGGTATTTTGGCATCCTCAGCTATGAATTAATAGAAAGTTCCAAAGGAGGATCTTGGCCATGGCCACCTAACATTTGAAAATTTTAAATGTAATTGCAAAGACCCTGAATTTGATCTTTTAGAGGAATTTTCGATTGATGTCTCAAGATATGTACTCTAATTTTGTAGATTTATAGGTTTCTGAGAGATAATATCCTACACCAACTCAATAGCTGAATGACAGACGAGCTCCATTGTTAACTTATTGTATTCATGTTAAACACAAACTCTGTACGGCATTATATATAGACAACAAACCCTCTACAATATTTGAGAGAGTTTGCACAATTATTGTATTTCCTTTCGCATGGATAAAACGTTGGGTCACCAGACCCGTCTCTTGTACTGTAATTGCCCTTCTCAATCCAGATGATTGCTATTTAAGTTTGTTTCTTAATTCTTTCTGCAACAGTCCGGCCTTGCAACGGAGTTTGCAAGATTTAAAGCACAAATGAGAGAGGTTTGTTATTTTTTTTTACTAAATTCATTTCAATTTTTTTTTTTTTTTTTAAATGTGAGCATTGTGGGTATTTCGGCATCCTCCCTAGGAATTAATTGAAAGTTCTAATGGAGGATGTTGGCCACCTAACATTTGAAAATTTTAAATGTAATTGCAAAAACCCCGAATTTGATCTCTTAGAGGAATTTTCGAATGATACTCAAGATCTCTAATTTTGTAGATTTATAGGTTTCTGAGAGAGAATATGAATACATTATCTCCTAGACCAACTCCACAGCCAAATGACAGTCCAGGTCATAACAAATCTTTGAAATATAAAGATTATAGGAATAATAGTTTGAAATGTAAAGATTCAAGTTAAAATGTAGATAAGGATGGGGACGAGCTCCATTGTTAATTGATTGTATTCAAGTTAAACACAAACTTTGTACAGTAATTATATGTAGACAACGAACCTCTCTACAATATTTGAGAGAGTTTACACAATTATTGTATTTCCCTATAGAGAACCTAGCTTTTAGAAACTTCGTATGGATAAAACGTTGGGTTACCAGACCCAGCAGGTCAAAGTTCTTGTACTGTAAGTGTCATTCTCAATCCATATGATTGCTATATAAGTTTGTTTCTTAATTCTTTCTGCAACAGTCTCATGAGAGAATGCGATCAACTGTCGAGAGGGAACTTGAAGCATTGAAAATTGAGGTTTGTTATTTTTTTTACTAAATTCATTTAATTTAATTTTTTTTTAAATGTTAGCATTTTGGGTATTTCGGCATCCTCAGCTAGGAATTAATTGAAAGTTCTAAAGGAGGATCTTGGCCACCTACCATTTGAAAATTTTAAATGTAATTGCAAAAACCCTGAATTTAATCTTTTAGAGGAATTTTCGATTGATGCCTCAAGATATATACTTTTGCAGATTTATAGGTTTCTGAGAGATAATTTGAATATATTATCTCCTACACCAACTCAACATTCGAATGACAGTCCAGATCATAACAAATCTTTGAAATGTAAAGATTCAAGTTCAAATGTAGATAAGGATGAGGACGAGTTCCATTGTTAACGGATTGTATTCATGTTAAACACAAACTCTGTACAGCAGTAATTATATATAGACAACGAACCTCTCTACAATATTTGAGAGAGTTTACACAATTATTGTATTTCCTTATAGAGAACCTACTTTTTAGAAACTTTGTATGGATAAAACGTTGTGTCACCAGACCCGGCGGGTCAAAGCTCTTGTATTGTAAATGTCATTCTCAATCCAGATGATTGCTATATAAGTTTGTTTCTTAATTCTTTCTGCAACAGTCCAATGAGAGGGTGGTAGCAGCTTGCAAGAGGAGGTTTGAAGCACTAGGGAGAGAGGTTTGTTATTTTTTTTACTAAATTCATTTCAATTTTTTTTTTTTTTTTTTTTAAAATGTGAGCATTTTGGCTATTTTTGCATCCTCCGCAAGTGAAGGAGGATGTTGGCCACCTAACATTTGAAAATATTGCAAGAACCCTAAAAGGTAAGCGAAGTTAGCGCCAAAAGTTGTAAATACAAACGTAAGACATGATCAAGCTGCCAAATAACAGTGCTGAAATAAAACCTTCCTTTTACTAATTTCATATTCATAATTATTAGAAAAGAAAAACTAATTTCATATTCATATTTGGCATATTTCTTGTTTCTCTTCAGTTTTTTGGAAATGGGTTCCCCTTTCTCCATGAGGAGATGATGTATCACAGATTGGCTTCTGGTACTGCACTTGAAGATCAAATTCACACCGATATCCAACTCGAGCCAGGAAATAATGGGTCTCCCATACCTGCACATCGAGCCTTACTGGTTAGTCTCTCTCTGGCCTGCATGTATATATGGAGTGGTTTTTTCGATAATTAAGGATTCTATGTTAAAATCTTGAGTAATTTGATACTTTGTTAAAAGATTTTAGTGATAGATATTAATTAAATAATTAAATTTATTATTTATTTTATCATTTTGAACTTTTGGGATAAGTAATAATTTTTTGTGTTATACACTACATTTTTATTAGGGGTGTAAACGAGTTGAGCTTGGGCGAGCTTTGCCTGTCCGAGCTCAGCTCATTTAAATTATACTCGAGTTCAAGCCGAGCCCATGCACGAGCCTGAAAAATGAGCTCAAGCTCGGCTCACCAAGGACTAACTCTTGCTCGAGCTCGGGCTCGCAAAAAAATGCAAGCTGAGCCAAATGAGCCAGCTTGGCTCGACAAACTCAACTTTTATTTCTTTTATAAAATTTAAAGTTTAAGCAACTTAAAACAACTCAAAAAGCCGGCTTGCCCAAGCTCAAACTTGGATATTAAGTGAGCCAAAAAGGCTCAACTCAACACCCAATTGCTGGCTTGGATTTTAAGCAACTCAATAAGTTGGCTTGGTTTTAGGAAGAAAGGGTATGCCTCCTTTTATAGAAAAAAAGCTTGGGCGGTTTCATTTTCTTAGTGATGTGGGACTTTAGTTATATGTAAGTAACTGTATTGTTCTTCCCATAGCCAAAGATCTCAACCTTCCTATTTATTATTTCTACGCTTCTGGTACTTATGCTCTCGCTGCCTTCTTCTTCCACAAGCAGCCCAACCCTTCTTTCCCCTACTATTTTCTTTTCTTCATCTCCGATCAAGCAACTGCCATCCAAAACCTTAGTGTCCATGTTTTGTTGAGCCACCATCGTCGTGCAGTGGGCAGCGCCTGGGCAAAGCTAAACCGGCCCTCACTGAATTTGTTGAGCCATCGTCGTTGATTCCTCATATTTTGGATTTAGATTTTCGATTTAGTTCTGAAATTTGATTAATTTTTGTGCTCTTTGATTAGATCGATTGTTGTTTTCGGGAAACCATACCCTGGTTTTGTTCCTTTGTTGGCTGATAATCTATGTGCAGTGAAGATTGTGAAAGTGGTCTGCCCCGGGGTCTTTTGCAAATGAAATTAATGTCCTTTTAGAAGAAAAAAAAATGGTTTGGTTTATTTTGTGAATGAATTGATGTACTGGGTTTTGTGATCTTCCAATACACAGAGAGAGAGAGAGAGAGAGAGAGAGAGAGGGAGGGGGAGGGAGGGAGGGAGAAGATGAAGACATGAGAGAGAAAAGAAAAGAGTTTCTAGAAGAAAGAAAAAAAAAAAAAATGAGAAAGTAAAAAATGGTTATAGAAGTCCAAAACGACGTAGTTTTGACTAAGAAATGGCTTAAGTATAAAACGACATCGGTTTAATTATAAGAACTAAGAACTTCAAAAAAGGGTTAAAAAATGGAATAAAAAATTATTATATATGTATAATTATATTTTAGGGATAAATGCAAAATTGGTCAATGTGTACCTAAATCCCTATAATTTATAACATATATCAAATGCCAATTACTTAATTTGATATTATATGAATTACATTGTCATTGTACATGAATAATATGATTAAGTATTGATCTTTTTTTTTTGATAAGTAATTGTTGTATATATCAAAACGCCAAGGGGGCGCAACCCTAATACACAAGAAGCATATAAAGGGAGTGCCAAGAAGCACCCAACAAAGCCCTAAGCTCCCAAAGAGCACCCACAAGAGACCCAAGAAGAACCACCCAAGAACCCTCGAAATCAAACACCCACAAGAAACACCCTACACAAAGGTTAACCCGTAGAACCCAACAACCCCACATCCCTAAACCTACTCGAATCACCACCCCTAGCCTCAAAATTAACGGAGCATTCCAAATTCTTGAGCTCGCTCTTACCCTTGACTTTAGGAGCATAAAAGTTGTGATCTCCCTCCTCATCGATGGCATTCAAAAGACTTTCCTCATTCCAACGACTAGGCTTCATCTCGCAAACTTCGACGCATCGCCCCTCACCCCCAGCAACACCTTTTTCTTATGCAGCTGTTTAGCATCCTTATCCTTCGCACGCCGCGAATACCCCATAGTGGACTTGGAATGTTTGTCTAACAGAACCTTCACAGGTGTAGGATTTATAGGAGCATCCTCCAAATCTGGAGGAAAAGAGAAATGTTTCACTGGCGAAACAAAAGCCTCCATCGGAGGAACAGAGACAGAAGCCGGAGAAACAGAGACAGCAGGAGGAGAAGGAAGCTGATTCACAAGCGAGACAGATGCCACTGGAACAAAAGTTGCCACCATTGGAGAAACATAAACAGCCGCAGGAGTAGCCGGAGAAGTTTTCCGACCAAAGTCCGTAGTCGCCAAGCTCGGGGAACTTGCCGGATCCACAAGCTTGTCGGAGGATCCATTGGAAACCACCAGCACTGAGCCGAACTCCGGAGAAACAGAGATAGTCGTAGGAATCGCTATAGGAGAAGGAAGCTGATTCTCAGGTGAGACAGAGACTAGGACCGCGCTGAACTCCGGTTCTAAGTCCAGAATCGAATCCAGATCCAAATCTAAACCCGGGTCCAAATCCAAAACTTGATCCATACCCAAAACCGGATCCAAATTCAAACCATATCCAAATTCAAACCCAGATCCAAATCCAAATCCGGATCCATACCCAAACTCGGATCCATATCCAGACCTGGATCCAAATTCGAGCCCAAATCCATATCCAGACCTGGATTCGAATTCGAGCCCGGATCCTGCTTCAAACCCGGATCTACGCTCAACCCGTCAAGGAACCGGATCAAATCAAACCCTAGATACTTCTTTACCCACCAATTGACTAAAAAGCCCTTCTTCATCTTCCTCCTTCTTAACCCTGCAGTAGCCGCCGCCAGAGAGTCACCCTTCTTCTTCCTCCTAGACAATCTCTGAGCGATTATCGACACCGGCATCTCCAACTCATAGCAGTCCACCGCCATATGCGACTCATCACCATCGCTACCCTTCATAAGGCATTCCACAGAAAAAGGCAGAACATCGAGGAGGCAAGAGGACATGAGCTTCAGCGTTTTCCTTACCTCTACACCAGACGCCGCACGAATCACATCTGCAAACGACCGCCCAGTAAACAAACCCGCCGACGAGGGAACCTTAGGATCCTCCGAATCTAACCCTTCGTCCTTTGTCACAATCAACAGACGCAACTCACCCGCAAACCGCCACCAACCTTGCCCATTCCAGCCTTCCGGGATCCATATGACACCTTTACGTCCACCCTCATCAGCGCCTTCCCATCCTCCCGGTAAGCCTTGGCAAAATCCTCCTTCACCGGAAACAGACATGCCTCCAACGAATCCACCAACCAAGAAGATGCAAGATGACTCACACCCCTATGAACACTTTTCTTTTTTCCTCCAGATGAAGTTTCGAATCCTTCACCGAGAAAAAGAAAGATTTAGCTTCCACCAAGAATCGACGCTCCATCTTTAAACCTAATCCACAGAATCTAGCAGAAACGCGCCTGTACGCGCCTCCGCTAGAGAGATCAACGAAGTATCTAGAACACTTCTAGAGAGAGAGGGTCTCGTCTAGAGAGAGTCATGGGACCCGTTTGATCTTATACATTTGTATTATTCAATATGCATATATGTATAATTATAATTTATAATGTATATGGACTTATAACATATATTAGAAATTTGGAACTAAGTCTATAGGTACTTAATTATTGTATAATTTGTATATTTATGTAATATTATATTTGTATAATTTGTTATTATATAATCATATGATTTAATGATCAATTGATCATGTAATTATAATGACAATACATTAATACTTCAATTATGGTTATAACTTATTAGTAACACGTTGTTAAATCCAATGCCAATTACTTAATTTTATATTATATGAATCACGTTGACATTGTACATGAATTTGAATTGTCATTGAATCATATGATTAAATATTAATGTTATACATTTATATTATTCAATATGCATATAATATAACTATAAGTCTATATATATATATATAAAATTAATGATTTAAATTATTATCATATTAACTTATTAACGTTTTTTTAATTGAACTTATAATCTAATGGTAATGCTCAAACTCTAAGTCCTAAATTCCTCATAATCTAATAGTCATGCACTCATACTTAAATTATATGATCATATTATCTCACAATTCATATTAATACTATCTTTAGATCTAAGATCATGTGATATACGTTTTCTAAAAATAAAGTATCTAATTATAATGCATTGATTATATCATATGACACAATAACTTGTACAATATGATTATATCATATGATAAAATGATTAATGATAATATCAAATATTTATTATTTTTACTATAATATATAATATATTTGTGTATCATTATGTAATGTTGACTATATATTATTATTTGTTACTTAATAAAAATATACGAATCGAGCCTAAAAGCGAGATAAGTATATTATCAAACACGCAGAGGGGCACAATCTATGTATACATGATGTATAGAAAGAAACTCCTACTGATTAGAAAAAGATTTACAAAGCTATAAGAAATCAGAAAAAGTAGACTCATGCGAGTGCAACCAAGTCACTCTCCAAGAGAACAAAATATGTAACGCCAACTTCCTCAACTCAGTCATGCCACACTCATTATCCTCAAAACTGTGTGCATTCCATTCTCACCATAGACACCACATCACACATAATGGGAATGAGCCTCCATATGTGCAAAGCATGCCTGTTACCCAATTGTCCCCTCCAACTCCCCATGTTATCACTCACCTTTCGCGGCATAACCCAACTCACTCCAAAAAGTTGAAAGAACATATTACATAATTCAATCGCAACCTCACAATGCAAGAGTAGATGGTTAATGGACTCTCCACTGTGTTTACACGTATAACGCCACTTCATCACCATAACATTCATCTTCTGTAAATTATCCAAAGTGAGGATTTTTCCTACCGTCGCCGTCCACACATAGAAAGCCACTCTTGAGGGAGCCTTCACCTTCCAACTACTCTTCCAAGGACCAAACACCTGTGTCGATGTAGAGAGAGACTGATAATAGGATTTCACTTCAAAGTTTTTTTTTTGGACGGAACCCAACAAATTTTATCCTCACCTCCAAATCTGATTTTTTGGGAATACAACAATGCAAAGAAGCGCAATACCCCCTCCAATTCCCAATCATGCACAGGCTGAATAAACTGGACATTCCAATGAAGAGTAGCATTCAGTCTCTCCATGTACTCCTTCACCCACGCATCCTTATTACGTGCAATATTGAACAATGCTGGATACACGAGTTTTAGAGGGCTTTTCCCACACCACATATCATGCCAAAAAAGTACTTTCATATTGTCTCCTATATCATATCGCACATGTTGTGCAAAGCCCTCCCACCCCCTTCGAATACATTTCCACACTCCCACTCCATACGTTCCCCCTACCTCCTTGGAGCACCAATCACCCATATGACTATCATACTTAATTTTCACTAACTTCCTTCATAATGCCTCTCATTCCGTCGCATACCTCCACAACCATTTCCCATCAAAGCATGATTAAATTGAATCAAGTATCGCAGCCCCAACCCCCCCAAACTTCATTGGCGTACACACTTGTGACCAGTTCACCAAATGATACTTAAAGTCATCCCCAATCACCCCACAGAAAGTCTCTCTGTCGTTTTTTGAGACAATTTGCCACTCCCACTGGAATAGGGAATAGAGATAGGGAGTTTGTTGGTAAGTTTGAGAGGGTGCTTTTGATTAGTGTTAACCTACCTCCCTTTGATAAGTACATCCTCTTCCAATCCGCCAATTTAGTCTCCATTTTTGCAATAATAGTAGACCAAATATGGGATGCCTTGTAATGTACACCCAAAGGAAGCCCCAAGTACGTAATTGGCAACGAAGCCTCCCCGCACCCAAGTATTCTAGTCAGCCCTTCTACATCATCTATCTCTCCCACTGTAATATCAGATTTAGACATGTTGATCTTCAATCCCGATACCGCTTCAAAACAGAGCAACAGACATCTCAAATTTTGGACTTGTTCTACATTAGGTTCACAAAACATCAAACCAGCCAATTCAGCCCACAAGTCTCTACGTTCCACATCATCATTTGGCCCATAAACCCCTGCAAACGCCCACTATACATTTTCTATAACACTTTTGAAGCTACAAGCTACCACATAGCTCCCCACACACTCATCTATCTTCTCAACCACTCGCTTATCCCACATTAACAATATACCTCCTGACGCTCCTTTCGAACCCAAATACACCCGATCAGCATGCCTGCACCCCCACACACTACCAACCACCTCCCTACTAATCGCCTCCATTTTTGTCTCTTGCAAACAAACAATATCAGCTTTCCACTCCCTTAATCACCCCCTAATTTGCATTCTTTTCTCGACATCATTCATACCTCGCACATTCCATGTAATTATTTTTGGGTTCATAAAAAACCTTTACCATCCCTCCCTTTTCCTAAAATCCAAGATGACTAACCTCCTTTCCCATCATAATTGACTGAGCACTCCAACCGCTTTAACTCGCGGCTTCCTCTATTGCCAGACTTTTCACTTACATCAATAACTGCCTCCACTCTTCTCCCGTCTCTTTTAGCTTCAATATCAGAGAAAAGAGTCATCATTTCTTCCTCATGACCATCATAGGATAGTCCCAAAGCATAGCAAAGGTCTTTCACTCTCTCAATCACCCACTTTGTAGGCATTGGTGAATTCCTTTCCTGTTCCCCCACAATTGCCAGAGGTTCAATATCCAACATCGCATGTCCTTCCCTTGCAACTCCTGTAAATACCACCACTGCAGTGTCCTACTCACCCTCACCCAAATTTCCTTCCTCCCCAGTGATTACTAATTCCCATCCTTCATCCACACTTCCTGTAGTCATCATTTGACCCTCACTATCTACTACCGCCGGTGCTCCACTAACCTTATTGGGCCATTGCGAGTCTTCGACAATCAACTGTGAGTCGCCGGCGAGGTTTGTGTGGAGTATTGCCTGCGGTTCCTGACCCAAGGGTTGACCCATACCCTTTACGTTGGCTCCGATGGGTTATGTTAGAAGGGATACACCCTTTTCGGCCATCTCTGGTTTGATTCCGACTTGCCCAGATGCGATCACCGCCTCCAATCTTCCTGTCCCTGCCTTTACTAGCATTAGAGTTCCATCGCTGGGTCTCCTCGAGTGACCGATGCTCTTGTCGGCATGTTCTGAGTCAGGTACACTTATTATCAACTCCGGCATCCTACTCTGGCTACTCTCCGGCGGCTCCTTGGTCGCCAATTGTTCCATTCGACCCACGGGTTTTGGGCGCCAACGTATTTGTTGTCTGGGTAAGCATCTACGGACATAAATTTTGCTATACCTATTATTGGGTTGCGTTTGTGTGGGCTTGCCAACTGGGTCCAACGATGTTTTGGACTGAACAGGGCCTAGCCCAATCCTTCATCCCTTTCTCCACATTGCCTTGACCCAGCTGAATGCCCTTCCCCTTATCCCCCAGCCCATCTCCAGCATATGCAAACAACTAGCTATTTCCTTTTGTAAGGAAAGCAAAATCTCCTTTAAGCCACGCGTATATCCTTCCTTATTGTGAGGCGCTAGAATCTCAATCTGTTGCAGAGCGTGATCCTTGGGAACAATCACAGGGTCCATGGATTTCACACCTTCATGAACGAACTTTGAGGCCCCATCATCGGCTGTGTGGGTTCCGTTGTAGAGATCGTCGGCTGTGGCCTTTTGTGGCGACGGTTGTTTTTCTTCCTTTCTAACCCCTACCACCGCCTCTGCATACGATCCCTGAGCTTGGATCCCCACCGGTGAGTTCGCCTTATGCACCCCACTCGTCTGCCCTAACGATTTCTCCCCCGTTGATACCCCAACAGGTGACTCAACTTCTCGTTGCTTCTCATAATACAGCTTCAGCCTTCATAATTGTACACGGCATGCTTCCCATCCCTTCCCCTCAGTACCCTTCAATATTATCACAAATATCCTATGCCCTTTACCTCAATCTTCAGACAACTCCAAGAAATTACCATGTGAATTATTTCTTCTCGGCATCACATAATCAAAGCAACCAAACCGAAACGTCCTCCAATTTTCGTGTACCGTCTCACTGTTTGTTAAATAATCCCATGCGCTTACTAACCAGAAAATGGTTGGCCAGGCTATGATCACTGATCGAGATTTTCCTCTACCCCAATTGAACGCCTCGTTGAACATTAGAATGAATCGCAAACAATTTGGTTCCCACGTAAAAGTAACACAGATAACCCATTTCACCTTTCAACCTCGATGAGAACCAATTCAAAAATTCCTAATCACTGGTACAGAACGGTCACATGCGTTGTCAATGTGCCTCACGTGCCAATGGGGCGTGAGAGCACTTCATGCTGACGTGGCGAGAGCATCCAAGATTCATATCGTTTAGAACATTATTTAGCATTATTTTGCATTATTTTTTTAACATAATATCAAAGCAAAAGTGTTACCTCTCAACCGGATAGGAAGCTGGATGGAGCTTCTACTTCCGGCCTATTTTGCTAAGTTGAAGAATTAGCGGTAAGATATAGAGGATCTTAGTCCTCTTGTCAAACACAAGGTTTAGGAATTAGTTTCTGTATGGCTTCTTATTATTGACTCACTTAAATAGGAAAACTACAATCTGCATGTTTCGAGATAAACTCCTACAATCATTTGGAGAAAAACTCCTACGCTAAATGACACACTAAAGCAATAGAAATCTGCCATGCACGATCCCCTGTAGACTTTTATTACCATAACAGAAAGCCCTAAGTTCGAAGCCTTACTCTCCATTTTAGTTAAAATGTTTCATGTTTTGTTTAGTCCCACACATATGAGAGAAAATGTTAAGATATTAATTAAATGATTTAAGCTTTTAACACTCCAAGAAATTACCATGTGAATTATTTCTCTTCTGCATCACATACACAAAGCAACCAAGCCGAAACGTCCTCCAATTTTTGCGTACCGTCTCATTGTTTGTCAAATAATCCCATGTGCTTACTAACCAGAAAATGGTCGGCCAGGCTATGATCACTGATCGAGATTTTCCTCTACTCTTCTCCGCCAATTGAACGCCTCCTTGAACATTAGAACGAATCTCAAACAATTTGGCTTCCATGTAAAAGTAACACATAACCCATTTCACCTTTCAACCTCGATGAGAACCAATTCGAAAATTCCTGATCACTGTTATAGAATGGTCACACGCGCCGTCAATGTGCCTCACGTGCCGATGGGGCGTGAGAGCACTTCATACTGACGTGGCGAGAGCGTCCAAGATTCATATCGTTTAGAACATTATTTAGCATTATTCTTTTAACATAATATCAAAGCAAAAGTGTTACTCACCTCTCAACCGGATAGGAAGCTGGATGGAGCTTCTACTTCCGGCCTATTTTGCTAAGTTGAAGAATTAGCGGTAAGATATAGAGGATCTTAGTCCTCTTGTCAAACACAAGGTTTAGGAATTAGTTTCTGTCTGGCTTCTTATTATTGACTTACTTAAATAGGAAAACTACAATCTGCATGTTTGGAGATAAACTCCTACAATCCTTTGGAGAAAAACTCCTACGCTAAATGACACTAAAGCAATAGAAATCTGCCATGCACGATCCCCTGTAGACTTTTATTACCATAACAAAAAGCCCTAAGTTCGAAGCCTTACTCTCCATTGTAGTTAAAATGTTTCATGTTTTGTTTAGTCCCACACATATGAGAGAAAATGTTAAGATATTAATTAAATGATTTAAGCTTTTAACAACTCCAAGAAATTACCATGTGAATTATTTCTTCTCTGCATCACATACACGAAGCAACCAAACCAAAACGTCCTCCAATTTTTGCGTACCGTGTCACTGTTTGTCAAATAATCCCATGCGCTTACTAACCAGAAAATGGTCGGCCAGGCTATGATCACTGATCGAGATTTTCTTCTTCTCTTCTCCTCCAATTGAATGCCTCCTTGAACATTAGAACGAATCTCAAACAATTTGGTTTCCACGTAAAAGTAACACAACCCATTTCACCTTTCAACCTTGATGAGAACCAATTCGAAAATTCCTGATCACTGTTACAGAACGGTCACACGCACCGTCAATGTGCCTCACGTGCCGATGGGGCGTGAGAGCACTTCATGCTGACGTGGCTAGAGCGTCCAAGATTCATATCATTTAGAACATTATTTAGCATTATTCTTTTAACATAATATCAAAGCAAAAGTGTTTACTCACCTCTCAACCAGATAGGAAGCTGGATGGAGCTTCTACTTCCGGCCTATTTTGCTAAGTTGAAGAATTAGCGGTAAGATATAGAGGATCTTAGTCCTCTTGTCAAACACAAGTTTTAGGAATTAGTTTCTGTATGGCTTCTTATTATTGACTCACTTAAATAGGAAAACTACAATCTGCATGTTTGGAGATAAACTCCTACAATCCTTTGGAGAAAAACGCCTACGCTAAATGACACTAAAGCAATAGAAATCTGCCATGCACGATCCCCTGTAGACTTTTATTACCATAACAAAAAGCCCTAAGTTTGAAGCCTTCTCCATTTTAGTTAAAACGTTTCTTGTTTTGTTTAGTCCCACACATATGAGAGAAAATGTTAAGATATTAATTAAATGATTTAAGCTTTTTGCGGTATGATTTTAATAGGTTCTAAGATTTTGTTGTAACTTAGTTTACCTTACTTTTATTATAGGGCCAACTGTATTACCGATTTCACAAAAATGATAAAATCATATTATTGATCATTTTTATCTTGTTTATTATGTTATAGGCAACTAGAACAGAATTTTTTAAAGATATGCTAGGCTCAAACTCCATATGTGAAGTGCCACCAAATGGCATAATACCGATGAAAGAGTTCAACTATGACGAGCTCAACTGTTTTTTGGAGTTTCTGTATACTGGGAGCTTGCCTGAAGAAGAAGTGGAGAAGCATGTACGGTCTTTGTCACTAGCTGCTGAGAAGTACGGCATCCCATACTTACGGAAGTTTTGTGAGCGTCACATGCTTAGGTGCTTGAATTCATCGACTGCTATTGATGCTTTGGAGATTTCAGTCATTTGTTCCTATCTATCCCTGAAGAAAGCAGTTGTAGACTTCATTGTCAACAACGCAAATGATATAGTCTTCTCAGATCGATATGCTCATTTTGCACACAAGGAACCAGATCTCAATGTGGAGATAACAAGGGCAATTGTTATGCAAGGCAAAAAAAATATATGATTTAATTGCAATGGAATCTGTGGAAGTCTAACGCCTAGGACATTGGCTTTTATATATATGTATAATGGGTTACATGGCAAATATCTGTTTATAACTGTTGCTGTTGTGCAAGGCTAAACAGGTACTTTCCATTTGCCAACTTTGGGAAACATGATTATTCGCTAGAATTCCTTGTTTATGCATGTGGTATTGAAATTTATGACTTTATTTGCAATCTAAGACTCTGTTTCAAGCTTGTTTTGATCTTTTACTTCGGATAACCTCCTTATTTGTGAAATGAAAGATTAGAGATGACAAAATGTAAATATGATGACTTGCTTAATTCGTACAGGTAAAACTGAAAAATAATAGGAGGAATTGGAAGTGGCAACTTAAAATCTTCCCACGTTGAATTTATATTAATTGATATGTACACTTCAGATAATTACAAAAGAGTTGGAAACTGATTTTACAAATCTGATACACACGCAAACAAAACTTTAACTAAACAGATATTTAACAGATTGTTGGGACTGCAACTGCATTATCGTGGACTGTAATATTTCAGCAAGTTGATGAACTGTGGAAATGTATTCCGTAGAGAGATCCTTGTGAACAACTTTCTCACGAATGAATTTTGATATGCTTGAATTTAATATGCTTGGTATGTGCATGGAATACCGGATTGGAAGCGGAAGATAATGCTTGAATGTTATTCCACCAGAGTTGGGAGGAGATGCAAGTGGTAACTGAAGTTCTTGAAAAAGCATTCTGAGCCGGTAGAGTTCTGCAAGTGCTGTTGTATGGACCAATGCTCAGCTTCTATGCTGGATTTTGACACGACTGGTGGTTTTTTAACACTCCAACTGATTAAGCATGGTCCAAGGAATACAGCATAGATGGTTGTGGACCTTTGTAATTGGGATTTCCTGTCCTGAAGTGAGTCTTTGCCGGCGCATAAAGCATGATTTATAGAACCTTTTCAGAAATGGGCTCATTTATTAATAAAAAAAAATAAGTTTGAGCTTACAAGTATTAAAATATTGATTAAATGATTAAATTTACAGTTTTCTATCGGCTTAAGCTTTTGGGATAAATAGTGATTTAACACTTGCTCTTTATGTAAAGCTTGATACATCTGAGAGAGACGCAAGAGCTTTATGCCATCCAAATTTATGTCCAATTGGTCGTGTAACAAACTTCGGAGGTGGTGCGGAATTGATTGTCAGCAATGTTTAGTAGCAAACAAGGTTTCCTGGAGCGGCGGAGATGGCTGACTGATGGGGTAGGGAGATTGAGCGTATTTTTAAAGTTTTAAAAATAAATAAATAAACAAACCTTAAGTCTAAGGGTCTATTTAGGATTGCGTTTAATGGGCCTAAAAGTGCTTTTAACACTCAAAAAGTTCGTTTAAGTGGCCTAAAAGTTAGTCTAAGAGGCATAAAAAACCCTTAAACTAACCTAACCTTATTGCCCCTTTTAAGGAGAAAAATTGAAAATGAATAGTGGGGTTTGGGACAAGAACTGGATAAGGCTTTAAAGGTGGGTTGGTCTGGAGAAGGCAGCCTTCAACCAAGAGGTTAAGTTCAGCTTGGGCCAACTGAAAGGGGAGAATATGAACTGGGTTAGGCTCCTTATAAGATGGGAACTATTGGGCCGAGACTGAGACGGGCTGGGATGGGATTTATTTTGCTTGGGGCTAGATTTTAAATTTTGAAGGTGGGAAGTGGTTCGCTGCGGAGGCCTAATGTGGGTTTCTGTATGGACCAATGGGCTTAAATGGATGGCCCATTTCTTGAATGAAGACTACAGTATATCAGGACAAGGATCGCATCCATTTCATTTGAAATAGATAGTATTTAGTTTATTGTCAAATTTTAAAGTTTGTGCATAAATACAACAAATTTCATCTGAAATTGAAAAGATGCTATAGAGAGAATTTAGGGATTCGGATTTCCTCAAATTTTCTAAAATATAATATTTTTAGATTTTTAAAATATGAGTCCTTCATTACATCTAACAGTTCAAACAAATGAGTTTGACATGTTGAAAACTAAAAGTACTTAGCTCGTAACACATAAACATCTGTATTTATTTGGACCGTTAGATATAATTGAAAGCTAAAATTTTAAAATCTAAGAATTTCATATTTTTTTTTTTAAAAAAAATGAGGGTATCTCAATCCGAAAATTAGAGGAGACAAACTCATTTAAGGAGTGGATTTTCTCATAGGTATGGGGAAGAGAGGGAGGTGTATCTTGGAGCAATTCAAAAGGTCAAGCTATAGGATGCGCTCTATCCAAAGAGATGCAAAAAGATTTGGGAAGAAGGAAGGTAGTCATGCTGGGTAGATCCTGTCTGAGGCCTCTACACTTGGTAACTCACATCTTAGATGTAGGAAGCTTAAGATACTATTTTGGGCCATAAGTGAAACTAGGATACCTTAATCAAAAAAAGAAGGTAGTCATGCTGGAGGATGGAATCATGGACTGCTTACGATTATAGACCTAATCAGATTTGTGTTTAGGTGCTATAAAAAAAAATAATCATAATTAATTAATTAATTAATTTTAAATATGAATCATTAAACAAAACTACCAATGTTTTTTTACAACACCTATGCCAAATTCAACCTAATCAAGGTGGTTTCACTGACCTGGGACAAGACTTTCACTTTCCAACCAAGAATTAATCATTTATCAATTTGTATCGAGGCTATTCCATTCATCAATACATTGGAAACTTACCATGATGAAAGAAAAGTATATATAGAATATAGCCTCCATAATACAGATACTAGCACATAAGCGGGATGACAGTGTATTGATGTTGAAAGTCATACCCTTTTACACACGAACAGTTTGAAACATTTTATGGTTCAGATTTGATTTTGGTACGATCGCAACAAGCTGAGTAGTTAAGGTAACGTTAAGGTAACAGGATCCATGGCATGACAAAAATGTAGAGAATCAATCAACAGGATATCTCATCGCCTTCCCAAGTGCTTGCGGACTTGCCAATCTTTTGTAGAACTCGGATGACTTCTTCCGTAGTAATGTTGCCGGTCACCGTGACCTTGTTGAGCTGCGTTTCGACGTTGTATGTTTCAATATCTGGTACCCAAAAAGACCCAAATGCGTATAAATTAATGTTAATCGGAAGAATAGAAAAGATATATATGAGAAATTTATACCGTCCATCTTCTTGATGGCCTTCAAGATTTTCTTAATACATTCCTCACAATGCAAACCCACCTTCAATTCCACCACCTAACATGTAAAAATAACCATCAGCTCTTGAATGCAACAGAAATTTCTGACAATTGGAATTGCAATGAAACACGGGGGAGGGATCCCCTACAATTGAGAATCGAGCATGAATTGTAATTTTTCATGCTCTTTCCTCAAGAATTGTCGGGAATGGAAGGGTGAGGGACTTACATTACCCATTCTAATTGAAGAATATATGGGATTGGCAATGGCAATATATAACCTTTATATTCCGATGACCCTTTTGAGAGTTTGGGAAGAAGGGAAATGAACGAGGAAAGAAGGAAGAAATGAGGGCCTTTTTATGTTTAGCTTAATTAAGACCAAATATATAGATGTAAAAGACGACAGGTGGGGTATTGGATTCTTTGCGTGATTGATGGGAATTTTTCACTTTGATAAAGCTTTATTTATACCACTATGTTGACATATGAGGTCGGCAAAAATCATAACAATGATGGGTTTGGGTGAAAGAAAGGGGGAAAAGTAATTATAATAACAATAATTTATGCTAATATCTCATTTGGAGGACCCAGATTTGATTGAGAATCACTCAGTTCACACAGACACTGGACGAGGAAATCGAAGCTGTCTGAGAAATTGGGTTAAGCAGAAAGCAAGTGGGGAAAAAGAAGCCCATAGGTGGCAACACAAACACCGTTCAATGTTCTTTCTAAAGCCTTAAACCGAAAAGCTTTTTGTTGAAGGCTTTTTCGTAATGGGTATATACATCAGCCCCACTACCCTCAAATACTGGGTTGAGGAAGAATATGTTCTGCTTTTTGGTGTCCTTCTTTTGTCTAGTAGCTGACGAAAATTTAATTTATAAAATGTAATTAAATGTATAGTAAAATTGTGTATTTATTTATTTTTTTTTTTAAAAAAAAAAGTACTTCCTTCTTGCCTGCTAAAACGTGAATTTTTTCACAATTTCAAACTATCATATATATTTTTTTTCAACTACACTCTCGATTCTCAAATATGATAAAAACTAAGGTTTGGCCTATAAAATATTCAGAACCAAACAAACTCTTAGCAGGAATGGCACCCCTTGAAAAAGCATTGTCTCATATAGCTAGACATTGGCGCTTAAAGTTACCCATTTGAATAGCACGAAAGTTATCAGTTTTTATATTATATTGTTTTATATTTTATATCAGAAGTTTCAATTAATATATGAAAGGTTGGCCATACTTACTCTATTAGTCTGTTTAGACTTGGTTAATCAATGACAAGAGAGGCTTATATTGTGAAAAACTGCAAGTATTCTTTTAAGCAAGTTGAGTCATTGCTTGATTTAACTCCACCGAGAACAATAGCGCCACTCAAGCCTGTGGCATGGAAATAATCTTAAAAGCTTCCCCATTTCGAGATTTGACACTAAGACTTTCTACTCACCAAACCATTAAGAGTTGATACTTACTAGTTAGGAAGTTAAGAATAGCAAACCTAAGTCAATTTTCATTGGGGACATTGACAAATTTTAGTAGTTTAGAGAATTATTTACTTAATCAATAGTTTGATGAGATATTGACAATGTAATATTAGTTTGAAAGGGGTATGTATACTTTGACATTTGGTTTAGAAAACCGAATAGAGATATTTTTTAGAGATTTGATTAACCATTTTATATAAAATTTTAAGATGCATAAACCTTTTGGATGCCCTTATTGACAATAAAAGTCATGAAGTATAACATGTTCAAGCCATTCATGTGCGTAGGTTCAAAGCACTCACAACTTTCTTAAAAATTTCCTAAACTTAGCTCACTGTTCTTTTATATGAATAATGTTATTTATCACATAAATATTTTGTAAATTGACGTGATAAGTCTAATAACTACTAGAGTTTTTTTTTTTTTTTTTTTTTTAGCGATGTTTGATTCAACAATTATTAGACTCTCTTGGGTCAATTTTGTTGGATATTGATGAAATATGCACCATTATTGATAAATGTTATGAGTCAATAAGTTCTTTATATTTGGCCTATATTTTTCTACATTCAATATATCAATCATTAGATTTGTGAAGTGCATCATTGACTTATGTAGAGTTTACATAAGTCCATAAATTTAATGATTAATTGCAAAAGAATATAAGCTAAATATGCAAAAAAATATTGGCTTATAGCATTTCTAAAAAAAAAAAAAAAAATCGCTCATTTTGTTTTCATGCCTTTTTCTGTCTTTACTCTTTACCTCTTCTGCCCACAAAAAGCGAAGAACCCCAAGCTGCAACCCGCGGCAGCGCATCAAATCCAAAACCAACCTCTGCTACAAATCTCAAACCTCCACTCGCGATTTGTTACAGATGTTCCGACACTCAACCTCAAGACCGCAACTTTTTACTATTCTTAGCAAAATTTTACAGGGAAACAGTCTCCCAGATGAAGTTTTATGGGGAAACAAACGTGGCGGTGATTGAGAATGAGGCGGAGGCCGGTGGATTTTCGGAGGCCAGTGAGGAGGCGGGTTTCGAATGTGTTATGGTGGGTATTGTCTGGGATAGCGGTTTTGCTCTTCATTTTTGTTCCGAGCAAAGGGACTCAGATTGAGTCGAGGCCGGAGATACCCAAGGTAAAGAAAAGATATTTGTTTGGTTTCTTATTCATTAGTTTGGACCTTGAAACTTTACTCCGTTTGGTTTGCCGACCAAATGTGGGAAAGTGTAGGAACAATTGTTTGTTTGTTTTGTTGGGAAAGTGTAGATCTTTCGCTTAGGATTGGGATTGATTCTTGAGTATTGAGATTTGGTCAAAGCATTTTATGTAGATTTCTAGCACTTATTGTTGGTTCTGATCATATGCTTATGGATTCTGGTTTGAATCCAGAAATGGGTAGGTGGGTCAACCACAGGGTGACTCGTCACCCGATTAGCCTAAACCTGGACATGGTCTGTTTAAATAAATGGATTAAACTCTAAAACATGGATGCGATAAAAAAAATAGCTGAATAACCCAACAAGACCCGTTTAAAATAACGGATAGTGTTGGGTTGACACACCCGCTTACTTATAAGGCATAGCGATACAACCCGACGTGACCCATTTAATGAAGCGGGTTGACCCGCCAAAAAACCCTATAACTTCGTGTCATGTTTGTATCGGGTTCGTGGGTCGGGTCAAAATTGTGAGCCCTAGTTTTAATAAAGCTTTGGTAGTTTACCGAGGAGCGAGCAATATACCACTTCTAGGCATTAAAATTTGGATTAAACCCCTTACAATTTGTAGTGATTCTCACGTTACAAAATTTAGACAATTTCTTTACATGAAAATGTTTGGAAAATGTTATTAGTTAAAAAGGTGGAATGTTACACTTGACAATTGAATATATTTTTATCAGGTTTTTGTCTTTATGTTGATTTTTTTGAAGAAGCGTATTTATAAAAGTGAAGAAGAAGCATTTTTATAGGAAAATTCTTGCTGAAAGCTTTAATAACATGTCACATTTTTCATAAGTAGCATTTTTTCAAATGTTTCGATGTAAAGAAATGGCCGAGATTCTATAATTTGAGAATTTATAATTTCTTTGAAATTTACATGCTGAACCACGGGAAGAAGGTCCTACACTATAACAATTGAAAATTATGACGGTTAGAAAATAAAAGAAAGAAAAAGGTAACTATAAAAAATTAAAGAAATAATATTCAAATGATATAGAAAAAGATAAGAAAATTGTTATCAAGTCTATTTGAATGGAAAGGTAAAAAGTAGTTTGATTGTTTAAATTTAAATTGAAATTTAGGAAAGCAACTGGAGTGCTCATGCACTCTTCCACGGTGCTTTCTGAATTGGGATCTACATTAATTGAGTATCGAATTTGTGAGTAATTTGCATGGTTAATGTGAGAAAGTTCAAATGAGACTCGGTCGTTCGGGCATCTAATTGTTGTGAATCCCAATTCGTCCTTTTTTTACACTGAATAAGCACTTTAGATAAAATGCAAACTAAATTTAGTTTAAAAATCTGAATAGACATATATTTTTAGAGGTTTGATTAACCATCTCCATCTAACATACAAATTTAAGATACATAAGCATTGCGAATGTTCTTACCTACATGCACTTGAAGCAGGACTCATTGTACTTAATATGAATTATTATTAAATTTTGATTTAATAATAGCATTAATTAAACCGTGTTTTCAGCATTTTTTTACAAGAGAAATGGTCCACAAACTTTCAAGTTTTTAACCTAAATGCTTATTTTGTTTGATGTTAATAAAAATGATTACTATTAAATCTAAAATCTAATAAATATTCCATTCAAAATTTAATTATAATTATTTTCACCTTCTCTCTTTTCGTCCTGCACCATTGTCAACGAAGCCTAGTTGGAGGACTCCACGCACTTATGACGATCGTGGGGCAAGATGTGTCGTAAAATAGCTCTTTCCTCAGCTTAGAAGCTACGTTAACCCGTTGACTAAAAAGTTTAACCGCTCACGAGCAGAAAAGGTTAGGTAGTTACATAATCATCGTAAGAGTTACCGGCGCTGTAGAAACAAGTAATGACAAACCGAAACGCGCCACGTGTCATTCTGCTTCCCCATTCCTTCGATTTGCCTTGGCAGTTGCCCCACCTTCACTCTTCTAAATCCAAAGATTCCTCCCCAAAAGCCGAAAATCCAGACCACACCAAACCAGTTTTATAACAAAAAAGCTCTTCCTTTGGTTCTTTGCTTCTGTTTGAAACCCATTACCATCTGTCTTGGCTCCTGATTGAGGAAATTCCAACATGGGAAACGCCTTGAGGTTCCTATACGAACAATGTTGCAAGCCCACCACAGCTGGGGACTCCGAATTACTAGGACATCATGGTGTGTCGTCGGCCAAGGTCGGCGTATCAGCTCTCGCCCAGGATCTCTACCATTTTGAGATCACCTCCCAGGTTTGTTGGAGTTTCATTGGGTTTGATGTAGAATAAGTAGTCAGAAATCAAGATGAATGATCCCTAGTCCTTCATTTCAGTTCTTTGACTTCTTCTTTTTTAGTTTATATATTTTTGTAGTCACCCCCTTTCTCAATATCGAATTAATGATTTTAATTTTCTTAGAAAAAAAGAATTGTCAAGAAATTTAAAAATTAAGCACCTATAATATGTATAGTACTTGATTGGCTTTATCAGGATGGAACGAAATCTGTTCTCCAAGAATTTTCCTTCGAAATTCTAGTGGATCCCAGATTTCTCTTTCCTTGAATTTTCAAGGTAGAACGAGATTTACCCAATTGTGCTTTCATTTGTTGTTATTGCTTCCATAATTCAAGCAAGGTTTCAAGTTGTTGTTGCCTTCTATTTTCTGGGTATTCATAGAAATGGTGAATTATTATGAAAATCATATCTGGCAATGGCTTATTGAAGCATGTAAGGATGAATTTTTTGAGCTACTTAGGTATCTATGTAAGTTTAATTTCCATACTGTTAATCAAATTGTTGTTATCTTCAATGTTTTAAGGTCCCGGAAGGACTCGGCAAGCATGTCGTCTCATCCAAGAAGGCTCAAGCTAATTGGTAAGTAGTGCTGGAATATTAATTAAATGATTACATTAGTAATTTTTTATCAGCTTAAACTTTAAAGATAATTGGTGATTGAACAAGTAGCACACAATCTATCTCAATGGCCTATTATCGAAAATGAACTAAATGTTCCTGGTGAAATCAAATATCCATTTTATTGACTGAAAAGCCAGATTCAACAGATTTGTGTGGTGGGGGTGCATTACACGGGTTCAAGATTCATCATTTAGGGGTGGGGAGTTCCCTGTCATAAAAAAATATTTTGTAAAAATTAGAAACAATGAGTATGAATATGCTTGATTGTACAACGTTTTCTCTTAACTGTCTACATTTTGAAAATATATGTAGGTACAGAAAATTAATAGAGGCATGGAGAGAAGCAAAACCCCCTCCAAAAACACCTGAAGAAGCTGCTACACTTATCATTGGGACTCTAAAGAGACACCATAAAGCAGATGTTAAGGTACAATAAAAGAAATGGCACAACATAGAACATGATGCATAATACATAGAACTCTACATGGAAGGAAACAATAAACATTCTCTTTTTGTCTATTATTAGGGTTTATTGACTTTCTACGGTCTCCCTCTTCCTCATACCTTAGCTAAACTTAAGGTTGGGGCCCCAGCATCATTGCCTGTTGGCGTAAAGTATGAATTTGAGACGTTGCCGGTAAGAGTTATGCCATTTCTCAGAGTTAATGTTGCCATGATTAAGTCATATTAGAGTTATCTGGGTTTGATTTAATGAATCATTCGAATGAAAATAGGTTGATGCAAAAGCTGTAGCAGATGGAGATACTATGACGGTGTATGTTAGTACGATAGACCCCCAAGAGTCATCGTGCATTCCTAGTGAGGTACAGATGGCAGCTGTCCAAAGATCAGAAGCACGTGCTGAGAAGAATTATGCAAAGGCTGATGCACTTCATAAAAGAATTGTTGATTCTGGATATAGGTTAGTCATCTAACTTCCTCCATATAGGCTTTGGTTAGAGGCCCATCTGATTTGGTTCCAGTTTTGAGGACCATGATTGTGTGCAATAGGGTTGCTTCAAAAGAGCCGATTCATGCTCCCACCAATTTGAATAAGTGTTCAACAAGTAAGGTTCAAGCTGTCCGTCACCTATTTGAGTAGGTGGGCTCGAACAGGCTTTCACATGGAGTGGCCAATGTAATAGGACAACATTATTACACGAATCTAAATCCTAATTTTGATTAGAGGTTTATTATTGTTTTCTGCCACACAGGGTACTCAATTTTCAGAACAATGAGGAGATCCTTGCCCGTAAGTATAGAATTCGACTAAAGTAAGTTTACCTGGCTCCTAGAACTCACTAGCTAAATCTTTTCTTTTCACCTAGTGGCAATGGTTAATGGTTTTTCTAAACAGGGGAATAGATGCACCAGAGAGTGCAATGCCATATGGGAAAGAAGCAAAGGAAGAGCTGACTAAGATTGTTCAGGGAAAGTCTTTGAGAGTCCTTGTTTACGGGGAAGATCGTTATGGCCGCTGCGTAGGTGATCTACATTGCAATGGCAAATTCGTGCAGGTACCGTTTCTCTCAAAATTGGTTTCTTTTGAACCTCTTTATAAATGAGCTAAATTATCTATCTTTTTTCTCATTCTAACAGGAATTAATGCTCAAGAAAGGGTTTGCATGGCACTACACAGCCTACGACCAACGCTCAGAACTTGCAAAAGTTAGAAATTATCTTCACTTCATTCATGTAATTCCACAATGTTAAGCCTCTCTTAATTTGATTCTCTGTTTGTGTGAAAACAGTGGGAAAAAGAGGCTCGAGCAAAGCGAGTTGGGCTGTGGGCTTCATCGAATCCTGAGAAGCCATGGGAATGGAGAAAGGACAAACGCGGAGGGAGATAGTGTTGTCCTTTTCTCCTTGTCTCTCTGTGTTTAACCATTTGAGCTAAGCAAGTGAAAACCAGAGTCATAAAAATGGACTTATATCCAAGAGCATAAAAGAGTCTCCACGCCCTTATCTGTAATAATGTAACACGTCTAATAGTTGTTGGGCTTCTA
Source organism: Corylus avellana (assembly GCF_965113065.1). Classification (NCBI taxonomy): domain Eukaryota; kingdom Viridiplantae; phylum Streptophyta; class Magnoliopsida; order Fagales; family Betulaceae; genus Corylus; species Corylus avellana. The sequence goes on from NC_142495.1 coordinate 29,992,242, forward strand.
TAATAAGTAGTTGGACTGGGGGCATGACAGATTGTAATTTATTGTAACTTATTGGGCTTAATCAATAAGTGGGCTGGTACAAATAGAATAGAGAAAATGGAAGGAAAGTTGTATTCAGTTTTAGATAGAGAAGTAATTTAACACTTATGAAGGTCGAATAGCCTACCTTCAATATACTCTACATTTTACTTTCAATTTCCATATCCATTATAAAATTCAAACCTTTACTTTACAATTCTTCTGTTTTTAGTGACGATCGTGCCTCTCTCTTCTCCCTGATTTCACCTGCTTCACGTCGTCTGTAATGGGTATATAATATAGTGGGCTTTTAATGGGCTTATTAGGTAGTGGGCCTTTATGGGCCTATTATCCCTTTGTTTTAATTTAAGTTATTAGGTCATTTTTGTAGTTTTATGCGTTTTGGACAGTTGTAACCGATTGGGTCTACAAGAATCAACCAAATTGGCAGAAAGAGGGCAAGAAAAAATTATCTCAAAAGCTCGACTCTAATTCCAGGAGACTGACCATCTCAAATTATTCTCTATCATTTCAATACAAGTTTATCTGGTATTTATATCATCAAATCGTCTCGATCCATTCATCTAATACATCGTAACCCAAAAATATCACTCGCAGACAAGAAAAAACCCATTACAGTGTCTTGCACCACTTTCAACAAAGCCAAGTTGGAGGACCAGAATCGCGATAGTTTGTGTTTCCACGCGCTTATGCCAATCGTGGGGTAACATGTTACATGAGTGGTAAAATAGTTTCTTTTTTTTTAAAAAAAAAAAAAAAAAAATTATATTTCTATTGAGCTATTCGTATAAAAATTAATTTTGAATAAAAAAATATATATTTTTTAAAAAAAAATTGAAGAATCACTTTTAAAATAAATTAAACATCAAACTCTTTATATTTTTCTCTACTTTAATTAAATAATTTGTTTTTTATTCTTTTTTTACTTTTTGGCTCTTGATATTTAGAGAATATTATTGATCAAAATTAAATTTGGAATAGAAGAGAGAAGTAGTTAAATAACAATTTTTGTGAGTTTTCTCAAATTTTTGAATAAAAATCAAATTAGAAGAGCTCTTTACTTATTTTAAAAGGTGCATTAATCCATTGACTAACAAATTTTAATGCATGCAACCAGAACATGTTAATCACATAGATAGTGAGAACTGATAATTTTTAATACGACACTTGAACTCGACATAAAATTAAAGAATTAGAGTAAAAGAATTTAATCAATTTAATTAAATAAATCGAGTTATAATTGATTATAATTTTTTATCCATACATACCCTGATATGAGCTATACCCAGTACGAATTACTGCAATATAAACAATTCCCGACAAACCAAAACACGCCACGTGTCATTCAACTACGTTATTTTTTTATTTGCTTTTCCTTGCCCCAACCTTTACGGCTTCACTGTTCTAGGTTCTTAATCCAAAGATTCCTCCCCAAAAGCCGAAATTCCAGGCCCTCAAAGCAGTTTTATAACAAAAAAGCTCTTTTTTTTTTTTTTTTCTTGTTTTTTTGCAAGTCAAAAAGCTCTTCCTTTGTTTCTTTAGCTTCTGTTTGAAACCCTTTTACCATCTGTCTTAGCTTCAGAGTAGGGAAATTTCAACATGGGAAATGCCTTGAGGTTACTATGCGGGCAATGTTGCAAGCCCACCGCAGCTGGGGACTCCGAATCACTCGGACATCATGGTGTATCGGCGACCAACGTCGGCGTATCGGCTCTCGCCCAGCATCTCCTCCACTTTGAGATTACCTCCCAGGTTTGTTGGAGTTTCATTGGGTTTGATGTAGAATAAAAAGTCAGAAATCAAGATGAATGATCCCCAGTCCTTAAATTTCAGTTCTTTGACCCTTTTTTTTCAAGTCTAAGCTGTTTAGCTACTCTGTTTTTCGTTTATATATTTATTTGTAGCTTTAATTTTCTTAGAAAAAAGACTTGTCAAGAAATTTTAAAATTAAACACCTATAATATGTATAGTACTTGATTGGCTTTATCAGGTTGGAATGAAATATTTCTCCGAGAATTTTCTTTCGAAATTGTAGTGGATCCCAGGTTTCTCTTTCCTTGAATTTTCCAACAGTGCTTTCATTTTGGGTTATTGCTGCCATAATTCAAGCAAGTTTCAAGTTTTTGTTGCCTTTTATTTTCCGGGTATTCCTAGAAATGTTGAATTATTATGATAATCATATCTGGCAATGGCTGATTGAAGCATAAAGGGATGATTTTTTTGAGCTAATTAGGTATCTGTATAAGCTTAATTGCCATCCTGTTAAATCAAATTGTTTTTTTCTTCAATCTTTTAAGGTCCCGGAAGGACTCAGCAAGCATGTCGTCTCGTCCAGGAAGGCTCAAGCTAATTGGTAAGTAGCACGCGATCTATCTCAACGGTCTATTATCGAAAATAAACTAAATGTTCCTGGTGAAATCAAATATCCATTTTGTTGACTGAAATTCTTATATATTTAGAAAGAAATAGAAACAGGAGTGATGAATATGCTTGAATGTACAACTTTTTTTCTCTTAACAGTCTACATTTTGAGAATATATGAAGGTACAGAAAACTAGTAGAGGCATGGAGGGAAACAAAACCCCCTCCAAGAACACCTGAAGAAGCTGCTAGACTTATCATTGGGACTCTGAACAGACACCAAAAAGAAGATGTTGAGGTACAATAAAAGAACTGGCACAACATAGAACATGTTTCATAATACATAGAACTACATGGAAGGAAACAACAAACATTCTCTTGTTGTCTATTATTAGGGTTTATTGACTTTCTACGGTCTCCCTCTTCCTCATACCCTTGTCGAACTTACTATTGGGGTCCCAACATCATTGCCTGCAGGCGTAAAGTATGAATTTGAAACATTGCCAGTAAGAGCTATGCCCTTTTTCAGAGTTACTATTGCCATGATTAGTTATATTTAGAGTTAGCGGGGTTTGATTGACTGAATCATTCGAATGAAAATAGGTTGATGCAAGAGCTGTAGCAGATGGAGATGGTATGACAGTATATATCAGTACAACAGACCCCCGGGAATCATCGTGCATTCCTAGTGATGTACAAATGGCAGCTGTCCAAAGATCAGAAGCACGCGCTAAAAAGAATTATGCAGAGGCTAAAGCACTTCATAAAAGAATTATTGATTCTGGATATAGGTTAGTCATCTAACTTCCTAGATATAGGCTTTGGCTAGAGACTAATTAGATTTGGTTCTAGTTTTGAGGACGGGGATTGTGGTCAATCAGGACATCCCTATAAGAGTCTACTCATACCTCACCTGCTTGAGTAGGTATTTAAGCAGCTTGAGCAGGTGAGGCCTGAATAGGATTTCACGTGGGTTATCCAGTGCAATAGGGCAACCCAATTGTATGAGTTCTAAATCCCAGTTTTGATTATAGGTTCATAATTGTTTTCTGCCACCCAGGGTACTGAATTTTCAAAATAATGAGGAGATCCTTGCTCGTAAGTGTAGAATTCGACTAAGGTAAGATTGCTTGGCTCATATGGCTCACTAGCTAAATCTTTTTGGCAATGAATAATAGTTTGAGAACAGGGGAATAGATGCTCCAGAGAATTCAATGCCATATGGGGAGGAAGCAAAGGAAGAGCTGACTAATATTGTTCAGGGAAAGTGTTTGAGAGTGCTTGTTTACTGTGAAGATCGATATGGCCGCTGCGTAGGTGATGTATATTGCAATGGCAAATTCGTGCAGGTACTGTTTCCCTCAAAATTGGTCTCTTTTGAACCTCTTTACTAATGAGCTAAATTATCTTTCTTTTTTTATTTTTTTATTTTTTATTTTTTATTTTTTTTATTTTTTTATTTTATCACTCTTAACAGGAATTAATGCTCAAGAAAGGGCTTGCATGGCACTACACAGACTACGACCAACGCCCAGAATTTGCAAAAGTTAGAAATTATCTTTACTTCATTCATGTAATTTCAATGTTAAGCCTCTCTTAACTTGATTCTCTAAATGTGTAATAACAGTGGGAAAAAGATGCCCGAGCTAAGCGAGTTGGGCTGTGGGCTTTATCGAATCCTGAGAAGCCATGGCAATGGAGAAAGGACAAACGCGAAGGGAGATAGTGTTGTCCTTTCTCTTTGTCTCTCTTTCTATCTCTCTCTCTCTCTGTTTAACCACTTGAGCTAAGCAAGTGAAAACCATAGTGAAAAATATGGACTTGCATCCAAGAGCAGGGATGGCTTGAAAAATGGAGAAAGAACTTGTAAATACGCTTCTTCTTTTCTTTCTTTTTTTTTTCTTTTTTTTTTTTTAAGTTTATAAATACGCTTTGTTTGTTTGTTTGTTCTTGTTGTAACCCATCGCATTTAGCACCATGCGTTGGATGTGGTAACTTAAAATTTGAAGTCATAACTGAAGTGAGAATTGACTCTGTTTCTTAATGCTTAAGACCAGCATTCTTATTGGTATGACCAAAGGTTATTTTGGCTAACCCTGTATCCAAAATAATTTTTCTTTCTTGAAAATATTAAGTATGTAATCAAATTTTTATTTATAAATCTATTATTATTAAGTAATAAAATTATGAAAAGAGTACATATACCCCTCAAAATGGAGGTGAATGGTCGAGTTGATTAGAGTTGTTAAAATCTACTACTACTACTCCTAAAATCAATGAGTCAATATTTTCTTCATATTTGACTCATCTCATTTTACAAATTAATCATTAGATTTGTAGACTTATGTGAACTCCACATAAGTTAATGATAAACTTCACAAATCTAATAGTTAATTTATTAAATTTATAGAAGAGTATGAATCAAATATGAGAAATTTATGCAATTAGTAAAAATTATTAACAACGCATTCATATAACATTTTTAAGGTAAGTGAAGGTGGTTAATAACCACATCAGCATACAATAATATATGTATATGTAAACAAATTCACGAAATAATATTGTTTTGGTATCTAATATTCTAGTGTTTTTTAAGTGGTGATACTACGCATGCCAGCGTGAGTGCACTGTGCCTCACGCTGGTGTGAACAGTAACTAAAAGTTATTGTTTCAACATTTTTTTAATATTTTATTAGTTACTGTTTACTCTAGCGTGAGACACTATGCACTTGCGCAATATCACCGCTCAGTGTTTTTATTGCCTTTTCCCTTTCTCTTTCTTTGCTGTAAATACTGTCTACTTTGTTGTCATATTTGCACAATAAGTGAGCTGACGCCTGACGGCAAAGTCAGTCTATTTGCTCATGGAAATTTAAAATATGTTGATAAACATAATAAAATAATAAAAATTTAAAGGTATAATAAGTGTCTACTTCATGCTTTTTTGATAAGCTCTGTGTGCTTGCCATGCCTGGGCTTTTAATCACTTCAAAAAGAAAGCTACTCACTTTTAGCATTTTCCTTTGTGCTTCCACAGGAAGAGATTGACAAGGTAACAACCTCTTCTTTTTTCCTTTTCTTCCTTTAAAACACTGGGACTTCAAAAAAAAAGCATAACCTTAATAAAAATTATCTTTAAATATTATATATACTTTCATTTGTTAATTCATCGGATTACCCTCGTCAAGAAGTGATAGCAAGCAGCGAAGGTTTGAGCTTCCCGGCGCTTCCGCCGATAGGGGAGGGGGAAACATGCGTTGTAAAAATAGCTTTTTTAAAGCAACTCATGACAAACAAAAACGCGCCACGTGTCATTCTAATTCCTTCTGTCGTCGTTTAGTTTGCCTTTCCAGTTGCGCCACCTTCCCTGTTCTTTGTACAAAGATTCCTCGCCAAAAGCAGAAAATAAAGCTATTCCTTTGTTTCTTTATATAGCTTCTGTTTGAAACTCATAACCATCTATCTGAGCTTCAGATTGAGGAAATTCCAACATGGGAATGCCCAAATTTGACTGGATTTCAACCCATGTGGAAAAAGCCTTGAGGTTGCTTGGTCAATGCTGGCAGCCCACCGCAGCTGGGGACTCCGAGTCACTTGGACATCATGGTGTATCGGCGGCCACCGTCGGCGTATCGGCTCTCGCCCAGCATCTCTTCCACTTTGAGATCACCTCCCAGGTATATTGGAGTTTCATTGGGTTTGATGTGGAATAAGTTCATTTGAAATTTCTTACAACTAAGGTAATCAGAAATCAAGATGAATGATCCCTACTCCTTAATTTCAGTCCTTCGACCTTTATTTTCAAGTCTGAGCTGTTTAACTACTTTGTTTTTAGTTTATATATTTTTTTAGTTTTTATTTTCTTACAAAGAAGACTCGTCAAGAAATTTAAAAAGCAACTATAATTATATATAATACATATTATAATATGTATTATACTTGATTGGCTTAATCAGGTTGGAAATTTGGAATGAAATATTTTCCCGGAGAATTTTCTTTCGAAATTATAGTGGATCCCAGATTTCTCTTTCCTTGAACTTTCCACTTGTGCTTTCATTTGGGGTTATTGCTGCCATAATTCAAGCATTGTTTCAAGTTTTGGTTGCCTTTTATTTTCCGGGTATTCATAGAAATGTTGAATTATTATGATAATCATATCTGGCAATGGCTTATTGAAGTATATAAGGATGAATTTTTTTTTTTTTTTTTTTTTTTTGAGGTAATTAGGTATCTGTGTAAGTTGAATTCCCATCCTGTTAATCAAATTGTTTTTTCTTCAATGTTTTAAGGTCCCGAAAGGACTCAGCAAGCATGTGGTCTCGTCCAAGAAGGCTCAAGCTAATTGGTAAGTAGCACTCGATCTATCTCAACGGTCTATTATCGAAAATAAACTAAATGTTCCTGGTGAAATCAAATATCCAGTTTGTTGACTGAAATTCTTATATATTTAGAAAGAAGTAGAAACAAGGAGTGATGAATATGGTTGATTGTACAACTCTCTCTCTTAACAATCTACATTTTGAAAAATTGAAAATATGTGAAGGTACAGAAAACTACTAGAGGCATGGAGAGAATCAAAACCCCCTCCAGAAACACCTGAAGAAGCTGCTAGACTTATCATTGAGACTCTGAAGACAGACCAAAAAGCAGATGTTGAGGTACAATAAAAGAATTGGCACAATATAGAACATGTTGCATAATACATAGAATACATGGAACGAACAATAAACATTCTCCTTTTGCCTATTATTAGGGTTTATTGACTTTCTACGGTCTCCCTCTTCCTCATACCTTAGTCGAACTTACTGCTGAGGTCCCAACATCATTGCCTGCAGGCGTAAAGTATGAATTTGAGACGTTGCCAGTAAGAACTATGCCCTTTTTTCAGAGTTAATGTTGCCATGATTAGTTATATTTAGAGTTAGCTATGTTTGATTGAGTGAATCATTCGAATGAAAATAGGTTGATGCAAAAGCTGTAGCAGATGGAGATGGTATGACGGTGTATGTCAGTACAACAGACCCTCGGGAATCATTGTGCATTCCTAGTGATGTACAAATAGCAGCTGTCCAAAGATCAGAAGCACGTGCTAAGAAAAATTATGCAGAGGCAGATGCACTTCATAAAAGAATTATTAATTCTGGATATAGGTTAGTCATCTAACTTCCTAGATATAGGCTTTGGTTAGAGACTAATTAGATTTGGTTCTAGTTTTGAGGACAGGGATTGCGTTCAATAGGCTGTCAGGGATTACGTGCAATTAGGACATCCCTATAAGAGTCTACTCATACCTCACCTGCTTGAGTAGGTATTTAGGCAGCTCGAGCAGGTGAGGCCTGAATATGATTTCAAGTGGGCTATCTAGTGCAATAGGGGCAACCCAATTGTATGAGTTCTAAATCCCAGTTTTGATTATAGGTTTATAATTGTTTTCTGCCACCCAGGGTACTACAGAATTTTCAAAACAAGGAGGAGATCCTTGCTCGTAAGTGTAGAATTCGACTAAGGTAAGATTGCCTGGCTCATATGGGTCACTAGCTAAATCTTTTTGGCAATGAATAATAGTTTGAGAACAGGGGAATAGATGCACCAGAGAATTCAATGCCATATGGGGAGGAGGCAAAGGAAGAGCTGACTAATATTGTTCAGGGAAAGTGTTTGAGAGTGCTTGTTTACGATGAAGATCAATATGGCCGCTGCGTAGGTGATGTATATTGCCATGGCAAATTCGTGCAGGTACTGTTTCTCTCAAAATTGGTCTCTTTTGAACCTCTTTACTAATGAGTTAAATTATCTGTTTTTTTTTTTTTTTAATCACTCTTAACAGGAATTAATGCTCAAGAAAGGGTTTGCATGGCACTACACAGCCTACGACCAACGCCCAGAATTTGCAAAAGTTAGAAATTATCTTCACTTCATTCATGTAATTTCAATGTTAAGTCTCTCTTAACTTGATTCTCTATATGTGTAATAACAGTGGGAAAAAGAGGCCCGAGCCAAGCGAGTTGGCCTAAGGGCTTCAGCGAATCCTGAGAAGCCATGGGAATGGAGAAAGGACAAACGCGAGGGGAGATAGCGTGCGTGACGAGAGTCATAAAAATGGATTTGCATCCAAGACGAGCAGAGAGGCCTGGAGAACCGGAGAAAGAACTTGTAAAGAAGCTTCTATCCTTTAATTATTATGTACAAATGGCATTTAGAGGGAGCTTTTTGTTTTTTTGTTTGTTTGTTTAATGTAATATAAATGTAAAAATAGCTTTTAGTGTTTTGGGTTAATGTTTTTGTTTTGAAATAACTCATCCCAATGAACATATACAATACAGGGAGCAATATCATTCAGAATTACCACTCACCAAATGGTGTAATAATTTTCAAGAGGAGGAATTTCATCTTAATATTTCATAGCAACAAAATAAGCCATTAGAATGAAAATTTTGTATTACAAATCTACACAACCTTAAGTCTAGGTGTAATAAATACAGCAACATACAAGGAATATACCCCGAGAAAGGAAATAAAGAAGATAACTAACAAAAGAGAGAAAAAAATGAGGCAAAGTCAGCAACAAAATCAATCCGTAATCATCACAGCCCAGGGATTCACTGGAGAACACAGAAGGTATGTATTAGTAAATAATGGCTGGCAGTGTTGATTGAAAAGCAGAACAGTAATCATTTCTAAGAACAATTGGTTTTGTATAGTTCCTTTCTTTTGTTTTTCTCTTTTTTTTTTTTTTTTTGAAAAGTATAGTTCCTTTCTTTTGTTTTCCCCGATACTAAGAAAAATAGATGCAAATCACTTTTATTTAAAGGTTAACAGACAAGAGTGACAAGGTTCAAGTTTATCTGGGGCGGTCCATAGTGGCTCATCTGAGCTGGTCCTTCCCCAGCATGAGTTGCGCGTGGCTTGTTTTCAAGTTTCATCATTTGGTATCTCTCCTTCGGCTGGTAATGCTTTGTCTTTGGAGTTGGGTGATAGTGATCTTGGGAAGGGGATGGATGAGGATTCGGGACTAAGGGGCAAGAGGATGAGACTATGGCTCCTATCTACCCTTGATGAGGAACATTATTAGGAGGACAAGATTGTGGGTTGGGACTAGGGTTCTGGTGTTTTGTGGGGGTCTTTGATTGGTTTGGATTGGTGTTAAGGTACTTTTTCTTGTATACTCTGTGTGTGTGTGTGTATATAGAGGCTTACGCTGTTTCTAATAAAATTCATATTACTTATTACAAAAAAATTAAAAAGGAAGAGGGGGGGTTGGTTTAAAAGTCCATGCACAATTGAAGAAAGGAACTCTGTTAGTTTTCCCTCAATGAATTCTCAGAAATAGCTAACTTTAATGTATATTTCTCCAATTATCTAATCTAGAGGTGCAGTGTGGGAAACTAATCTTTTTTAGTGCATTATGTCTTTAGTTGAAATTAAGATCTGTCCCCAATAAAAATCTCCCACTTGACATTATAAACGTCAACAAAAGCAACTGCATCTTAACTTAGTGCACAACAGCACGCACATTGTTAATTATTTCTGTTTTTTGAGCCACAAGGGTACATTTAAAGCATTTCTCACACTCAACAAGTCAGGGATGAAAGAGACAAGCACAAAGCAAGAGCTTTTGTAAGGGAGCTTAAAGGAAGCCAAGTTTTTTATTTTCTTTTGATTTAAAAGAAAAAATGGTCTGGCCAGGAAATACTTCATAAAGGCCACCTTCAGTTCCTTAAACTTAAAAGGCTTGGGAGTTCAATTCCTTAAAGAGTTTATAGGATACTTCTGAGTTAAGTGTAAAAGAGAAATGAGTTTTCACAATACATCATTAAACCAAATGAAACTAGAGTCAGAAAATAAAATCTATCAAAGAAAAATATGAATGCCAGATATATAACTCACTTCTGCACTGGTAAATCCAACAGAAGATCACATTTGACATTATTTTGCATCACCCTTTGATTCATCCGAATCTGAGTCACTTGCATTGTAACCTAAAGGAAACCAAATATTCATCAATTAGACGAAGCAAGGCCACAATAATAAAGAAGCCATAGAGAGGGAGAGAGAGAGATACTACCTGGGTGTTTATCGCTTACATTCCAAACTGAAACCCTAGTTTTAGAAGCTCTATTCATCCAAGCGCGTCCCTTTGATAACAAATACATAATACTTCTTCAGTAATCACTTGTTCACAACCAACGAATGCAATAGTATGACATCAACAATAAAGCAGATAAATAAACACAAGTAAAATTAACGATAGCTAAGTGCTCCAATGACCAATTAGAAAGCTCAAAGAATCCTAATATCCACCAGGACTCTAAAGAGCTCTGTATAATACACATAAAAGCTCACTTGTAATTCAACGATTTTTAAAATAACAACCAATATAACAAGCAACCCCCACTGTATATGAGTCTAATACAATTACTAGGCCTAACTAAAGAGCCTTTCCAAAACAACACACAATGGTACATAGCATACAAAATCTCAATTTTCTTCTCGTTTCCTCGGCAGCAACCACATAAAAGAGACAAGTCAAATTAAACACAGTATTCTCATTCCATAACACCAACGAAGTGAATGTAACTACGATGATAAAAAGAACCCATGGATATGAAAAAAGAAAAAAGAAAAAAGAAGCAAACCAAAACAATGTGTTACATAGGGTGAAAATTGCATTTAGTAACATCCACGAGAATATTACTATGCGATCAAAAAGCAAGGAAAAAAAAAAAAAAAAAAACTAAAAACAGAAACGAAGGAAAAAACAAGTTGACCTTTTGAGGGTCTCTGGGGACACCATAGCCACTGTAGTACATCTGGCCCACAAGAACCTGCATGCCGCTATCCCCGGCCTTGGCCTCTTTGAGCGCGTCCTGGAACCACCGCTTCACGCAGTCGGAGACAACCTGCCCGAGCGGCATCCGGCTCTCACTCTGCTGCCCCTGCGAGCTCTCCATCAACTTTTGCTGCTTCACTCGCTCCGATTCGAGCCGTACAGCCCCAGGTTTTCCTGTTTCCGGGGCCGAAACTCGGATTTGCGATATGGTTTTTGCGCGTTTCGGCGTTTGAAATCTGCCCGGTGACACAATTTTGGCGAAATCTTGGAGTTTGGTCGCCGAAGGAAGTGATTTTCCCATATAACAGAGAGAGAGAGAGACAGAAACAGAGGGTGAAAACGAAACGTATTCAATATTGAAGGGCTGGTGGAAAAGTGTGTAGAGATTAGTTTTATTTTTGGAGCTTTTGGGTTGGCAATCTTATCTGGTTTTCATGGAAGAATTCTGAGATCTTTGAGCGAAGAACTACAAATAAAAAAAGGGTTTTAGATTTATGCAAACTGGCAGTTTCTTAAGAGTTCTTTACTTCTTTAGGAGCATTGGGTTTTTTTTTTATTATTATTCTTCAACCAGGCCTAGCAAGATCTTTGGAGGGCCCAATTCCAGATTGCTCCACAAGGTTTATAGACCCAGTTTGAATCAGGCCTCATATGGGCCCATTTGAAATAGACAAAATGCATCAAAAATGGATTTCACCCCTATCTATCGTGTGAGATTGAAAGAAGAAAGCCCAAGCTCTGAGCGAGGCGTATCATGTCAAGCTGGGCTTGACAGAGAGGCCCAGTTTTTAAGCCTTTTCATGGACACTTCATTTCCCTCCCTCACTCCCTCGTGTGATATTTGAGCTACCCATGCATGCTATATCTTAGGAACTAATTTATCTCTTTTTATTGATTTTTTATAATTTAACATGATTTATTTCTCATTTTAATTAAATATTTGACGTGTTTATGATAGCGACAAGAGAAGACAAGCAAAAGCCATCTCTAGGGCCACCAAAATTTTAAACTAAGTAATAAGTAGATTGCACAAATGATAACATATATGTGGATCTGTCCTACCAAAAGTCAGAAAAAAAAAAAAAAACAAATTCCTCCCATATTTTTATTACAGTGTGCAAGCTTTTCCCCCACTCATATCAAACTGGGGATTATACATTTCTCTTTTGTCAATATAATTATCAATCAATTCCATGGACGTCGTTTTAGACAAGACATGGTGCTGCTGATTTCACAACACAATGAAATGAAATGAGAAAAAAAGAAGAAGAAGAAAGATTTGTTTTTGTATTGGCCTTTCAATCGTCAACACCTTTTGAAAAAGAAATCTTCTTTTTAACAAAATGTGGTAGCTAGATTCTATTCAGATTTCGTTCTTAGCATAAAAAATATTCCTCCATTTTTCACTTTATTGCAGATAGGGAATGCGTTCAACAGTGTGGGCATATTATATATATATAAATATTCCAATCCTAAGCTCACATATCTACTGCTGCATGTTGGTCTTCTTATCAATTATCATGATAAGAAAAATAAAACAAACAGAGCATATTCGGGGTTTCAAATTAGGGATCTTTAACAACTCATGTATGGCATAATCTTCAACGTAGTGACAGAATTTTTATAGATCCGATGGTGATAATTAAAATAATAATAATAATAATAATAATAATTTAAGAAATTCTTTCATTTCAATCTATAGAATGGATTGATTTTGAATAAATTCTTTATGTGCCCACCTCGAGTAGCACAAAAATATTTATTTTTATGTGCATTTTACATGGTTTCCGTCTTATTTAGAAAGATAATTTTTTTAAAAAATTATTAACAATTTAAACAAAAAAAACTATTAGAGATTCCAATCCTTATAGTACAGATTTATTTTAGAGATTAAACTAAATATCTGGTCTTTGTCAAATCATACCCTTTCTGACCCAAAAAACAATGTGTTCATGTAATCTTTTATGGTGGGTTTGATCCTTTTATTATTAGTGTTATTCTCTTTACTGTGGCTATCAAGTTCTCCTATTGTTACAATATATAGGCATTTCTCCTAGCCCATCTACTAGTTTGTTTGCAAAAAAACTATTGGGCTTGGCCATTTATTTGGCTTATTCCCAATTTTTTTTAGGTTTTTCTAAGAAATTAAGAAATTAAAAAAAAAAAAATTAAAACTTGTGAGTTGCGTATTGACCACTTCTAGTAGTGTCCCATTTTGCGTATCATAAGATATAGGCAAATTAAGAGTGGTAGAAAATACATAGAAAATGACGTGTCAAGGTTGAATCCGGATGGGAAAAAACAAAACTCCCCTTAAATTCTTATTCCTAATCTCAAAGCTTTCCACCATTACAGTAATTGAAACGACAAGTCACAAGTCCTAAGAGTAGTCGTCAATCAAGTTTCTGTGCATGTCGTATTGGATGGATACTTGACCGAAAGGACGTTCATGTCTATTTTCTTCAATAGGTGCTTCGCATTATCAACGTGACCTTCACAAGACCCACCTTTTTGAATAAACCTTTGTGAATTCCACTTTTTTTTTTTATTATTTTTTTTTTAAAAAAAAAGTCATTAGAAACAGAAAGTGGCTATTCCAGCATCTCAAATCCACGTCTAGTTTTCACGCATGCTTGCAGATGGGGTATGCATTACTTTTTGTTGGTTGAATTCCCTGATGATTCTGAGCTTTTTTCCTATTAAAAAAAAAAAATTTATATTCCAATCCATTTGATTTGGTCTTCTTTTCACAAAATGAACCCAATGCTTTTATGTTCTTTGGATACTCTGTATGGATAGATATTTTCAACAATTTTATCAAACAGTTCAGATAGCAAATATGAAAAAGAATTTTATATAATTACCCTACACAAACAAGTTTTAGGCAATTTGTTTTCATATAAACTTTTTGAGGAAACTTCACTTTACCTCATTGAACTTCCACCCGATTTTACAAACCCTCCTGAACTTTCAAATCTCTCATTTTGGATTCCTGAACTTTCAATTACTCTCAATTAGAATCCTTCCGTTAATTTTAACCATTAAAAATACAAAAAAAAAAAAAAAAAAAAAACCAACATGTCCTTAATTTTCATTTTTTTTTTAATAAAAAAAGTTTTGGAAGTTGGAATTTTATACAAAAGTCAGAGATATAAACGTCATGTAACATTTAAAATCTGAATGAGGGGTCTACATTGAGAATAATTGAAAGTTCAAGGGTCCAAAATGAGAGATTTGAAAGTTAATGGGGATTTGTAAAATCAAGTGAAAGTTCAGGGGGCCAAAGTGAAGTTTTTCTCAACTTTTTCACATTTGATGCTTGAATTTCTAAACAATAAATTACTAAAAGTTCAGATTTTTTTTTTTTTTTAATTTTTTTCCCCATCTTCCTTTTTGTCTCCGTTTAGTGGATTTGAGATGCTAATTTATTTAATTATAAATATGTAATTGCAGCTCAAGGAATCTTTAGAGAAGCTGTCTCTCTCTCTCTCTCTCCAAATCAATCTTGTTTAATAATACACCTCTTGCAGAGCATATATTTATCCTTTTTGGACCATAATCTTATTATTGTTCGAAAACAACAGCAACACACAAATAAAATAAAAAATTACAAAGACAACCAGAAAGATAAATTAATAAATATTTTTATAAACTCAGGAAAATAGTGCATAATTAATTACTTATCCCTTCTTCTTCAACTCAACCCTTCCTGATCTTTGATAAGCCGTTCATTAACATGTGGCTAATGACATAATAAAGCTTTCTTTTAAATTGAGTCTGAAGAAAAAAAATTTGTTTAACATGCATATAATTATTACGTATGTTTTCAATAGAAATGTTAGAAGTTGGATGCATTTCCACCGATCTGAAGGAAAACTTTGTCATGATTAATGCCTTTTCTACCAATAGGATTAATCAAATTGCTACATATTCTTTCACATTTAATGCCATGAACAAGTTTAGCAATCAGTAACTATACCATACCTTCAATCGGAAGGTCAATGGTCGGTTTTGACTCCAATAACCGAAATAGACAGTTAGGGATGGAGTCAGTTTTAAATTTAAAGACTTAAGCCTAAAGAAATTTTAAAGAAGAACCGATCGACAAAAATTACCTAAACTATTATTTATTTTATCTTAATTTTTTTTTTTCTTCTAATTTGGGGGACCAGGCCACTCCGGGTCGCCCTAAACCCGTCTCTGAAGGCAGTAGAGAATGCCCCGCACGACATGACACAGTAGAATAGTCCCAACACAAAATATACGCTATTGTCTGCAGAGAATGACCCGCACGACATGACACAGTAGACTAGTCCCAACACAAAATATACGCTATTGTCACACATTCACACGATCCAGGCGAGCATTTACTTGTGATCGGGAAGCTTACGTGTCGCTCGTTTTCTTTACGGCTTTAGTTGTCCATCTACATTACCTAAGGCTACAATATTCCTCTTGATATTTATTAAAGACTAGATGAATAACTGTTTCCTCCATTAATAAGAAGGTTGAAAACTTACAAAAAGTACATTTCAAAACCAAGAAATTGTCTACTCAGTGCAATAAAGATTTACAATATAGACCTAGGAGGCTAGGACCATGGGAGGGAACAAGAAGAAAGAATATGTGAAAACTCAATTTATTTTTTAATAGAAAACCTATAAAGGAACGATATACAATTTAAAGTGTTGTTGTCACGGTAGGAGACTAGAGCGTGTCATCCCAGCAGAAAATAAGAAAACTTAATTATTGCGTCATCAATCACCATCCACGTTTCTAAATAAATTTAAGAGTGGGTTGAAATTGCATTGAGAAATATAATTTTTTTATTAAAAAAGTTTAAAATTTTTTAATTTTTTAATTTTTTTTTAAAAAAAATATATCATTTTGAGTCCTCCTCCAAAAGGAATTTTTGAACTTTTTAAGGGCGAAATAAAAATTTAAAAAGTTTTTTACCAAACAAATCTAATATTGGCATAACATTTTATCACAAACAAACTCTAAATCGAGGGACATAAAAACCATGTGAAAATCTCAAGCAAATATCTTTATTACACAATCTAAACATGAACTCTTAGCGCATAGAATCTTAATTTTTCGTCTGATGCAGTTGGAATTGGAACTGGATACTCTCTTTCTCTCTCTCTCTCGCGAGTGATGCTAGAAGGCTATGAGACACAGTGACGATTCAAGAATCTTATGGCAACATATATACGATCCTCTCCAAATCAAGGAATAAATTCTAGGATTACAAGTGCTAAAAAGGGCATTCTCAACTTGCTTATTATAAAGATTCTCATTAATAATTAAGTTTCTAAATCCTGCATTAACCAAAAAGAAGAAGAAGAAGAAGAGATTCTTAGACATTTCTTTATTCGTTTTTGAAAAGGTACAACAAAATTTGAATTCACGATTAAGGAAAAAAAAATTTTGAATCAAATCTCATCAACAAATAGGTGTTAGAGTTTCTTAACTGCAACATGATGAAAAGAAAATTAACCAAAATAAACATGATTTGCCCTGAGAATTAAATATAAAAAAAGTTTTCACCGTGATGATGTAATTGATTGCATGGCCAACTTCGAAGACTTGGGCTTTGTTTTTCCTTTGTTACTGTTCATCACATTTTCTCAAAAAAATCAACATCAAAACATTCTAACTTTTTTTACTTTTTATATCACATTAATCATTTGTTATTATTATTCAAATAAAAAAAATCACTACAGAATAAAATTTTTTTTCACTTTTTTATACCTAAAATTCTTACTTTTTTTTTTTCACATCAATCTACGTAACTACAGTGTCTAGGGAAAATGCTTTGCCAAACAAAGCTTTGTTGGAGGGGCTAGCAGGAAATAATTATTCACCCTTATAATGTAGTTGATTGTAGATGCAGGAAGGTGTTGAATGTGGGTGCTTGGAGTCACTATACTCTATTTCGGTCTTTCCTATGCGAAGTACTTTTTCCCTTTAATATTAGTCTAGTGTCAACTTTTGATTAGAGCATTCCCAGCAGGCAGCAGTTACCATAAAGCTGCTTATCTTCCCTACACATAGGAAAAATTTCAAAAAAATCATAAAAACTCACCTATAGCAACTTCCTTATATCTTCCCTATACATTAAGATTGCTACAGTGTATTGGGTTTAACTGTAGCAATCCACATGGTTTATTATAATCATAAAAGGACATTTTTTCTCCTCCCACACTTTCTTATGCAAAATAAATAAATATAAAAATAAAAAGAAAGTAAACAAAATAATATTTTAATGTTATAGGAAAATATAAAGAAAAGTTATTGTGGAGTGTATTTAAATAAGGAATCAAAAAGTAGTTTTATTTCCTAAATTTAAGAAAAATTAGAGGAAAGCTACTGTAAATACTCTAAGATACAACGCCTAACTACAATGGCCGGTGGCGCTCAATTCAACTCATTTTAATGAGGTACAACATTTTTCCAGTATCACTGAGTTACGTACAACTCAAGCAGAGTAGTGACGTTGAATTTCTTGCCTCCTAGTAAGCTGCAGTTATCCCATGTGTAGCGCCTTCCTCAGTGACCTCTTTGCCCACAACGGTACGTGGTTTTGGTACACAATCTGGCCTAGGCCTGCATTCTCTCTTCAAGAATGGTGGGGTGGCCGGGTAGTTGATGTATCACACCAGACACCCCAAATAGGAATTAATAAAGAGCTTTGAAATTTATTATGAAATCTTTAATTAATTTCTCATCATCAATATGATCAACCATATACATGATTTTGTCTTTTCGTGCTAGTGGTCACCAACTAAAGAAAAGTCGCTTATTAATTAAGCCTTCCCAAACTGATGACGGCCGGATGGAGTCAATTTTTCTCACCAGTATCTTTTACCCTAAATTTGTCTTTTCCTCAATATGTTACCAAGCCTGCTGCGATTCAGATAAGTATAAAGACTAGTAAGAAAAGAAACTACGACTTGCAGTGCATTGACCGATTCTCTAATACTCTCCCATTTTGTGTAAATAAAAAGATAGAGAAGGTGGAATAATGTAGAAAATACACAGAAAATGACATGACAACGACAAGGTTGACAACTTTGCGTTAATTCCGATGGAAAACGGTACAATTTCACCCCCCCTCCCCCCCCCCCCCCCCCCAAATTCTTACTCTTATTTGAAAGCTTCCCACTAGCTATAATAGTGATGGAGATATAAGATATTATATTTTGTTGAACAAGTGCTTCGGATTATTATCACTATTACCTCCACAAGACCTGCTTTCTCAAACCCACCTCTAGTTTTTGTCAGAATATTAATAAATAATTAAATTAATTATTTTGTATTAACTCAAGTTTTTTAGATAATTAGCGATCATTTACTTCCTTTTGCTGGCGGAATCCCCTACTGATCCTGAGCTCTTTGGCCTTCTTATCACAAGCATAGAATTTAAACAAAAAGGGCATGCCATATTCGAACTATATATACGTACGTGGAATAATCTTTCATGAACAAAGTTTGGCATAACCCATATGCATGCCAAATTGTTCCTTGGAGAATCTTTTCATTTTGCTCTCGGTTTTGTGCTTTTATTCAATTAAAAGGCTATAACTACAGTTGAAGGAATCTTTAGAGAAGCTGGAATGATGCTTTGTTGAGATCCTTCCAAATGTTGGATGCCTGCCTTGGTTGTATCGCTTATTAACATGATGTGATTTTAGTTGTTTGGTGATGGATTAGCTTCTTTTCTTTTTCTTGTTCTTTTTAGTCAATCAAATGGCCTTTGTTTCATTCTAAATCGAAAAAATTATCACCATTAAAACAGAGTACAGCACAATTAATTGTTCACATTATGCATCTGAATAATTCGAAAACAAACAAAAAAAAAAAAAAATCAGAGAATTAATTGTCAAGTTAAACATAAAAAATAGAGGTGAAAAATAGTTTTTTTTTTAAAAAAAAATTATTAATATTCTTTTTCAAAAACTGTACGTTAGCAATTATTATTTCAAAAATTGAAGTTAATAATAAAATTTGTAAGTTTTCAAACTTCGTGCTCTGCTACTTAATATTATTGCATGCAGTGGGGTCCCATACTTGCTTATTAGCAATTTAATATTGCCCAAATTGCTAAACATCTCCATCCGCCTTGAAATAAATTTCAAGAAAATTTATGTAAGGAGATTGAAAACTAAAGACGTATATAAAAATCAGTAAAATTAAAGTGGGCGCAGCCATCCAAATATGAAAAAAGAATTATGGCCCTTTCATTCATGTTGCGATTACGTGACCACCTTAAATCTTAATATATACGTATTAACTTACATGGAAAATTGCTAATAGTAGCGTCTTGCAAAAAGAAAAGAAGGTAGAGTCGTTAAGCAATAAAAACAGACAATGCCCAAAAAAAGGGAAAATATGAAACTAGAATTTGGCTTAGAAATAAGAAAATTATGCCATTCAGTTTCCTCACCATTTTATCAAAATTTTTTATTTATTTTTAATGTTTATTTAGAAAAGCAATAATAAAATGATATAAATTAAAAGGTATATCAAGGCATGGCAAAAATCGTATGACAATCACATGCTAATATCTCTATTGCATAATCCAAACACGGGATTACAATGGGATATGATGACCAATAGGAATATTCCACCGTCATGGTTCCACCTACCTGACTCGACTCCAGCACACACTCGGACAACAAAGACAAAACCAAAAGATAAAGAGAAATATTAGGGAGCCAAACAAATGAATTCATAAAAATTTCTAAACTGACGTGGCAAGGGTTTTTAAATTTAAAAAATGTAATTCTCTCTTCCTTGTCTACCACTTACGGTTTATCACATTGAAAATTTTTATAAATTTTATTTATTTGATTCCCTTAACACTTTTCAATGAAGATAAAAGCACACAAAACACAAACCTAAAACCAAAACACTACCTAATTAAGTACGGAATCACATCTCTCTACTTGGTGTACATTCCGGGATTCCAGCTCAGCCCATAAATTAACCCTTTTATTTATTGTAATATATGGGAATAGTACTAACAGCTGTAGCGGATCGGACAGATGGAGAGAGCGATATTTATTATATTGCCAGGAGCAGACCCGGCACGGACTTTCCGACCCGACTAGAGACGCTGCTTTCCCAAAGGGTCGGGCAATGGAGTGAGGTGATCTCAGCCTTCGATGATGCTGATGACGTGGACGCGAAATTCGACTTGGAGGGTGAAGATGGGCTGGTGTTTCCGAGGCGGGTGACGGTGAGGGACGTGTTGACGTACTCCCTGAGTTGAGTAATTACCCCATCAGAGACGGTCCAGGCGTGGACCCAGGAAATGGAGCAGGCGCGATCGCAGCCCTCGACGAGGACAGTGGGCCCGAAGGAGGTTATGGACTGGGGGATGAAGCTAAAGGACGAGGCAGAGGCTGTAGCACTGCCGGTGAGAAGTTGCATCAAGAACTGATGAGATGGCGGACCATGGAACCACCACTCGAGGTCGGTGGCGACGATCTGGTGCACAGTGGCCACGTCGCGGGTGCTCAGGGCGTCATAGAGGGCGAGAACTACCCTTTGGTTACTAGAAGAATCACTTTCTTCCTGAGCTTCCTGAGAGTTAGCCAGTTTTAGCCGAAGCCCAGGTGGGTGCCTAGGTGGAGGGTCTTTGTTTTGGATGGAGAACGAAAGAGAGACAGAGGAAGAAATAGAAAAGCTCCTGACAGGGCAAAAGCCGAAGAGAAACGCTGATCTTTGATAAGCCATTCATTAACATGCATGTACGTCGCTAATTTATTAAATTAACATACGTTTAAAATGCATATAATCTTACTTATACTTATATAATCTTACTTATGCTTATGTTTTCAACAGAAATGTTAGAAATTGGATGCATTTCCACCGACCCCAAGGAAAAACTTTGTCATGATTAATGCCTTTTCTACCAACAGGGTTAAGCAAATTGCTACATATTCTTTCACATTTAATGCCATGAACAAGTTTAGCAATCGGTAAACTAGCTACTATACCGGACCTTCAATCGGAAGGTCAATGGTCGGTTTTGACTCCAGTAACCAAAACAGACAGCAGAGAATGACCCACACGACATATGCTATTATCACACATGCACAGTGGCAGACGCAGGATTTTTTCTACGTGGGGGCATTTTTTCAATGAATAAAATACAAAAAATAATTTTTTCGTCTTCTTTATGCATTGCTGTAATTTTTTTAATGAATATAAAAATATAACAAACTGAATAAGTGAATAATTCAACAAATTTTTTAATTATGTTTTAAAACATATAAATATAATTTACAATTTGTTTTGTCACTACTAGTGTTAATTCAATTATTATATTTGTAAATATGTTCTTCGAATTTAGTCTTTATCACTAGAGAGGTAATCTCACTTTTTTGTTTTTTTCCTATAATCACGGCCGAGGGGCATACTAAAAAATTTTACCAAGGGCAAGGAGTGCCGTCAGTCGACCCCTGGATCCGCCCCTGCACATGCATGACATTCACATGATGCAGGAGAGCATTTACTTGTGATGACCGGAAGCTTACGTGTCGCTCGTTTTCTTTACGGCTTTAGTTGTCCATCTACATTACCTACGGCTACAATCCTCTTGATATTTATTAAAGACTAGATGAATAACTGTTTCCTCCATTAATAAGAAGGTTGAAAACTTACAAAAAGTACATTTCAAGACCAAGAAATTGTTAAGATTTACATTTGACGACCTAAGAGGCTACGACCATGGGAGGGAAACAAGGATAAAGGTGTATATTTGGGGGTAGAAGAGAGAACATGTGAAAAGTCATTTTATTTTTTAATAGAAAACCTATACGGGAACGATATATATACCATTTAAGTTTAAAGTGTTGTTGTCATCGTAGGAGACTAGAGCGTGCATGACATCCTAGAAGGAAATAAGAAAACTCAATGAAAAAATTACAATTTACCCCTTCAAAGTTGACAGCGTTTTTTAATTTGAACACTAAAGTTTTAATTTTTGCAATCCACCCCCTCAAAGTTTCAAATTTTTGCAATTTGACCAATTTTATCCAAAACTTCCCATATTGCCCATAATTTTATTTTATTTTTTTTAAAAAAAAAAAAATTCAAGGTCATTTGGTCATTTTTGCACCCCTAAATTTGTTTTCGTTTTCATAAAAAACAAAGAAATAAAAATAAAAATAATGGGCAATATGAAAATTTTGGGATGATATTGGTCGAATTGAAAAAAATTGAAACTTTGTGGGGGTAGATTGCAAAAATTGAAACTTTGATGTTCGAATTGAAAAATGCTGTCAACTTTGGAGGGTAAACTGTAATTTTCCCAAACTCAATTATTGTGTCATCAATCACTATCCACTTTTCTAAAAAAAAAAATTAAAAGTTTAATTTTTCTATACAAAAAATCTAAAAAAAAAACTCATTTTCAGTCATCGAAAATGCAGTTTTGAAATTTTTTTTAGGGAAAAAAATGTAATGTTTTTAACTAAACTAACCAAATATTGTCCCAAACAAGCTCTAAATTGAGGGACATAAAAACCATGTGAAATGTCAAGCAAATATCTTTATTACACAATCCGAACACGAACTCTTAACAATATACATTTTATTGCGTGGAGTGCATGGAATTTTAATTTTGCGTTTGATGCAGTTGGAATTGGAACTGGATCCTCTCTCTCTCAGGAGTGATGCTAGAAGGCTATGAGACACAGTGACGATTCAAGAATCTTATGACAACATACGATCCTCGATCTCTAAATCAAGGAATAAATTCTAAGATTACAAGTGCAAAAAAGGCATTCTCAACTTGCTTATTATAAAGATTCTCATAATCAACATGATACAGCGAATGGAATTAACTTAATTAAGTTTCTAAATATTGCATTAACCAAGAAGAAGAAGAAATTATTAGAAATTTCATTATTCATTTTTAAAAAGGTACGACAAAATTTGAATTCACGATTTAGCCTCTCCTTAATTTTTGTAAGGAAAAAAAATATTTGAATCAAATCTCATCAACAAATACGTGATATAGTTTTTAACTGCAACATGACGAAAAAAATTAACCAAAGTAAACATGATTTGCTATGAAAATTTTATATATATATATATTACATCCTAAGGGTGAATAATTATTTCCCGCCGCCCCTCCAATAAGTCTTCGAGCTTACTCTCCATCTCTTTAATAGGCATTCGTGATAAAGTTGACCATGCGATCAACTACATAATGAGGGTGAACTTTATCACGAATGCCTATTAAAGAGATGGAGAGTAAGCTCGAAGACTTATTGGAGGGGCGGCGGGAAATAATTATTCACCCTTAGGATGTAATTGATTGCACATGCAAGAGTGTGTTGAATGTGTGTACTTAGAGACTTGAGTCACTCTACTCATTTTCTTATGCAAAGTACTTTTTTTTTTATCTCTAACCGTATTTAAGTGTCGTTCTTTGATAAGGCATGACTCTAACTACGCATGTGCTCAATTCACGTCATTTGGTGAGGTACAACCTAGCTTTGTCAAGTGTCACTAGGGTATGACTGAAACAAAATAGTAGTGTCGAATTTTCTGTCTCCTGGCTAGTAGGTGTTGAATTTCTTGGCTGCAACTACAACATTTTCCTTACACATTTGGGTTTACAATCTGGCCTAGCTAGGCCTGCGTTCTTATCTCTTCAAGAATGGTGGTGGATGCTTGATATATCGTACCCCAAACGGGAAATAATAAATAGCTTTGAAATTTATTATGGAATCTTTAATTAATTTCTCGTCAATATGATCAACCATACACGATTTTAGTCTTCGTGCTTGTGGTCACCAACTAAAGAAAAGTCGCTTAAAGACTTTCGAAGTGATGACCGGATGGAGTCAATTTTTCTCACCATTATCTTTTTTCCCCGAATTTGTCTGTTGCTCAATATGTTACCAAGCCTGCTGAGATCATATTTGATAGGTTTCACGATAAGGACACGGACGCACCCAACTATTCAGATATGTATAAAGACTAGTAAGAAAAGAAACTTCAACTTGCACTGCAATGACCAATTCTCTAATACTCTCCCATCTTGTGTAAATAAAAAGATAGAGAAGGTGGAATAATGTAGAAAATACACAGAAAATGACATGACAACGACAAGGTTGATAACTTGGCATTAATTCTGATGGAAAACGGTACAATTTCCCCCCCAAATTCTTACTCTTATTTGAAAGCTTCCCACTAGCTATAACAGTGATGGAGATTATAAAATATTATATTTTGTTGAATAAGTGCTTCGGATTATCACCATTACCTCCACAAGACCAACTTTTTTGAAGGGGACGATAGAAATTCAACTATTTTGTTCAACTTGTGTCTAACTTTTGCCTTTTATTTTTTTAAATAAAATAGAAAATGAAAAAAAAATATCTGATGCAATAATATCCATGTTTGATCCTTCTTTTATTTAGTATTTTTAAAAGGGGAATGCTAAGGAGTCAAACAAATGAACTCAACAAAATTTTCAAACTGATATGGCAGACCGTGAGTGGCAAACAATTGAGGGAGAATTGCATTTTTTTTTAATTTAAAAACCCTTGCCACATTAGTTTATAAATTTTTCTAGATTCATTTGTTTGGCTTCCTAGCACTTCTCTTTAAAAAAAAAAAAAAATGGTAATTTTCTTCCTAATAATGTCAATTTTTTTTTTCATTTTTTTTTTAATTGAAAAAGAAGGCAAAAATTGGAGACAAGTTGGGCAAAATAGTTGGGCCTTTAAAATTTTTCTTTTTTGAATCAATCTCAAACCCACCTTTAGTTTTTGTCAGAATATTAATAAATAATTAAACTAATTATTTTGTATTAACTTAATATTTTTAGATAACTAGCGATTATTTACTTCTCATTTTAATAAAATATTTCTTTTTGTTGGCTGAATCCCCTAATGATCCTGGGTTCTTTGGCCTTCTCATCACAAGTAACGAATTTAAACAAAAAGGGCATGCCATATTCGAACTATATATATGTGGAATAATCTTTCATGAACAAAGTTTGGCATAACCCATATGCCAAATTGTTCCTTGGAGAATCTTTTCCTTTTCCTCTCGGTTTTGTGCTTTTATTCAATTAAAAGGATATGACTACGGTTCAAGGAATATTTAGACAAGCTGGAATGATGCTTTGCTGAGATCCTTCCAAATGTTGGATGCCTGCCTTGGTTGTATCGCTAATCAATTTCTAAAAATAATAATTAACATGATGTGATTTTAGTTGTTTGGTGATGGATTAGTCACCAAACAAATGGATTAGTTGTTTCTTTTCTTTTTCTTTTTCTTTTTCCTTTTAGTCAATCAAATGGATTTTTTTGCGTTAAATTCAATTTACCCATTGAACTTTCATGAGTTTTTTTATTCGAATCTCAATGTTTAAAAATTGCCAATGTACCTCATAATATTTCAAAAAATTTCAATTCAGACTTTCCGTTACTAATTTTCGTCTAATTGGACGGAAATCATCACACGTGCGTCTCATCTGGGATTTTGATACCGTCTATTTTAATTTTGCCATCATTAAAACCTATTAAATTATGTAATTATCTTCAATTTTATAGGTTTTAATGAAGATAATTACGTAATTTTATAGGTTTTAATGAAAACAAAATTGGAATAGAGGGCATCAAAATCCCGCGTGAGACGCTTGTGAGATGATTTCTGTCCAATTAGATGAAAATTAGTAACGGAGGGTCTGAATTGAAAGTTTTTGAAACATTAGGAGGGTACATTGCCAATTTTTAAACATTGATGTTTGAATTGAAAAACCCCTTAAACTTAGGATAAAGTTAATTTTTCCAGACTTTTTTTCGTTCCAAAATCGAAAAAATTGTCCCCATCAAAATAGAGTTCACACTATGCATGTGAATAATTAGAAATTAGCCTCCCTTTCCTGTTTTGAGTAGAAAAAAAAAAAAAAATATATATATATATATTACTCCCATTTTCAGCAACTTGATATGAAACGTTTGAATACCTCTAGTGTCCTTTTCCAGAGGCTTAGGTGCTTTGTCAGCTCTGGCTCGCTTGAATGATCAGAAATTGCCAAACGCGGCTTCTACAATATCATATCCAATTATCCATGACATCGATTATGGGATTCGAAAACAAACAAAAAAATCAGAGAATTGTCAAGTTAAACATAAAAAAAAATAGAGGTGAAAAGTAGTTTAAAAAAAAAGCTATTTCAAGAATAACATTTGTAAGTTAATAATTAAAGTTAGCAATTATTATTTAAAAAAATTAAAGTTAATAATAACATTTGTAAGTATTCATACTTCGTACTTTGCGACTTATTATTATTGCAGTGGGTTCCATACTTTCCATATTAGCAATTTATTGCCCTGATTGCTAAACATCTCCGTCCGCCTTAAAATAAATTTCAAGAAAATATATAAAAATCAGCAAAGTGGGCGCAGCCATCCAAATATGAAAAAAGAATTATAGCCCTTTCATTCATGTGGCGATTACGTGACCACCTTAATCTTAACAAGTATTAACTCACATGGAAAATTGCTAATAGTAGCGTGTTGACAAAATCATATTTTGTATAAATTGGTCTGACTTGTTTTCTTACTCAGCAATTGCGTCTTGCAAAAATAAAAGATGGTAGAGTCGTTAAGCGATAAAAACAGACAACGCCCAGAAAAGGGAAAACATGAAACCAGAATTTGGGTTAGAAATAAGAATATTATGCCATTCGGTTTCCTCACCATTTTATCAATTTTTTTTTTTTTTTTTTTTAATGTTTAGTTAGAAAAGCAATAATAAAATTATATATAAATTAAAAGGGGATCAAGGCATCACAAAAATCGTATGACAATCACATGCTAATATCTTTATTGCATAATCCAGACACGGGATTACAATGGGATATGATGACCAATAGGAATATTCCACCGTCATGGTTCCACCTACCCGACCCGACTCCAGCGCACACGCTGACAACAAAGACAAAACCGAAAGATAAAGGGCACACAAAACACAAACCCAAAACCAAACACGACCTAGTTAAGTACGGAATTACATCTCTCTAGTTGGTGTAAATTCCGGGATTCCAGCTCAGCCCATAAAACCCTTTTATTTAGTGTAATATATGGGAATTTTACTAACGGCTGTAGCGGATCGGAGAGATAGAGAGAGCGATATTATATTGCCAGGACCAGACCCGGCACGGACTTTCCGACCCAACTGGAGACGCTGCTCTCCCAAAGGGACGGGCAATGGAGTGAGGTGATCTCAGCCTTCGAGGATGCTGAGGAGGTGGAGGCGAAATCCGAGGAGGAGGGTGAAGATGGGCTGGTGTTGCCGAGGCGGGTGACGGTGAGGGACGTGTTGAAGTACTCCCTGAGTTGAGTAATTACCCCATCAGAGACCGTCCAGGCGTGGACCCAGGAAATGGAGCAGGCGAGATCGCAGCCCTCGACGAGGACAGTGGGCCCGAAGGAGGTTATGGACTTGGGGTTGAAGCTAAAGGACGTGGCAGAGGCTGTGGCACTGCCGGTGAGAAGGCGCATCAAGAATTGATGAGATGGCGGACCATGGAACCACCACTCGAGGTCGGCGGCGACGATCTGGTGCACAGTGGCCACGTCGCGGGTGCTCAGGGCTTCATAGAGGGCGAGAACCACCCTTTGATTACTAGAAGAATCACTTTCTTCCAGAGCTTCCTGAGAGTTAGCCAGTTCTAGCCGAAGCCCAGGTGGGTGCCTAGGTGGAGGGTCTTTGTTTTAGTCGGAGAAAGAAAGAGAGACGCAGGAAATAGAAAAACTCCTGAGAGGGCAAAGGCCAAAGAGAAACGCTGATAAGGGATATGAGGGGAAACAGAGGTGTTATATAGGGAAGGTGGGAGGGGCTCGGGGTAGCCGTGTGAGATCTTCTGCACCCATTTCCATGTTTACTATGTTCAAGAAGCCAATTGGAGTAGTTGTTTAGGGGTATTTTAGTGAAGAAAAGTTAACTTTGTTTTCTCTACGTGATGATGTGGTGTAGTTTTACTGGTTAGGCGGATGGGAAGAGATCTCTGTGGATAGGAGTAGTGTTGGTTCTTGTACGCGTATCGGGAAGAGGAGTACTTGCGCTTGAATTAGTCAAGCCAACTTTTTTGACCCGCTAATTACGTTATTAAGTTTTTTTTTTTTAAAAAAAAAAAACGTTATTAAGTTATTATCTTACGCTAAAGGTTTAAAAATGTGTTAAAAACCTCACGCTATACACTTGGTGATGATCTGGCCAAAAACTTAATTTAAAGAACTTACCAAAAAAAACAAACAAAACAAAACAAAAATACGACTAGGATATTGATTTCATAACTTAAATTAGGTTTTGCAAATATAAGCAAGTAATAAATATGCAACATTATTAATTTCATTTAATTTTAAATGATATGATTGTTAAACACAATAAAACAAAATCTTTAACATAAATAAAAAGGATAAAGATCATATTCCATTCCAAAGAATGCATACTAGCTATTACCACGGCAAGAATTTAAACATGTAACTAATGAGATCGTAAAGCAAATACCTTAAACCTACAAGGAAAGAATAAATCCATTCAATTTCAAATAAAACAAGGAGTAATTATTTTATAGTTTAGATTAAATTTAGGGAAAATTTTACTTAATTGTTTTAAAATTTTTAATTTAAACTATTTAGTGTATGGAACTTTAAAAAAACTTTTAATATCATCGTTCCGTTAAGAATTTATGTTAAATCCTAATTGAGGTTATTGAAATTCTTAAAATATCCTTATTTAAAACTAAAAATTTAATTTTAAGTCGAAGATAATTTTGTAATTTTATAAAGGTTACATAAGTATAATGGTCATTTTATTATTTGACCTTCTGATTTAACTCAAGTCCTAACCGAATGAGTGACTGCAAAAAAAAATTAAAAGTTTAATATACTAAATTAAGAGTTTTTTAACTTTAAAAATAACATTGCAAAAATAATAGAAATTTAGAGAGTTGAAGTGAAATTCATGTTTCAATTTTATACTATTCGACAATAATTTCACATTATTTATAAATTTTAAATGATTTAATAATATAGGCAATATATATATATATATATATATATATATATATATATATATATATTAAAATTAAAAGAAGAATAGTCTCTAGCTAGCCTTAATGTCTTGGGCACAGACGAAGAAGTCTTATTAAATCTGTACACGTCATTATCGTTGATCAAAGCAATCTTCTTTTCTCTAAATCCAGTTGCATTTTGGGACTTTCTAAGAATGCACGCCCCGGTGTGAAAGAAAATATACAGAAAGATAAGTTGAAAGAAACACATAAGGAAAGTGTATAAAAAAGTGCCAGCCGTTATGCTAATTAGCTAACTGCTGGATTTTGTCGGAGTAACACGAAGACAAATTGATTTTGGCAGAGAAGGTAAAATTACAAATTAGGGACCAGTCGCAGTAACACGAAGACAAATTGATTTTGTCGTGGGTAAATATAGTGGGAAGAGAGAGTTGTAAAGTACTGCATGCGCATTGCTAGATTCAGTGGCTGAGAGAAGTGGGGGTG
Source organism: Corylus avellana (assembly GCF_965113065.1). Lineage (NCBI taxonomy): Eukaryota > Viridiplantae > Streptophyta > Magnoliopsida > Fagales > Betulaceae > Corylus > Corylus avellana. The sequence goes on from NC_142495.1 coordinate 30,022,034, forward strand.
ACCTGGGGCGGTCACCCCTGGTAAAAAAAGATTAATTTTTAAGTATTTTTATGGCATGGATTGTTTACCGCCCAAGGTAACAAAACTTTATTAAACCAAAAAAAGAAAAAAACTCCTCCAGCTGATTCGGTTTCTTAGTTTCACATTAAAAAAAAAAAGTCAAGAAATTTAATGTTTATTTATTAATATTTAGCATTTTTTTTTGTCATAATCCAAGTACCCAACCAACAAGTTGGGGTAAAGATATTGAGCACGCTCGGCGTGCTTCAACAGTGAAGCACGCCGGCCGTGATTTTTTTATTTATTATTATTTTATTATTTTAATTTTTTTGAAAAAAAAAAAAAAAAAAAATTTAGTCTGACGTGCTCTGAATCATGACTCAACAAGTTGAGAGTAAAGTTTATAATTAAAGCCATTAACGCTTTAATTTGTCTTGGTTATGACGGCGCCCTTAATTTGTCTTTGTTATAATTTAAGCTTTTTAATTGAGATATACTTCTCATTTTCATCATTTTGTTTATCTTATTCTAACACAATATTGTTATTTATTTATTTATTTTTTGTTTGGTGTGTTTTATATATGTTGAAATTTTGTCAAGTATCAACGAATTTCAGAAGATTATTGACAATCTTAGATTTGTTCTTTTTATTAATTCATTTTAGGCTAATAGCTATCGGAATATGCTAATAATTTTATTATAATATCATTAGAATATGAGAAGTAAACAATTATTAAAATAATACTTCGTAACAAAATGGAAGATGAATTTCTTGAAGATAATTTACTTGTCTACATTGAAAGGAAAATTGTTGAAAGCTTCGATTCAGATTTGATACTTGATGATTTTGTTTCTCTAAGACCACATAAAATGCAATTTTAGGTACTTTGTATTTTGTATTTTTCTTTACTTTTGTACTTGTGTCTACATAATAACTAATATATCAATTTAACATATAAATATATTTTTTTGTAATACATTGTGATATAATTATTTTTTTTTATTGTATTTATCATATTATAATAAAAATATAATATATAAAGAAAAAAAAAATTATTTTATTGACGCCCTGCTAAAAAGAACTCTTGGACCCAGCAAGGCTGTATACAGACCATCTGCATCTGTCATCATAACTCATCGGCACTGATTGATGATGTTTGTTTGTGGTTCGTACGATCAAAATGAAAGGTTCCAGCTAGGCAGCTAGTCCTACTCTATCTCATCCATAAAAACGAGGTTCAAGTTGATGAGTGATGAGTGAAGCTTCATGGTCGAGCAGGAAGACAGCGCTGTCATGCGCTCATGGATGGCAATGTTTTGGAACACATAGCTGATTTAGACAGCCACAAAATACAATTAAGTAGGTTATTAAAATTTAAACTGGATTAGCATATTAATCCTAGTCGCTTTTCCTTGAATAGTATGTTTTTAGACAAAGTAATTCTCTTTTCAGGCCTATTTTTGACATTTATTTTATATCGATTGATGTAACATGTTTTAATAAATGGTAATTCACGTTGTTTTTATTAGGTTAGCCCATAAATAATTAAATTTATCTATCAAATTTTATTACCTAATTTTTTAACCCATGTAACACAAGGTAGCATTCATGTGGGTTGCTATTTGGGATTGCAGTTTAAATAAATACGATTTTAAAAATTGCGTTTTTTAAATTTATACTTTTTAAAATCGCAAAGGCTTTGGGTAAAACATGTTAAAAAATACTTTTTTTTTTTTTCCCCTCAAATATTTCTTATGCGAAATCGTGATTTTGATTTAAATTCGCACATTTTCAAATAAGTACCCTATAGTCTACTTATAGAAATCTCATTTTTTTTCTTCTTCTTATTTTAGATTAAATGTTTTTTAAATCGCAATGCTAAACGCCTTAACATTTTGTAATATCTTTTAAAAACGCAGATTATTCTTTTATATATATATATATAAGGGAAATGACAAAAATTATTATTATTATTTCTTGACATGTCCATATAAGAAAATGAGACGAGGGATTTAAACTAATAATCATCGTTTCATGAGGCGTGATTCACAACTGATTGAGCTACCCCTTAAAAATGACAAAAATCATTCTTAAACACATATTAATAACAAAAGTAGATTAAAGCATCGATATCTAACTCAATAATTTTAGTTAAAGAATCACATTTTTAATTTTATTATATAAACTCACTTTTTTAAAGCATTTACATACCACCGTACGTTCTCTATTTTAATTATATACTTTCACAATTCATTTTAAATTTTTATTTTATCAACTTTTACTATTCAAAAAAGAGAGAAAGAAAGAAAGAATCATACTGTTTGTCATTTTATTAGTCTATTTATGCATAAGCGGTAAGCCCACTGCACAAGCATAGTATAACATCACACCAACAGGTATCCAAATGGAGAGACGCAAGTGACAATGTCCTTAATTATGTTGTTTCTGAGTCATTGAGGCACTAGATTTGTGGCTTTCTTCCTAAGTGCCACCATGCAACCTAAGACAGAGACTTTACAGCTTTTTATCAATCGTGGAGCCTCCATGGGCTCCCATTTGCCTTTCTGTACAGGCCTTCATGGCCACCTTCACCATCCACCATCGTTGGAACTTGGAAGCTTCGAAGCATGATTTAATCTTTACCCGTCTTTACTGTCAACTTGCGTAACCAATCAAACCCCACTCCAGCACCAGCACAAAACCCACTCTTCATATGCAGCAACACAGGGGCGGACCCATGCTTTCCAAAATTTTACAAATTTTCATAAATGTCCTTTAAATATATCAATTTTATAAATCTGTTCTCCCAAAATTCATATATTTGCCCCCAAAACATTATTTGTGTTCATTTTTAATTCTTTTTTTTTAGTTTTACCAATCAAAATAATATTTGTGTCCCTTTTAATTATTATTTTTTTAGTTTTGCCCCCCAAAAAATAATTACTTGTGTCCCCTTTTAAATTTTTAAGTTTATTATCATCATTATTATTATTTTAATTTTGCCACTTCTTTCAACATAAAAACACCTAAAATACCAAATTCATTTAATTAGTTTACCTCTATTCTCTAGCTAGTTCACTTCTAATCAAAAACTTAATTTGGTTTTGGACTCTCCTTGAATATGTAAAAGAAAAAGTTAAATGGTTTGGTTCTTTGAGTGACTTCTAACCAGTAATCAGTTTTTTAAATGGTTATTTTGAGTCATTTAGGTTTACAATATTTATTTTGACATCACAAGTTAAATGGTTTAATAATTTATAATTATAAAATTGTTTGGCTCGACTCTTAGCATTATTGCTATTTGGGGCTCCGGTGATTGTTAGGGAAAAAAGTTCACACTCAAAGATACATTTTTCTTGGACCCTATAGATTGTGTTTAGTCTATTTTGCTAGTTTTTTTTTCCTAAGTTATTAATTTGCTAGTTGTTTATACTATTGTGTGTTTACAATGTTATGAGATTAAATGTAAGACTTCTATATTTTATTTTATATAAACACGCACAAACACATATAAAAATATTATATGTATCTATGTGATTTTATATTTATATAAGTCGATCCATCTCCCCAAATAAAAAAAAAAAATTTCCGCCCCCCCGCCCCCCACCCACCCCTGCAGCAACACGTCTCCATGAATTATATATATATATATATATATATATATATATATATATATATATAGAAAAGTGTGAGTAAATATTATGAAGAGCTCATGATTGTCAATTATCATGGGGTGAAAAAGATGTCTTTTTTTCTTAAATGGGATAATCATAATCTTACAAAATGTCAATTAGTAGCACATTATCTTATATTTTCCTTTAAATCATGAAATCGCCTAACCTTAGCCTACCAAGCATGATTGTTGTGTCTGATAGTGGTGTCTGTTTGGTTTTATTAACAAGACAGAATCAAGATACAGAGAGGTGGGACCCAACAAGCTCCTTAAAACAATTAATACAGTATAATAATAATAATAATAATAATAACTACAAATAGGCCGGCCAAATAAATGATTTAGTGCAATAGTTTCTTGGCCTACCCACCAATAAAATAAAAAAAAGGGGGCGATTTTATTGCCGACCAAAACATTGGTAGCCACACCCACACTTGCGGCTGCAGCAAAGAAATTTGATTGCTAAACTAGAGTTGCTGGAACAAAGAAAGGCCACATGTTTATGCTATTTTAAGTAGTTGGTTTAAAGCATAATTGGGTTGAGTTCGGTCATTACAGGTAGAAGTCATTATAGCTAAGGACTACTTTGGGTTTAGCCGAATATGATAAGAAATTTTGATAAAGTATGGCTTAACTTAAAAGGGTTAATTGGTTATTTTAGGATTAGTCTTTATAATCAAATTGGATTAGCTAAGTTTTATCTTTATCATCAGATTAGACTAGTTAGGTGTTACCTTATCTCATTGTAATTCTGTTTAAGCAAGTCAGAGTCCTAATAGATCATTAATCAAAATTCTGCTTGACAACTTATGTTGATGAAGAGACCTAGGTTCTCGCTAAGAACATATCTCAAAAAAAAAAAAAAAAAAAAAAAAAAAAACCATAGCTCATCCTCCAAAATATAGAATCAACGTAGGAAGGATCCGCAACTTTTTTAGTGAAAAAAAACCCATTACGCTCTAGCAATCACAAGAACGTTAGTGGTTTTATGATGCTAACAAAACAGATTATCACATAAAGTAAACACTTACAATGAAATTAAAACAAAACACTCATGAAGATACAAAAACAGTTTTCTCCTTTTTGTTACATCAGAATTCATTTCAAACCAAAAACAAAAAAACACCCTCCAAAAGAGTTAGTAGGTACTGAGTGGTCAAATTCTGAATTAACGGCGTTAGAATATCTTGGCAGAGTAATTAAGTATTAATCAAATTTCATATTTTGAGAATTGATTTTCTGTTTTCTTTTGGGTAACAAATAGAGCCACTATGATTTCATTTTATTATAAAATCCTACAACCACTATATACGATTCTTTGAATGCTAGCCTTAGATGGGCCACCAAATAAGGTGAGGTATATATATACGTAGTAGCCATCTGTTGGACCCTGACCCTCACTAACCAGTAGAGATCTTGGCTTTATAGGACTTTTGTTTGGTCGGTAGGATTCAGTCAATCACAACTTTTGGCTCATAGTGCTCTTTACCATAGACCTCGCTGCAAACGTTTTTTGACAGCTTGAAAAATTTGGCCATGATAATGACGCCAGTGTGTAGGCACAATTTTGCTGTAGCTGCAGCTGTCCTCAGTGATTTCAATAGTCATATTGTCTCGGCTGTTACTAGTAGCCTTCCTCCTCTACATGTTAATGCTGGAGAAGCAAGTAAAATATGCAGTTTCTAGAGGCTCCCCCATTCTCTCATTAATTTGTTTAAGGAGACCTTGTCTTCATCTCACTTGGCTCTTTTCTTATTGGACTTTTGCTCTTATCATAGAAGATATCCACCACCAGCTCCACCTTCTCCAAAGATGGACAGCTGTTAAAATTTTCAGAGTGCCAATCATCGAGCACATCAGCTTGCAAAAGCACACTGCTTCCCAATTTTCTCCCCTTGTCTCTTCAATCAAACGACAGTGGAAAAGATCCCCTTGTAATCTCTCTCTCTATTTTTTTTTTTTTTTAGAGAAAAAAGAAAAAGAAAAAAGGAACTAGCAAGCCCTACCATGTCAATTATAGCGACATAGTAACTACTCCATTACCACCATTTTAAAAAAAAAAAAAAAAAAAAAAAGGAAAAATTATCAAAACAAGAAGCGGTTGAATACACTGTATGCCAATATGTCTTTTGTCTATAATCAGATTACCTGATAGAAATGTCTTTTATTGATGACGACATGAAGTATATAATTGAGTCGGAGGAGCAGTTGATGTGAAATGTCTTTTATTGATGACGACATGAAGTATCAAACAAGAAGCGGCAATCTTTCCAAAAGAGTTTCTATTCATAGCACAGCAGCAACGCTCTTTTGCTTGAGTGAATACACTGTATGCCAATATGTCTATTGTCTATAATCAGATTAGCTGATAGACATATTAGAATATGAATCACATGATACACAAACATAAGAACAACGACATTCAACAAACTACTAACTACATCAGCATGAAATAAGCTCAGATAAGTGCTGTTTTGGGAAGAGAGGTCATGGATTTGAAGTTGTCTGCGATGTTTCAAATTTAGTTTCCATTGCAGGAACCTTAGCAGAGAACAATAGAGATCATATCTTTCATAAGTGCTCATCAAGTGCGGTAGGCAATTTCTTTGCACTTAGGGGTAAGACGTGAGAAATGGAGAACTTAATAAACCAAAGTAGTGCCATGTTCGGTCTGAACAATCAGCCTAGGATTTTATTTCTCAAGCTATCAGATTAACTAGAATTAAAATTTTGAAACTAAGGAGATTTGAATTAGTGACATTCGCTTCATAATGTGTAATTCTTAACCAATTGAGCTACCCGTTGGTTCTTAGTTCTAGTTCTCCCTAAAATTTCAAAGGTGCCTCAGTTGAACCAAGGCCTGCCCAGCTACCCAACCACAAGATTACAGACTTGAACCAATCCTTTGCGCCAAAAATTCCAAGTTAATGATACAATCCAGTTTTGCAATTTCATTCTACGTAGGGTTATACCTTCAGTCACTCCCTCACCTTTTCAACTCAGCCGTTTTGGTCTCACTCCTTATTCTAGCAATATCTTCAAAGTACACAATGTTAATTCTTTTCACTAGTTGTTCTTCGCACTCTTTACAAGCCATTACTTTCTACTTTTGACAAGCCATTTTCCTGATATTTGCAAAAGGGAATATTCACACCATCGACTACATAACCTCAACAACATTTGATTCCCTTAACTAAATTCGAGTGGGAGACCCCCAAACCCTAGTAAGGGAAGGCAGGAAGGACCAACCTATATAAGTAGGGTAGGACCCTTCATCAGGTACACAATTTTTTTTAACACCCTCACTCAGACAATTTGCCCTTAACTCATTATGACTTAATCACCAGAGGTCGTTCTGCCGGACCTCTTTCCATCATCCTTCCCTATATGAATGGTATATATGATTGCACAGAACCGAGAAGCACTTCTCCACTTTATTCATCTTGCTTTAATTTTGTAGGCCAGCATCCTCTACACTCTATCTTCCCTTAATTGACATAAACAGCGCTCTTTGGTAACTCTTGGTCATCAGTATTAACTACTTTCTCATTTACATAAACTTCATTGTTAACAAAAGCATACTGTAGTTATTGAAAACATCTAAGATGTATGTCTAATATTTTTTCATGTAATAAACCAGTTAAGGTCAATCGAAAACAGATATTTATGTTCATGCTTAGCCAAAAAAAAAAAAAAAAATGGTTTAAGGTTGTCTCCTTCCAAGTACAAATAAAATTTCATAATCAAGTTGCAGTCAGCATAAGGAAAATGATGGTACTGAGAAACAGATATCTTCAACAACCTTATAAAAAAAGAAAAAAAGAAAAAAAAAAAGAAATGGATGCATCCGAATCACTCTAAGCCCATGTAATACACGAAAAGTTTAGCATAATTTCACAGACAGATCAATATACAATATAACAATATATTTTTCCTTACCTATTGGGCTAAGTGGGTTCTCTTTGTACTGGCGATGTAGATGGCGGGGTCATAGTTTCATTCCTACCTCCTGCAAAAAACTCTTCTTTCACTGTAGAAAGTGGCCTATCTGGGCTAAAATATCCGTTCGAAACTCTACTGGGACTTGAAGAAGAACTAGTTGTAAGAATCTTGGATGGGCTAGTGTCATTCCCCAATGGAGAACTTGGGCCAGATATGGATTGAACCACTGCATCTTCACGAGGCAACGGTGAGATCGGTGATGGGTCACCATGGTCCATTTGTTTCCTGCATAATGCATTTTCCACAATATCATAGGAATTTCCAGTCCGCACTTCCTGAGCAAGAGAACACCAACAACAGCATAGCCATAGTGTGCAGTCAGCAGCTGCTGGTTCACCACAACAGAAGTTAGAAGCAGGCAAATTGAATCTCTTTCTCATTTGGATCCTCCAAAAGCCACCATAGAGTAAACCAAAGGCACACAGAATAACCCCAGTAACAACTAGAGCTTCCCTAACAGCTTCATTGTTAATATTCACAGCAGCCAAGGTGAATATCCAGAAAGGAGCCATACAAAATAAAAGAAAAGTCGCAATATGGACATACATATTGCCAAATCCAAGTCTCTCCATATTCCACCCAAATACACAAAAGCTACAAAAAAGTGAGAGATATGCTAGAGAGATATCATCCCAAAAATCAAGAATCCCCCCACTCCATCGTGGTCTATTCTCAACAATCTGCTGTTGGCCTCTTTTAGCAAAAGAATATCTTTTCTGTAATGATTTCGATCTCAACCCATTCGACCCATCACCACTGGTGGTCCGAACCTGTGCTTCCTCATCCACGTGAGAATCATAATCCCTACCAAGGGGGCTATATATAGTATATAAGCCAGCAACAGCAGGTGCAGCAATTGCAACAGATATACATATTCCAACTCCTATGGCTGGTCGTTGAGATCTCTTGTACCCCAAGTTTAGACCACAAAGCGCATACTGAGCAAAGCAATTTATGTGGAGGAGAACAACAACAACCATCATGTGTGTCCATTCATGGGGCTTGTAGGTCCCATTCTTGCAGTAAATCTTTCTAAGTTTAGAAATGTCGTCTGGTCTCCATCTGCACAGAAGTACAAGGTGGTAGAATCGTTGTGGGTGCTGGTACAAACACATAAGAGTAAACAATGCATTGAGAATTTGATTGTTTACTTCAAACCAAACATCCCTGGACTTCTTGGGTAGGGCACTGTTTAACATTCCGGTCATAACAAAGAATAGAATGGCACCTGAAACAGCAACGCAGGTGATCCATGCAAACAAAGCCATATTCATTGGGTTTCTAATCCATTCTTTGCCCATTTTCATGAGAGAACCCCAATCAATTTTCCGACCAAAAACCCCATTGAGGCGTTCATGGAAACGGTGACCACTTGAAGCCACAGAGCGTGAAATCTCATCTCTCCCATCAGCTATGCGCTTGAATTTGGCAGATGCAGAGCCAAACTTGAGGAGACTTATTCTACTATGAGGAGCAGTTAAGGTATCAGAATACCTTCTTGGAGGGTTTTCATCGCTTAGTAGCGTCCTTCGAGATGCTGATATGTCAAAAGGAATTTGACCGTTCACTTTAGCACCATTAGATTCCTCAACTTCTTCCTTGTGCTTGCCCTTATCAGTTGAACTCATTCTCAATCAAAACACAATCTAGCCTTGTTGCTCACTATGGGAATTGTAATATCAAAACACAATGGACACCGGAGGAAGAGCCATTTGTTGATTGTCAATGTTTCCTCCTAAGTATTGAATCCCAAACAATAAATTTTAAGAATTTTTCAGTCATCACATTTAAGTTATATTGTGACAGAAGTCGAGAAGCAAGGAATCTATTAAGTTAAAGAAAATGGAAGTATGTAATTGATGACTCTACAAGCCCAAGAACCTTTCCAAAGAACAAGAATCACAAACCAAAACTATAGTTTGACATATAAAACCTGAAGTCGGATCCTAAGTTTTCAAAAACCCATGCAGTTAAGGATGTTTTGGGCGTTTGGAGTTTGTAGCGAGTATGGATTTCTCGGAAAAAAACCAAGGTAAAACTTTTGAATTTTTTTCCCATAACCGAATCCTAAATTTGCATTTGAGTTTGTTCCGAAAACAAAAACAAGAACAAATTTGCTTCCAAATTATATAAATTCCGGGAATAAAAAATTTCATATAAAATGAATAAGACCTCCACTTGCTCAGCTTTTATTACTGATCAAAATCCAGTATCTAAAAACACAAGCAATTGGGACACAATCAAAACCCAGAAACTGATCCTAAAAGAACAATCTTTTAATCCAGAATTTTCACAAGAACAACGGAAAATAGAAACACCCGCAATTTTCTATTTGCATATTTCAACCAAAACTAGTCAACCAATTTATACCCCCGAAAAAAAGTGACAAAAAAGACTTAATTCAAAAACATGAAAGGAACCGAAGCCAACACATACCTACGGGATAATAGAGAAACATAGGAGACTTGAAGAAGCTTTATTAGAACCTGTTTACTGAATCCTCTCTGAGACTCAGACCTCGCAAATTGTCATACTTGACAAAATTTAGCGAAACCTGGAACAACAAAACGATAATCTTCTTAGGCACAAGGAAGGGTCAACGAGGACCTTACATGCCAAAGTGCGGTGAGGTAGGTGGCCTGACTTGTAAAGAGAGATCTAAAACGGTATCGTTTTGGCTGTGGAGCCAACACCGACTTTCACCATCTGCGTTTCGTTAACCATGACCATGTTTTTTCATGGATTGTGAAAGTGAGAAAGGGATCAAAATGGCATGCCTTCGTTTTGGCTTCATGTGGAATGGAGTATATCAGCAATCCTACGATACCTTGCCTAGTGTACAAAATATTGAGTTTTACCTGAGTTATTTGGGAAGTATTAGGGAGCCAATCCAGAAAAATTTTTAAATTGACGTGGCTGATATAAGTGACAGACAAAAAAAAAAAGAATTGTATTTTTTTTTAATTTAAAAGAGAAGGGCTAGGGAACTAAACAAATGAACTCAGAAAAAATTTTAAATTGATGTGACAAGGGTTTTCAAATTAAAAAAAATGTAATTCTTTCCATTGTCTGTCACGTCAGTTTGAAATTTTTTTTGGGTTTATTTATTTGATTCCCTAACACTTCTCGAATTATTTAGGGTGGATTTGATCCTAAAGTGCATTCTTAAACAAAATTATAGAAAATGTCGCATGTGAGTTGGTGCATTTTTAAAAGCGTATAATTTTAAAAGACAAACTATGATTTTAAAGGTTTTACCAAATAGATAATTGCGATTTTAGAAATCAAATTTTCATTAAAAATATTTAAAAATTAAACCAAAAATGATAGGGGGGAAAAATTATATATAAACACGTGATTTTTGTTTAATTTCTCGAAACATAAATTGTATGTACTGTTTAACTTTTTTTCTTTATCTTTCATCTCTAACTAACCCATTCTTTTTTTTTTTTTGTGAAATAAATAGTTTCTCACTTTTACATACATAATTTACAAATGGTCGCAATTAATTAGTTCCATTTTTGAATTGGTTTTATTTCATTTCCAGTTTATCTACGCCACTGACAATTACGTTTGTCGTTTTTTTTTTTTTTTTTTTTTTTGTATAAACTATTTTCAGATATAGAATTGAAAATGCATTTTAGTAGGCCTATGTAGATTTATTTTATTAAACAAAAAAAAAAAAAGATTTAGGAACGAGAAAGCGGGTACAAGGATGTTTACCACACTTGCTTAAAAAAAAAAAAAAAAGGAAGCATATATTAGATTTTTTATTTATTTATTTATTTAAATGCAACCAAAAGGGTTAATTTTTTTAGGATTGGTGGAAATCTAATTTACCACCATCTTTAGATGTTAGACTTGAGATTTTGAGGGAAAATTAGTATTATTATTAGATTTTGCTTGTAAATTTTCGTTTACAAACATATGCTGGAGAAAACAACCACCTTTTCTGTTGTTCAAAACGTGTCCATGCTCCTTTTACTCAGAAATATAATTGACGAAAGATAGTTTTCTGCTTACAAGTAATGATCAATGAAAGCTAAAACAGATCTTGGTTGTGGAACAGACTAAATATATGATCATCGCCCTGTAATTTATGAAATCGATTGTATCCTCCATTTTGGGTTCTCATTCTTTTCCAACATACAAAATTTTAATGAAAACCAGCAGTAGAAAAACTAGGCCAGATTCGAACTACAAACTCATGCATACCTACACAGATTTAGCACCCAATTCAAATACATTTTAGTATCGGTAGCCATCGTAGAGGAAGGGCAACTGGACACAAGCACAAAATACAATGCAATCATCAAGAACGAAAAGCAAAACCACCGAAGCTAAAAAATTTCAGGTAAGATCATCTTCCTCCAGTTCTTTGGCCTTCAGCTTTTCCTTCACCCTTAAAAGAAGAGTTGTCTTCCAGGAATCCTACAGATCAGTTTATGCAATTAGCATCAGAAAATTGCAACAAATACAATTCTTTCCTTGGATTGAGATCTAGGGTACGGCACCAAATGCAATACTTTTTAGCCAAGATCGTAACAACAAATTAAAAAAAGGGTTAGCTGTTGAGTAGTTGAATCACTCCCATGGCCGCAAAGTAGTTTATTCAATTAGTGTTGTGTTATTCCCCTTTGCTCCGCCCGGAAATTTTATTACAGAAAATTTTATCCTGATTTTAATATGTTATTCCAGATAAACTCTCACAAAACCAATTTAGAAGTTCCTAGAATGTGATCAACATCCTAAATTTCAAATGAGTTTCTAACAGTGCTGGAGAGACTTTTACCAGCGGAGTCATGCTATCAAATTCCTTGACTACATCAGTAAACTTCACAACATCTTCCTCATCAACTGCAGCAGCAATATCCTGGCACAAAGACATAAGCTTCTTTGTCAAGATTCAGAGAATAAAGATAACAACGAAATTATTTTAAAAATGCCACCATGATAAAGGAGGCAGATACACTGCTAAAAAATAGCAAGTTGCTCTAGTTTAAAAGGCAATATAATTAATGCTAAAAGATGAGGAAAGAAAAAAATCAATACTATAAAAAGGTGACGACAACAATTCAAATTGTAGAACCAACCAAATAGAAGATAGTTAACCATTCAAAACAAGAGCCCTTAAAATATATTACAAAATTAATATAATAAAAGGTTTGAAACTCACTGCTAAGAATCTGTATTCACGTGTTCCAGAAAAAGTTGGATCCAGTTCCTGCAATAGCAAATGTGACATTAGTATAGTCAGATGACTCAATAGGTAGAATGTTAAGATGCTGAAATAGGGCCAAATTCAGACCTGATATCGCTCTAATGCGTTGCTAATTGCCACAACATCACCTTTGCAGAGTTGGCAAATGCCAGCATTAAGAAGGTGTCCTTTAACTCCATACTTCAGCAAGTTATTATTCATTGACTGTCGTGCTATCTGTTCATAAATCTCAATCGACTTCGGATATCTGGAGAAATATCACAAACAGCTATTCAGGCCCCCATCAATGAAAATGTCACTTCCATAATTATTAAAATAGCTCCACAATCGGGATTTCTTTTGTTGTTGACACTTTGCATTTTCTTACCACAGAATTTGGGGTAAGTGGGCACTTGTGTAGGTGAACTAGGACATATGCAACAATTAATAATAATCTTTTCCAAACTAGAACCTGTATCCAAACAATTGTGCAAAAACTAACAACCATTACAGGAAAATCAAACATATTGAAAAGACAAGTTAATTGCCCGCCTTATCAAAATGAAAACACAATTCTCAACAGTATTTGATTGACAACCTAAGTTTCTCAAGTTAAGTTCTTAGGAGCATTCCAAATGTTCATGCCCTCACCCAAGCCTTTCCAAATATGCATATATAGAATCTTATAGTAATAATAATAATATTTTTTCAACATCTTGTACTAGCTTAAAAACAAGAGCAAATACAACTTAATGTAATTAAATACATCTAGCAAATAAATCTCAGCTGCAGATACTAATAAGTTATAACAGGAGTACAATTTCAAGATGCATCAGGTTGTGGAAATTCTGGGATCATGTTGAGATATCCACCTGAGATTATACATGTTTCTCATAACAAACAACTTGCAGCAACAAAATTCCATGCACACAAACAGGCAGGATGAGATAGATACAAACTGTGCAAGACAATCCTTTGGAAGAACCAATTACAATAACCAGAAGCCATATACTGTGTCAAGAGTAAGACATTTGCAAATAGTTGCTAGCCTTACTGTTCTAGTTGGGCAGCAAATTGTGCGACTTTCTGCTTGCACTGATTGGCAGAAGTAGTTACTTCTTCATTTTGGAAGAAGTCAGCTGACTTTTCAAAGTAAACAATAGCCTGCTCAATGTTGTGTTCGGACTCATACAATTCAGCAATTTCCTATGCAGGTAAAAAAAAATCCAAATTCACCAACTGTTTTTTTCTTTTCTTTTTTGTAATTAAACTACAATGATTTCAAAAATGTACTCCACAAAAACATAGACACCAAGAGCACTCCATAATCAATTTCTTGATTTCTAGAAGGCTTGAGATTATTGCAACAAGCAATAGAAATAAAAAGGAACAGCATAGTGGTAAAACCCAAAATAGTACACCTCAAAATAACAAACCAAGTAGAAAAATTACTTTATATGATTATCTCAAACGCAGGGATTAGTAGAAATTTCTGACAAAGCCGAGTAAAAAATTTACCTTGAAGTATCTTGCAGCCATGCTGAGCCTTCCAATATCACAGAAGAGATTTACTGCCTGATCTAAGCAAGATATGGCCTCTGCATAAGGATTTTTTTTTTTTAGTTACAAAGAAGTTTTATCCCACTCAATTGAAAGAGAAACAAACTAGCAGATAATACAAATAGATAGGAAATAAATATAGGCAGACAACTACTTCTACAATTCATATACGGCCCTACATGCAGTAGAAAGGTGATATGTGCAGTTAATGCCAATAGGGGAAAAGGCTGCTATTCTTGGGAAGTTGCATAAACAAATACTTTATAAATTCAAGCACCTATCTTATATATGCAATCTGTTCACTATATCTTTTTAGCACGGTCTATTGCTAAAAGCATGGAATTTGATCATGCCAGACAATTTAAATTGACTAGTGTGAGAGACCAACCAAAGGATGGCCTAGGTACTTTCAAACTTCATGGAGTCATGTTTATAGGAAACGTCATGCATGTAAGCCAAAACCATACATACCATTCACAGATGCTTTCTTATAGCAATGAGCAGCATCAACATAAGCTTGGGCAGCTTCATGTTTGCTTTCCAACTATAAACACAATAGTATGAGACGATATTGTCAATTAAGAAATAATTGGTCAAAAGAATAGATGCACTAAAAGATTAAAATAAGTAACAATGCTTAATCCCAAAAATCCAAGTACCTACCTTTAAATGGCAGTTTGCCAACTTTATATATGTTGCTCCAGCCTTCTCCCCTGAAAAACCATATACATAGAGATCGGCAACTCTTAATATGGGCACACAATGTTGACAAAATTTAGTCTAGAGAACAAGTTCATTCTTCGATTCACATGACCCCTACAGTACCACAAAGATCAGAGATTCCTTTTTTTTTTTTTTAGAAAAATTTGGACCATTTTGCACAGGGGTAATTTCCCTAGGACAAGATAAAGCAAACATCTTTTAGATCAGCGAAAGACAACAATATAGATATTACGAGTAATTAATTTGGAAAAATGGTTCAAGAGCCATTTCTCGTATTAAACCCGTATGGATTAATAAACTTTGTTTCCTTTAATCGAATATGCTTTCAGAAAACTATCCTCACAAAACTAGGTAAAATTTGAAAATCTCATCACATTTCTCAAATTCTTCACAGCAAATTGCAATTCAGTCTTCAAGTATCATTTCCAAACTAAATTCTAAAAACCTAATTTATCTACCACTTAAATCATTTAAAATCCACACCGATCCACCCTAATGCAATTAATCGAGAATCACCAATTCAAAGCCAAACCCCAAGCTTCCCACCACGAACCGAAACAAACAGACCCCAAATCATATAAAAAACTCAATGATCACTTTCCAAAATTGGGTCATTATTGTCGCCAATAATAAAATTTAAGGGTTAATGCGATCCATTTGTTACACAGATCAAAACTTCCCATCTCTATCCCTTTCCTCCCGATTCTTCCCAGGGAAACAAACGGAAAATTAATTTTATTTTTTTTAAAAAAAAAAAACAACAATCAGAGATATGTAGAAGTGAAGAATAATACAGGATTTGCCGAGCTTAAAGGAATTAGCAGCTTTGTCGAAGAGATCGGCGGCGTCTTCATACTTGGAGCCGAACAATCCCCAACTGCTGAGCTTCTTCTCTGCTTTCTTCTCGAACTCCTCTGCTCGAGCTATCTGATCCCCCATTTGATTACTCAGAATTTTCTTCTCTGTTGCAGATCACACAGGGAGACTCTATTAAGCAACCGTGAAATTGGATGCTGTCAAGGTCAGCTTTTATCGTTCCTAGAAAAAAAAGAAAAGAAAAACAAGGCTCGATAATTGGACTGGGTTTGTTCCGTTTAATTCACGCTCACAACCCAATATCTGCATCTGGAAGCAACCTAATATTTGGGCCGGCAAAGATGGATGGAGTGGGCCCAAACCCAGCTAATGTTTAGGAACTACTTCGCACCAAATTGCATTACAGCCCGTTTGATTTACCAATTTCAAAACACAGTTAATAAATATGCAATTTTTAAAATATAATTAAGCATTTAGTAAAATCGGTAAAATAGTGTTGTTTTGGTCAATTGAGTATTTTTAAAAATGCACCATCTTGCTTGTGTGAAAATGTAGATTTTTCTAAACGTTTTGAAACTGCCTTTTTTTTTTTTTTTTTTTGGTCAAAAACACTTTTCCACAATTTTATTAAGAGAAATGATGAACTACGCTTTATTATCTTACTTTCTTGATGCGGTACTATTAATTAACCCTTATATCACTAAGCCTTATTAAAATAAATAATGAATAAAAATATAGTGTATAACATTACTATTTTAATAAAAAATGCATGTTTTGCCCACAAAATCGGGAGGCCAAACACATAGAAGCTAGTCAATCTAATTAAATTATTTAGTCAAATTTTCTGATTTAGTAGCTTCCTTGAAATTGTGACATGGTTACATGCAAATTATATGTTAGATGAAGTTTTTGTCATTTCTAATTCGGGATCCTCTTACCTTTATTTTCAATTAAATGATTTCATGATTTATCATATGACAATTTAGAGAACCCTAATTGTAGCTTATTAAATTGTCTATTAATATTAAAAATTATATTTTTATTTAACAACTATTTCTTAAAGGTGATATGACAACTTCAACCAAACTTGTAATCAAATTGTATTTCTCTTTGCGACAATATAAAATAATGTTTCAACAACCCTATCTCTATGAATCTTTATCCAAGATTTATCATTATTTTATTGAATAAATATTTATTATAATTTGATATACATGAGCCTACACGTCCCCAACCTTTGTTTTCTAGCAGGAAAAAGAAAAGAAGACATGCACATCTCCCACTATTTCGTCTTCGTACATTTTCTGAGTCTATTTTCCACATTTTTCATGGTTGTCTACTTGTCTTGTCATCATACGTCATCCTCCACAAGCGCACGACATGATTCAAGCCACTCCAAGCTGTCTTGTTATCAACTCTGATTCCCATCTTAGCCTCCCTTTTACCCAATCATGTTCTACCTTTAACAATGGCATTTTGGTAAACTGCGTGGACCAACCACCACTTCTCTGTTTATGTACTGAATGCCTCATCATGGACATGAAGACAAGAAGCTCAGACAGAACTCTTCCTAGCAAGTCGGAGAACTAATCGCCGACATGTCTCCGGCAGCCAAACTAAACGTGCCACTCTTACCGGAACACAAACCTGCGCTGAGGCATGCATCGGTAAGTGGGGCGGTGTTCAACGTGTCAACGAGCATAATCGGTGCCGGCATCATGTCCATTCCGGCCACGCTTAAGGTCCTCGGTGTTATACCTGCGTTTTTGCTGATCCTGGTTGTTGCTTTGTTGACTGATGTGTCGGTGGAGTTCTTGGTGAGGTTTACACACTCGGGTGATGCAACAACCTACGCCGGTGTAATGAAGGAATCTTTTGGTCGGGTGGGATCGACGGCCACACAAGTTTGTGTTATGATTACTAATCTTGGGTGTTTGATCATGTTCCTGATTATCATCGGTAAGCATCGAGTTTAGTAAAGCTTGATCTGGGTTTTCAGTCTTTAACGTTTTGCTAAAGCATATATAGATTTATGATTGATCTGTGGTATGTTAATTAAGCACTCTTGATCAGAGCAGAGCAGCTTAATTAAGCACTCTGTTTTGGTTGCTTAAGCCAAAACAGAGCAGCTTCTTGTAAATATAGCCAATTAGGCAGTAAATAGTTACAGAGAAAGAATCAAGAAGAAAACAAAGTTTCAGCTTTGATTCTTTGAGAACAGTTAGGGTCAGATCGTTCTAAGGTGAATGATTGGGGACGATCAAAATCATTTTTCTTCACTGGCTCTGAAATTACTGCTGTGGAATTTTTGTGGCCTAGTATCACCGGATGTTTTGATGGATTGGTTGACTTCCAAGCTTTCTACCGATCCAAATATCTGCTCTGTCCCTTCAAAATGATGAATTGAGTTTTTAAAAATTACATATAAAGTTTAATCTTAAAGAACTTATCACTTATAAGCATTTTTATAGTTTACCTAATCTACTTACTCAATGTAAGATTAGCATTTTTGGATATCAAGCGTTATTTGATATTTGATATCACTTATTCCTTCATTTCCTTGTACCAACATAAAACATTTACAAAACTACAAACTTTATGTCCCAAGTGAACACTTTTTTCCAAAACAAAACGTACCCTTTAAAGACTAAAAAGCATTTTTGTATTTTTGTATTTTTGTATGTTTTTTTTTTTGGTAGGGGACGTCCTCTCTGGAAATCAGCCTGAAGGAGTAGTGCACTTGGGCATTTTGCAGAAATGGTTTGGCATTCACTGGTGGAATTCGCGGGAATTCGCCCTCCTAGTCACCGTTGCTTTCATTTTGCTTCCATTGGTCCTGTTACGCCGTGTAGGTGAGTAAATTCCAAATTTCGTTTCTACTTTGCAACAGATTCATTAGTTGAAAACATATTAGCTATCAAGGCACAATTGAGTATGTAGCTTGTGCTACTCCCCCGAAGGATAATCCCATATTCACATGAAGTGGGTAGATTATAATTTATAAAGGAGTTCTTTAGAGCTAAGTCTTGTATTAATGGGCTTTACAAATGATTCTAATGAGCTCTAATTACAACTTGACTAGTTATTTGGAGTACGCGGCTAACACTTTTTGTGGGTCGTTACATTGCTAGCTTGTTACCATTATAGATTCTAATGCACTTATCATTGGAATTTGGTTGAAACATTTATGTTTAATGAATGGTTTGCAGACTGCTAAGTGATTAGACATTAAGAATTATGAATCTTGATATCTCATGGCGAGGCATGTGCTGATATTTTCTTACTCTCTATCACACATTTACACTGGTTTTATTTTTTTGGCTCCAGAATCGCTGAAGTTCAGTTCAGCAATATCGGTTCTACTTGCATTGGTGTTTGTTGGCATAAGTTCTTTGATGGCAATCCTTGCACTCGTGGAAGGGAAAGCAAAGAGCCCGAGACTGCTACCTCACTTGGACAACCAAGTCTCCTTCTTTGACCTTTTCACCGCAGTTCCTGTCATTGTGACAGCCTTCACATTCCATTTCAATGGTGAAGAACAGAATTGAAAGCCTTGCTCTTAGTGTTTTTTTTTTTGTCTTTATTTTTCCTAAAATTCTAACAAAAAGCCTTCGATGAACGATGCAGTTCACCCAATTGGGTTCGAGCTTGGTAAGCCTTCTGATATGATGAAAGCAGTTCGAATATCACTAGTGCTTTGTGCTGCCATATACTTTTCCATTGGCCTCTTTGGGTACCTTTTGTTTGGGGATTCCATCACGTCTGATATACTTGTCAATTTTGATCGGAATTCGGGTTCAGCAATTGGTTCGTTACTAAATGACATTGTACGGTTGAGCTATGCACTACATGTCATGTTGGTGTTTCCTCTTTTGAACTTCTCATTGAGGGCCAACATAGATGAGTTCCTTTTCCAGAAGAAGCCCCTATTGGCCACAGACACCAGAAGATTTCTATCCCTCACCCTTGTTCTGCTACTCATCTCTTACCTGGCTGCAATTGCCATACCAAATATATGGTACTTTTTTCAGTTCCTTGGATCAACCTCTGCAGTCTGCCTGGCCTTCATCTTCCCTGGTGCTGTTGCTCTCAGGTACTCTCTCTCTCTCTCTCACGAGTCTCACTCTTCCCTTCCCGCCTCCCTTAAGAAAAGGTAGCTTAATAATTCTTTCATACTTTTTCCAATGACAGGGATGTTCATGGTATATCAACAGAAAGGGATAGGATTATGGCAGCAATAATGGTAATCCTGGCTGTAGTAACAAGCACAATTGCCATTTTCTCCAATATACACACTTTATTTGGAAACAAGTCATAGTCCCCCCACAATCATTTTGGGTATTCTTGAGGTGCTTGTATTTTTGTGTTTCTTCAAATTTTGTTGTCTTTTAGAATCCAACAGCAAGTCGATTCAAATCTTTTGACAACAAGAGTGCTGTTTGGATTACTCATAATTCAGTCGTTCGTGAACGAACTAAACATATTGAGAGTGATTGTCATTTTACTCGTCATTGACATCAGCATGGCACCATCTCAATCCCCTTTGTCTCCTCTACTTTGAAGTTGGCAAATTTCTTCACATAGTCCCGCACTATTGAGTGCTTCTAGTGTTTTTTTTTGGCAAACTCTCGAAGCTTCTCGTCGCCCCATCTCATTGTGAGTTTGAGGGGATGTTAGAGAATATATGTATTAAAAAATAAAGGTACATACTAAGGGTATTTTATTCTTGGTATCGCCTTAAATTATTTTTGTTTGTTGTGTCTTGTTCTCTGTATAGAACATTATGCGAATATGAAAACAGAGCAACCAGCGTGCAGATGTTGCTCTCATTCTCTCCTTTTTTTTTTTTTTTTTTGTAAGTTATCTTTTGTTCTTAGATTGTCTTGACTTTTGCACAAACTATCAATGGGAACCCCATATGCCCATTGCCCAGCTCAGGAGCAGTATTTGTAAACGGGTCATTACCCAATGCTGTACTTGTTAGACCATAGCCTGGTAGAGGAAATTTGGATAAAAATCTGCCATCCTAATGTCTAAAAAGGAAGTATAGATGCTTCATATACAAGTTAACAATGTAACTTCCTACATCTTGTCCCACACCCCATTAAAATCCCAGATGCTCACGTGTACATATATTGCTTTTCCTTTGATAGTTCATCCAAAATAATCCTTCTTCCAAGTATTTCACATAAATGAAATATCCACATTCTGCAACAAGGTTGATATACAAAATATTCAAGTTGAGAATGCAGGCATGAGAGCCCACGGTTTGGGTCAGGATGATCATGCTCAAATCACGAGCCTCAATTGGGCTATAAAAGCTAACGTGCTAGCACAACAGTTGCTTAGATAATGATGGGTATGTGGTGCGGTAGATAATTGCCCCACAAATTCATTCTAATCGTCCTACTACTCTTAGTAGAGAACTTGATAACGTTTGTAGTTTGCCAACAAAGATGTAATTCGATACGACACTTGATATAGCTGAAACCTGCCAATAGACAAGGATGTATCATGTACCTTGCTATAGGACACAAATTCAGCACGACACTTGATAATAGCTGAAACCTGCCAATAGACAAGGATGTATCATGTACCTTGCTATAGGACACAAATTCAGTACCATGCCTAGCCAAGGTCGTATCCTATCAACAAGTGACACCTAGCCAAGACCGTACCCCATTAATAGACACTTCACATTAGGAAAGACATAAATGGTGCAATCATATTATCATTTGCATTACAATTTTACAATCCTTCTAGTACTCGCTCTTTGAACCATTCATCAATCACTTTTGCTAACTTAAAGCATCAAAGATTTTTCCTACCAGCACTCTATCGTTCTTACTCTTTCTTGCAGGCATTTGTTGTATGAGAATCTGAGATTGACCATGTGATAAGTTTAACAATAACAGTAGCCTTTAAAAAGGCAGTCTAGACAAGTGGTAAATAAGACTCTGTTTGGTCTGAAAACAAGGCGGCCATGAAAATTGTTGGATAGCTGGAAAAAAAAAAAAAAAAAAAAAAGGGACGCAAAAAAACAATTTATCTCATTTCTTCTAATATCTCAAAAAATTTATGTATTTTCACAAATTTACCATCCTTTATCTCATTCCTTCTAATATATACATGATTGGTTAAAGCGTGGACGCAAAGAAATAATTTCAATTTTGTCAGGAGATGCAGGGTATAGGGAGACTTTCCATTACTTATCTGACCAGCCGGTCAACCTGACCTAATCCCTTTGATAACACATTAGAATAATAAATCAGTTTAATAAATCAAACTGATTTTTTATTTTCTTTTGTGGAAATTCAGAGCAGCCTTATCACATAAGAGTTGAAACCAAAAGAGATGTTTGGCATATTTTAAGTAAATTAACAGGACGAAAAGATTTATATCTCCCTCAAATTGTCAACCTAGAGAAAGATGAAACATTCCAGAGAATACATGATACAATATAAGGAATGTTGTTCCAAAATTTAAACCAACAAAGTATGATCCACTTGGACGATGAACAGATGCAAGGAATCGCTGTGCACAAAGATACAGGACACATTCTACCTATTCTCACAAAAATGAGATCCATGCACATACAAATGTGCTTTTTTGACTTACCAATTGTGTTTGAAGCCTTCAAGTTAAAGGTTGGTACCCTAATTACATCTCAAGATGAAACATCATCTCTCAGATCTTGGAATCTCTTCAATAGGCTTGACTTGTGTTTCTCAACTTCTGCATCCCCAGAGGAATCTGGGATACACCTAATAACTGAGATTGCCCCAGCATGGTGCAAAGCTCTAGCAGCTTCATCTGAAAAATTAGAAATTAAATTTAGCAACCTAGAAAGGAAATAGAAAATAATAGCTATGGTACCACTTTTAGTATATCCTATACACAAGGCACAAAGGAATATAGCAGTAACGGAAATCCTGAAGCTAATCTCCTTCTTAAAACCAAAACTCCAAACAGTCTTGGATGATAAATTTGCCCTTATTTACACAAAGCACTCTCCATTTTCACATTCCACGGTTAAAGCCTCTTACCCTTCTTAATATTTGTATTACATATTGCATGTTCAAAAAAAATCAACTTCTTACCTATGTACTGTTACAAGCATTAGTTACCATCTATTACACAAGTTTATATGCTTCTCATTCGGTATGATTTTGAATCAAAATGTCAATGTGGGGGTATATGGCTGATGCATCTAGTGATTTTAAAGCTATATATGGTCTTTTGGAACTGAAGAAAATGAGAAGGGAAATTGAAGGAGTATGGTAGGAATTTTCATTCCACTCTCCCTTTCAGTATAGACTCCAATCTATTTTGTTCCTCTACTGGTGGAGGCACGGAGGTGGTAACAATGATTTTTCAACCAATAGTCATGAGGATGGGCATTCCACATTGGGTTAAGAAACATCCATGTCCTCATTTGAATGATCATTACCATGGCCAAACCAAGTGCCTAAATTCCAGCAAGGGAAATGTTTGTAGCCCCTTACCTCGCACCTTTGCCTTCTTACGTGTTGTTTACTAGTTATAACATATTGAAATGGTTTTGATAGAGTCCAGTTTTAACTGTGGATGCACAAGCCAAATATTCTTTCCACAATCTATATCATAGTTATTCAACATGAGAAAACTTTCACCCGTAAGATGACAAACGTGAAGAAAAAAAGTTTTCATAGGCAGTACAAACATAAATATAGGCATATATACTAAACAAGCATAAAAGTATGACCTGAGTGTGAGAGTGCAGCAAGGGCCTTCAATGCTTCCTTTCGTGTGCGGTCGTCTTTAGCAGCCCCCAACATATTTAAGAGCTCTTTATCCCCACCAATCTCTACTATTTTCATCCTCCTTTCATCTATAATGAAGGGAAGGAAAGAGTTATATGAGAGACAACAGGCAGTAAACGAATTATCAGACTTCACCCTCTAGCCCCTCAATTTCATGTGCCTGCTCTCATAGGTAAGGCTGAACTAAAGGAAAACATCAAAGAAAGTAATAGACAACCAGAGTTTGGGACAATTGTAGAGTCAAGAAATAAATGCTTAAAACTGGCTGCAAGGCAGTCTGCAGAACAGAATGATGGAACTCATTATTAACAATTGTAATTTCATTGCCCAGAAAACATGATAGGTTTAATTTATTTGTCAGTTCTACACTCAGTTTGGTACAAGATAAAGGACAAACTGGAGAATCTCATTCTGGAACCAACTAGTCAAAGTTTTAGTCTTTGAAGCGAGGCAAGATTGAATTTTTATTAGCATGACATTGTTTTGAAACTTAACCAAAGCCCTTCTGTCAAAGAACCAATGTATGTTGTGTGAGTTTCAGAAGAGAAATAAGATACTCTAGCAGAAATTATGAGATGTAACAGTAACACTTAAACATATTAATACATAAATAAAACCAAAGGTATACTCTTTTCCTAAGAACTACTTGCATCATATTGACATTGAAGCTACCATCTATTGCAAACCGAGCTAATCTAGATGCACCCATTCTCTTAAACAACGGATCCTTGACGTGCAAGAGTGACACAGACTGTTGCATCAAATTTTCTCCTGAAAAAGTAAATTAAAATAATCTTGTCAGACAAGAATTGCAAAGGGATTGATTCTTTTTACAAGACGAGCTATTTCAAGATCGTTTCTGAAACCAATCTACATACCCAAGTAAGGAAATAACTGATAACCAACTGCAGACGCAGTCCCAGCAAAGATTATTTTCAATAACCATCCTATCTTTCTTTCAGCATCCTGCTCAATGGAGAGCTCATCTGCAAGTAAAAGTAAGAACCCAATTGAAAAATGAGTTTTTTTTTTCGACAGTGATGAATTGCCAAGTAAATCTAATAGGAGTATCTCAAAATTTAGTATTTCTTTCAGCAGTACCTAAATCAAAATCCTTTCTCAAGAGAAAAACAAAATTAAAGTTCTTCTCAGGCTCAGCTGCTCAAATAAAAAGTAATAGGTTTCTTTCCCATAATTTTCTGTATATATAAATCACAATCTGCTCAAAATCCTCAGCATGACCAACGCATTTTTCTTTAATTAAGTAATTTTTTGTGTATTTTTTTTCTAAAATTAATAGTCATTTTAAAAAAAAAAGGTCATTTGGGCAAAGTGAAAAGAGTGACCTTTTGCATTTAATGATGAGAAATTGCGAGATTGCACATTCCATCCAGGCTTTCTTCTACAGAAATACTGCACATATAAACCAAAAGCACAAAATAAATAAATAAGCACAAAAAAAATGATATATCCAAGCTAAATAAAATGCTAATAATACAAAATTTTCAATCTGAGGCAATTCCGAAAAAAAATTCTATGCAAATGCATAAATATATATATGTGTACAAGTGGGTTGCGATGTATGTATGAAGAAGAAAAGGGAGCAATTTACAGAAGTGAGCTGGGCTGCTAACGTGCGCATGACGCGGAGCGAGATCTTCTCAAAGGTCAGCTCTCCGGTTAACTGCTCTCGAAACTTCTTCAATGGCAGGAGTGCAGGCTAGCACCTCTGGACAGGTAATGAACGGGTTCGGATCAGTGGCCTTTTTTGGGGTTTGCTTTTGACAACTACAAGTCGTTTATGTTTCCTTTTATAAGTGAGGATAAACATCTTTCAATTGACAGTCTTACAATTTACAACTATAGGAGATTAACGGTATAGATTTAATTTCATTCACTTGCTATTTCTCATTAAAAAAAAAAAAAAAAACTTAAAATTAAATCGAGATTGTTGAAAAAATTACAAAGAGCAACAACCCCTTCTTTACTAGGTTCTTCAAATTGTGTGCAATTTGAATAACCAAGTATAGGCAATTCCCGATTCAAAAGCAACAATTCATTTAGAAACCATTTAAATGACTTTTTTCATATTCGCTAAAATGACTCGCCATACTATCCCTAACCATATTTGTGAAAAATGAGGGATTGAATTTTTTAAATTTTTTTAAAACTTTTTTATCTCACAACTATTCTATAATGTTGACTTGACAATCCCAATCAACCATTAATTTTCTTTTTTAAAAAAAAAAAAAAAATTAATCCTAAAGTTGAAAATTTGTAATTGTCACGTCAGCATTGTGAGATGGTTGTAAAATAAAAATGTAGTTTTTAGTATTAATCTTTTCTTTATTGTGTATCAATAGACGTTTCGCTTGACAAATGAATTATAATTATTACCATCATTTCATGATTCATATTAGATTTTAATATAAATATTTTCACTTAATTTTAAATTTTAAATAATGTGACTAAGTAAACTATTAAATGCAAAAAAATTAAAATCCAAACTATAAAATTAATCCTTTATATTTTAAATAAAACGGAGAAAATCATATTACCTTGTTTGACTGGTTGCTTACATATGGTCATATGGCAATTATTGAAAAGATAAGTGATTTAAACAAACGATAGGCCATTTGTTTATACAAGAAGTCGTTTTTACTAACTATAATTGGCATGAACAATTGGCAAATTGAAACAAAATGAAGAAAGTAATGCTATAAGTCTTCTTAGAGTCCTTCTAAAATCATCATAAATCTAATGTGACTTTTAAAATGACCAATAGATCAAAAGTCAATAAATCACATATCAAATTCAACGGTAATTTTAAAAGTTATATCACATTTGGAATAACTTTAGAAGGACTTGTAGCATTACTCAAACGAAGGGGTACAACAATTTTGCAACATTGAGGACAATGCCATTTATTACTTAAAATTTTTTTTACAACGAAGTGAAATATCCTAAAGAGCTCTGAACTATTGAATGCTAAACCCTCTCCTCAGGCTTCCTGTTAAACAGAAATACCTAAAGAACTATAATCTATTGAATGATAAAACCTCTCCTCAAGCTTCCTGACTCTCAAAAATAATCTGCTTGTCAGAAAAGGTCTCCAATCATCTATGGAATCTTGGGTTTGGAATCCTAGCTCCTCTCAGTTAAAGCAAATGAAAACTACTTTTAAAGCTCATGAGTAAGCCTGGGACATTAGCTCTCTATCTATTGATCTTTGGAAAGCTGCGGCCCCAGGTATCTTCAGGGATAATTTTGATGTAGGAGTGAGAAATAATTTCTCAGCAGCTTCAGCAGTTATCAATGATGACAATGGAAGAGTTTTACAGCAGCCAAAACTACAAGGTTAAATACTACAAAAGTCAATATTGGAGAAGCACAGGTAGCTTTATTAGCAGTCAATCTTGCTCATTCTATGGGATTAATCATCTTATATCCTTCACAGGGATTCCTCTATCATCATTTTGACAATAAAAAATCCAAATCTTATATCCGATTGGAATATTGCCCCTAAAAGCTTAAATGGCTAAAAAGTTGCAGGACCACAAAATACAGTTGCTTCTAGGCACCATTAAAAAACATAAAGTGTTTACATTCCATGAAGATGAGCAACTTAAACAAACATCTTTATCTATCATTTGGCTCATTGGCTGTGAACTAACATTGGCCGAATACATACTAAGCATAATAAGAGTATTTTCCACTTCCTTTTGATAAAATTGAAAGTGATTAAAACACCAAAAATTTTGAACCAGAATATTAGGGGGAAAAGAAAAATCTATATATTAGTAAACACGTAACAACAAAAATCTTCTGCATGGGTAGATGAATCCACGATACTAGACCATCAATCACTTTGCTTTTAAAGATCACCGTCTTGTGAAAACTGTAGTGATCTTCTTCACAAACCAGGCAAACTTGTCTGTTCAAACGGAAACCACTCTACTTCCTGTCCAAATACACACATCCATGAGCCATGACACAACCACTCAAAAATGTATGCATACAAAGTGAGTCCAAGAACACCTCCATGAGCCAACAGTCATTCATAAAGGAAAATAGTCAGCGTTTCATGCCAAATGTGCATCCAATCATTCCAACCATAGCAATATAACTTGTTTAGAAAACAGAATACAGATAAATAGATTTAGGTTGTTAATACTTAATCATATGGAAACTTTCATTCATTTAAAAACAGGAATAACCTGACAAGCTTTTATGTACCAGAGTTTGAGAGGATATAGGATTATCAAACAGTACAAAATGCTAAACTATTAGGAACACTTTGGAGAACAGAATTGCAATCATGATGCAAAAAGAATACTTGATCTAGGGTGAACTATTCCTATGTGCCAAAAGGAGAAAAAGTTGCTCGTATAAAACGGAATTGCAGCATCACCACAAATTTACTGATGAGATACACAATAAAAAGGATAATCAACTGACCTTCTGCTCTTGGCGGTCGGGACAATTAGTCCTCTTTTCTCTAGGCTCTTATACCGGTCCTTTGCAAGAGTGCAACAACCCTTAACAAAAATAAGAATCAGGTATGCTCTTTATTGAATCTCAAAACCATTAAAAAAATTTAAAAAGAAAGAAAGAAAATATGATTGCATGGAAAGTTTTGGAATGGGGGAAAATTTCATTGTACCTTCAACTTGCGGAGTGATCCGGTTATTTCTTCAGATAATAGGACTTGAACTGGGGCAGGCTGAAATCTGAAATGAAGATAACAGGTTTATTACTTCCGCTATAACAAAAATTTGGTCATAATGTTTAAGTATGAGTTTAAAAATACAATTTAAATACTTTCGTTTTTCAACAACATAAAAGCACAGATACTTTCTGTTGTGATTCCACTAGTGCGCACAAACTTTTTCACAATAAAAGATATAATGATGCATCCCATATTTTTTCTTTGGTTACTTAAGTTTAGTTTTCCGCTTCCAAAGCCACAAAGTAGAGGACCAACAGTTATCAAAGAAAGGAAAAAAAGGAGTAAATAAGGGTCCCTTCACTACTTGAAAATCTATATTTGCAACTATGAGCATAATTAATTACCATAAACAATAAATGAACTAAACATATTGGAGTAAGATAAACACAAAAGTGCTCATACTTGTGCCTTCCCAAGCGTGGTGGACATGATTTTAGTCTTTCTTGTTTGGCTACAACTCGGCGGAGATGTCTTTTTTGCTTCTCCTCATCTTCTTTGGCTATTTCTTGAATGATATTTGGTAAGCTGCAACCAGGAGGACCAAGCAATCATTAGAATGTACTCTGCACAGAGATGATTACTTGTAGAAGCAAAA
The DNA here is from genome assembly GCF_965113065.1 of Corylus avellana. NCBI lineage: Eukaryota > Viridiplantae > Streptophyta > Magnoliopsida > Fagales > Betulaceae > Corylus > Corylus avellana. The sequence goes on from NC_142495.1 coordinate 30,051,135, forward strand.
GGTCATCTTACCTGTCAATTTCTTTAGAAAGTTCCTTGAACTTTTTAGCTTCTGCTTCCATTTTCAGCTGTTCTTTGCGTCTAGCTCTCCTATTCAGCACAACTTGGGTCACCCTCTTCGTTTTACTAGACCTGCAACATATTCATTCGGACTTAGTTTAGATGATATTTACACAATAATGAGGAACATAGCATTATACACAAATCAGAAATCATTCCAAAAGCAATAGACACATGACAGGAAATACATCAAACGTACCAACACAAACCATATATATATAATAAAAGGACTAAATCAAGCTACTGAAGGACAATCTTTCATTCAACTTGATGGATTATGCATCTTCTCAGAATTACAATTATGAACCTAAATTATATATTAAACAAAAAACACTGAAGGAAAGGATGATGTCCATAACAAACGAACCTTTTCTCTTGTGTAGAATCCTCATTTTCACCCAGATTTTCCAAATTCATCTCATCATCATCACTTCCATCATCCGCCTCAATAAAATACATCTAAAAAACAGTGGGTTATGTTAAGGTCCTGCTTAATGCATATAATTCAAAGGGAATATCTATATATTCATGAAAAAGATTCCTGGCAGATTAATTTTTTTCATAAAGAAATAAACCTTATGCCTGAACCAACAGCCACAGACGGCAGAACCCAAGTACATGGGATCAAAAGGCCCTAAACACCGCCCCCCCCCCCCCCCCCCCCCTCCTTTCAATGCAAAAGAGGATTTCTAGTAGATAATAAACAAATGGAGAAAAGAGACCCACATCTTCATCATTGATAGCTTCCCCTGGAACAGTCAGTGGAACTGGCTGAGGTCCCAACTCATTTTGATAGACTTTCTGCATTTCTTCTGCAACAGCATGAGCCAACACATCCTGAATTGACAAAATAAAAACACAATAAAATTCCATGCGACTTATCCTAAACATAGGCAAAATATGTATCACATATCACAAAATTACCTGATGACTTTCAAGTGAAGGATTGAATGAGCAACCTGGAGGCTCAACTTCTACTGCTGGAATAATTGAAGACTTCGATTTCTGCAGAAAGAGAATAAGAGCTCAACAATCATATCATCAACTAAGGTCCACTAAAGACCAATAAAGGTAACATCTTCAACATGAACTCATACAATCATATATCATTGAGAGAATTGCCTCTAAGATTATATGACTCCATAAGAACGAGGGTGTATCCCTCGATTCCCTCACATACCACAATCAGAACAAATGTATCCACTTCCTCATATCCTTCCTCAGTACTGAAATAAAATTACACGAGAGGACTCGACATACAACTGATACAAGAGTGTCACCAACAATTTGAATTGAATTCTAAGCCATAATATTTTACCTTTTTGGATTTGCTTTTGTCTTCACCTGCAAGAGTGTCAAAGAGAGCCTATGTTAATGCATGTAATATCATAATAACAAGCCAGTGAAAACATTAATACAGCATAGAAGAAACCTTTCTCATCCCATATATCAACCATGCCAGAAGCTGTGGCAAAATCATCCTGAGAGATGTCAACAATAGAAAGATAAATACATAAATAAATAACAAAGAGTTCAAAAAATTTGACACATCCGTTTCTATACTCATTATATGAGTTGCAGACCTTGGGACCACCTTGAGTCGCATCATTTGCTTTTGTAACCTCGTTATGCTTTCTCTTGGATTTCTTCTGTATTGAGGATGGAACTAGTTGTACAAAAGGGTTCTTTTGTAGCACGCTGTCACTGCGGAGTACTTTTTCCCTATGTTTTTCGATCTTCCGCTTCACCAATAGATCTGATCAAACAAAAGTAAATAACTTTTAATCACTTTCTTCAAAAGAAGCTTGCATTCATTCATGCACACCAAATGGAATTTGCCCATTGTATGATTTTTTTTTTTTTTTTATTAAAGAAATATTATGCTTGTTCTACCAGAATAAGCACCAAAGGAATTTCAATCGGTGTGCACATTAACATGCTTCCTTCGTCGACTAAAAATCCCGAGCATCGGAATATTCTACACATGAAAATTTCACCACTACTTTTCTCTAAACTGAACCTTGTCAATATGCTACACACCCCTAATGCTCATAATATTATTTTCAATTGGAAAATTAAAATAAATTCATAAACATCACAAACCACTGACATAAAACCCTAAAGGCTTAAGCACCAAAGGGAAAAACCCTAACATCCGAAGCAGCTGAAGTATGAGGTGGGGCAGAGGAGGAAAGAAGAGAAAAGTCGAGGGGCAAGAGAGTAAAATACCTCTGGACTTGTCGACGACGAAGAGGGAGTCGGTGGGGGCGGAGGAGAGGGAGCCACCGGAGAGAGCGTCTTTGGTGGACTTCTCGAAGAAGTCTTCGATCTCCTCTGTGCTTATGTTTGCTCTCCATGCCTTCTTCCCCTTCCGAGAGGTCTTCGCTTTCTTCCCCATCTCTCTCTCTTCGTTTCTCCGTTCGTCTGGGCCTTCTGGGTCTAGGAAATATGAGGAGAGAGCGACTCCAAACTCTCACGTTAAAACCCTAACTGCGTTCCCAATAGGAAAAAAATAAACGACTTGTAGCACAGCACATCTCAGATTTTATTTTATTTTATTGTATTTAACTGAAATACATAATTTTAAATGATATAATAATACATACATTATTAAATTTGTAAAATATACTTATCAAAATAAAATTCTGTGAAATGTAATCTGCCTCTCCTTCCAAAAACAGAGCACCGCCTCTTCCACATTTTTGCAGCAGCTACTTGCTTCTGACAAGTTCCCAAGTAGATAGAGATATAGACCGGAGGCCTTCCACAGCAATTCACTGAAGAATCAGGGCTATTTTGAGCTGTTTTCAGTGTTGGGGTGACGAATTTTTCAATTGTCATTAAATTTTATTGTTTTAGTTACGCCGTCAATCATAAATTCCTGATTCCTGGACCATTGCAGTCCCATATGCACTTTCAAAGTGCTTTCGCAAACACAAGATTGAGCCACATTCTTGACGCTGACTATGAGTTTCTGTTTCTCCATCAAACTGGGTGTTCCTCAACCTGCTCATCTAGCCGTGTTGCCCGCCCCTGTTTCCAACCACAAAAAAGTAAGACACAGAATTCTAACTCTACCGTCAAACGGAACCCACGGAGGCAAAGGTGCCCAATCAGCTGCACGAGATGAAACTCACAAACAGTCACACTTTCAACCATTGGTTGATCTCCTACGGGACTGTGTCGATAAAAGGTCAGTAGAACAAGCGAAAGCGGTTCATGGGTTAGTGTTAAAATCCGATTTTTCGGGTAGGGATTTGTTGGTGCTGTTAAATCATGTAGCTCATACGTATTCCAAATGCTCGGGTTTTGATGCGGCTCTTCGAGTATTTGATAAAATGTCTGAAAGAAACGTATTTTCTTGGACGGTCATGATTGTTGGGTCGACGGAGAATGGTTTTTTTCTTCAAGGATTCCAGTTCTTTTGCGAAATGATGAATCTTGGAATCTTGCCTGATGGGTTTGCATATTCGTCAATCATGCAGACGTGTATCGGTTTAGATTGTGTTGAGTTGGGTAAAATGGTGCATGCCCTGATTGTTATAAGAGGTTTTGCATCTCATACTTTTGTTAGTACATCTCTTCTTAACATGTATGCCAAGTTGGGAATGATTGAAGATTCGTATAAGGTGTTTGAGACCATGACTGAACATAACCAAGTCTCGTGGAATGCAATGATCTCGGGGTTTACCTTGAATGGTCTTCACTTAGAAGCATTTGATCATTTCCTTAGAATGAAGAAAGGAGACATTACACCAAATATGTACACACTTATTAGTGTTTCAAAAGCAGTTGGAAACTTAGGTGATATTGGAAAGGGCAAAGAGGTTCACAAGTATGTTTCTGAATTGGGTTTGGAGTCTAATGTTCTTGTCGGAACTGCTCTAATGGATATGTTCTCCAAATGTGGGTCTTTAAGTGAAGCAAGATCCATTCTTTACTTGAATTTCATCAATTGCGGGGTCAACACTCCTTGGAATGCAATGATTTCAGGCTATTCTCAGTGTGGGTTTAGCCAAGAAGCTTTGGAACTCTTTCAAGAAATGTCTCGAAATGATATAAAATCCGATGTTTACACATATTGTAGTGTATTCAATGCAATTGCCGCATTAATGTTTCTTCAATTTGGAAAGGGAGTTCATGGGATGGTTTTGAAATGTGGATTAAATATGAATGTAAGTGTTTCCAATGCAATTGCTGATGCATATGCTAAATGTGAGTCACTTGAAGATGTAAGGAAGGTATTTGACAGAATGGAAGAGAGAGATATAGTGTCTTGGACAACACTGTTGACTGCTTACTCTCAGTGTTCTGAATGGGAGGAAGCACTAGCTATCTTCTCTCGGATGAGAGAAGAAGGCTTTATACCCAATCAGTTTACACTTTCTAGCGTGCTCGTTGCTTGCACCAGCCTTTGTTTACTTGAATATGGTCATCAAGTCCATTCTCTTCTTTGCAAGGCTGGCTTGGACACCGACAAGTGCATAGAAAGTGCTCTGATTGACATGTACGCCAAATGTGGTAGCATAACTGAGGCGTGTAAGGTTTTTGAGAGGATATCTAACCCTGATACCATTACATGGACAGCTGTTATATCAGGTTGTGCTCAACATGGTCTAATGGAGGATGCCATTCAGCTCTTTAGGAGGATGGATCAGTCTGGTGTGAAGCCCAATGCTGTTACCTTATTGTGTGTTCTGTTTGCGTGCAGCCATGGAGGTATGGTGGAGGAGGGCCTAAACTATTTTCAACAAATGGAGGACACTTATGGTCTGGTGCCAAAGATGGAACATTACGCATGTGTTGTTGATCTCTTAGGTCGTGTGGGCCGCTTGGATGATGCAATGAAGTTTATACAAAGGATGCCAATTGAGCCCAACGTAATGGTCTGGCAAACTTTGCTGGGAGCATGTAGGGTCCATGGCAATGTTGAGTTAGGAGAGATTGCTGCTCAGAAAATCCTCTCAATTATGCCAGAATTTTCAGCTACCTATGTTCTTCTATCCAACACATATATTGAGGCAGGGAGTTACGAAGATGGACTTATTTTGAGAGATAGGATGAAAGAGCAGGGTGTAAAGAAGGAAGCAGGATATAGTTGGATTTCTGTAAATGGTAGAATTCATAAATTTTATGCAGGAGATCAACAGCATCCACAAAAAGAGCACATATATGCGAAGTTAGAAGACTTGAGGGTGAAGATCAAGTCCATGGGTTATGTACCAGACTTGAGTTATGTGTTGCGCGAGGCGGATCGAAGATAAAAACCTGGTATGACTGATGGAAGCTCACAAAAGGAGATAACTTTCATCCATTTACAATATCTCTTGTAAATATTATAATATAATCACAATGTTTCATAGCCGCATATTATAATCTCTGTGAGTAGAACTTCCCTGTTTGGGGATGCCTTGTCTCTCATAATTGACAGCATCTAAGTACCAAAAAAGCAGAGAGCACTTGAGGAATATTTGCGGACCCATGGTAGTGCTGAACATTGTTTGTCGATGCAGTATGGCTACTGAATAGGTTCCTAGAGTGCTAGTGCTTATGACATATGTGACTGACTTTGTTGAGCAAGGAAACTGATAAATTGGGACGAATATCTTGGGTATTTTGGCAAAGCAGTTGAAATAGTGTGCAAAAATGGCTCAAGGTGTACGAAAACAAGGTCAAAGGTGAACTATCTCCATCTTTGCTGCAGATCAACACATCAGAAACCTCTACTGAGTTGAGGCTCTTCAATTTAAAGATGCTGGTATTTTGTTTCCTTCTTTGATATGACGAAATGCGAATGAAAAGCTTGTGGTTTTTGTTATTGATTGTTAGAAATGAGCATTGTTCTTTCACCTTTTGATGTTGTATTGATCAACTCTCTTGCTGTATATGGAACCTGCAGTCAATATGTGCTGTGTAGTTAATTTATTTCTTCCACCACCTATCACGTGGGTGGTCAATTCTATCTAGACCTATTTAATTAAATGGGTTAGATTCCTCAACTCTAACCTTTTAATTTTGTATTGAGTTCATCTTAAATTGGCGATTTATATAAAAAATTGTCCAATCTTACTTTTTTGTGAGAGAAACACTCGTTAGTACAGTTCAGATAATTTGCTCTGAAAAGTCAAGACTTAAGAGTCCGTATGTCATGAAAATTAATAATTGCGCATCTAATATCCCCATGACAAATTGAAAACACCTAAACCACGGAAAGCAAGCATACAAAAATCTGCTAGGAGTCAGCTTAGCTTTCTCTATCCAAGTGATTGTATGTCTTTTTGAATGTCCTGTTGCGACCTCATGAACAACTCAAACGAAGACTTATCCTATACAAATTGGAGAAAAGGTCGTTGTCCAAATGCTAGAAAAGTCTAAAACTCTCCCTCACCATTTCAAGAAACTCAAAGGCTTCTCACACACACACACACATATATATATATATATATATATATATATATATATATATATATATATATATATCTTGTGGGGCATAAAGACATGAAGCCGAAATGCAACAATCTCTGCCTTCCATATACTATCCAGAAAATAACAAAGAAACGCCACAACTGAAAACACCCTTCTGATATGTCTTGTAAATATGGGTCTCTCTCTCTCTCTCTCTCTCTCTTGCCACTGTATGGTTTTTGGTCGTTTTCACTTGTGGATTTTGCTCTCTAGCTCGTTCCCTTACATGTGAAGAAATAAGGGACAAAGAGCACTCGGTGCGATGTGATGTGCTCCATATATTATTACCTGTTATCTTTCTGTCATTTGTGATGGAAAATTATTTCATGGTCAATAGCTGCAATCGACCCTACGTGGTACAATCTTTTTGCCTCTGCCTCTGCCTCTGCCTCTGGCGCCTCTGCCCATGCATGATGCTGCTATTTCTTGACAATTATGATATACAATTGAGGGGTCTGGGTCACCTCTAGAGATGCATGTGACCTCTTGAGTTCATTCCCTCAGAAAGGTAATTCTTTGAGCGTCATGCACATAATATAGTGGCTTGGTAACCATGAATTTGTGTGCGCGGTTTAATGGTGTTGTAATCTAGTGATATTGTTTTTTTCTTTTCCAAAAGAAAGGTCATCAATTCAACACGCTAGATATAAGTACAATTATATATATATATATATATATATATATATATATAAACTAGACGCTCATGGTAATACAATAACTTCACACCATGAACTTAGAGGAAGAAGCCTACGAGAAAAATAAAGGGTCAGAGAAGCTCGTTAGAAGTACTAGCGGAATCACTTTCGATGCTTAAGTTGATAAAAGAAAGAGAAAAGAAAAGAAAATTTGGCAAACTAAAAGTAAGGAAAAAGTTTAGGATACCTGATGAAGACATCTCCCCTCCGTTTATAGAGTTCCCACCTCTTTTTGGGTAGGGGTTCATGGGCTTTTGCCTGTTTAAAATTTGACAACGTGGGCGATTTCCTCTAATAATAGTATAAGGTTAAGTAGAATGATCCCATCAATTATCTGACGTGACGAGTGAAATGTTGAGAGGGTAATCAGGTGTGGTCCTAAACAATTATAGAACATGGCATGAAAGTGATTTGGTACACTATATTTTACTACGTTTCGGGACAAGTACTCTCGACTTTGGCCATAGGCCTCGTAGGGTTTGAGTGGCCCAAGCTCCTTTGGTAACCTTTGGGCCACTTGGTCATATTAGGGTTGGAGTGACAATCAAGCTTTGTTTGAGTTTCTAATCCCCCAGCTAGACAAAAAAAGAAAAAAAAAAAAAACAAAAAAAAAAAGAGGTACCAACATTATTAAGTTGAGCAGCCCAGAAGAAACAAGTACATTGATGATGAAGCAGGTGCTTCGAGAAGAGTGCGAGAGTATCGATATTTTCACTGTTGCTGCTCCTATGCTTTTGGACAACTCACCAATAAGCTCTCCGACGAGTCACGTGTTCTATTCATCATGAGACATCCCTTGAACATATATATTTTTTTTCCTCTTTTTTCTTTTTATTAATATTTTTACGTACATTAATCATTGAGCCATAATATTTTCTCAACTTAGCCGGCTGAATATATATTAAGAACTTTATATTTAAGACCAACTTATTAACCATAGCGTGGGGCTTGTTTTCACTAAAACAAAACTTATAGATTTCTTTAGAAAAATTTAAAGTTCTTCGCCTCCTAGTTTGTAATTTTGATGAATAATACTCATCTTCACACATATTTATTATACTCATTCTATATCGCGCGGTTGACGTGAGTTATTAACATCTTGTATTAGTAGCTAGAGATTTGAAAAAACTGTACACAGTTAGAAATTAAATATAATATAGATATAAAAACATAGATGAAGAGATGAAAACAAATAATGGAGGGTGAATTTGTGTTGGAAAAAATAATTAGAGCCAAAGGAAAAGACAAAGTAAAATAGCTGTCCCAAGTGCGAGCTTATTTGTTTGCATGGATAGTCCTCTCTGCACACAACAAGGTTATCACAGCGAAGCAGTTTGTAGCATTTGATGAAAGAGCTTGAATTCTAACAGTGACGACCAATGGAAAGTGACCTTTTTATTCTTCTAACGACGTTCGTGTGCATGCGAGAGAGAGAGAGAGAGTACTGTTTGATTCATGAAAACGACTTCTCCACATACGTTTTCAATTATATATAAATTCTTGATGCTGAATATTAAATAATAATATGATTGTGTTATTATCCTTGCAGGTTCTTTAATTGCCAACGTGAATATGGCCAAAAGAAAAAAAGAAATATTGCAGCAAGAATTCTCTCTCTCTCGCAGAAAAGAACAGAGGCACTGGCACGTATCAATAACTTTATACTTTTATTATGTCATGTATTTGTTCATGCTCACATGCGCATGTGAACGCGCGTACTTTCCCGAAGTGCGACTCACGTGAGTTTTGCTAGCTTGCTTGTCACAAGAATCCTACGATACTTCTCTCTCCCTGCAAAAGGATAACTTATACTAATATATTTTCATGATCATCACCATTAACATGACTTAATTAATTAATAATTAGCTTCATGAATTTTGAGACCAAGACTTCAAACAGAGAAGACCCAATTTATATTTAGAATTTAATGTTGTTTTAAATTAAAATATAATCTAAACGATGAAATGAATAATCATAAAGAATCTTGATCCATATTATTATGTAATTAAGGTAAAAAAATATATATATTGGGTTTGTACATGCATGAATCATTTGCAGTAACTTATGAACTCAATGATACTTTATAATTAAGTGCATGATTAGGCAACCGAAATGATATAAGAAATGCATATATTCTCCATGTGAAGGAATCTTGATTATGATCAATGTGGATAAGAACAATGAATTAAATCCCTAAAAAGAATCTTCTTAATCTCCAACTTTTTTGCAACTAACAATGCTTGTTATTCTAACATATAAACAAGGTAAAAAGCGTTAAGCTTCATTGATAAGGAGACTTGGAACACAACAAGTAATAGATATATACCTACACATCCATTTGTTCTTATTATATGTTCAATTTCCTAGCTCCTATAATTAATTTCAATTTTTCCCATTTTGTATTCCCTTCTCAAGGAACAGGATGAGGATCCCATACAATTAATCCCCCTAGCTAGGAGTAGAGGGATGGCCTATGCAATAATTGTGAGAAGCCCTAGATGGCCATTTAATTATTTTTATTTCTCATTTTTCATTTTAGCCTCTCAAACAAAAATTTTAATGCAATCCAGCCTCCTAAAGTTATATTCTTAAGTGTGTCGACTCTAGATGAGACTCAACTACTTGAACAAATGTTCGAACAGGTGGACCCTCATTGGGGCCTCTTAAAATTACTTGCCCGATTGTAAAAAGTAGGTAATAATTATGAGAGATTCCCAAGCCTAGGGCCCTAGGGAATCCCAATCCCAAGAAAAATTGGGCAGCTTTCTCCTATTTATGGTTGAAGAAAATTCCTCATTTTGTAACACCTCATTAATTAATTCCTGTTTTTTTTTTTAAAAAAAAAATTCTCGGTGATTGGTTCGTGAAAGATATAGTTGAAACGAAGGCACAATAGAACCCAGTCACATTTCTTCAATCTAATAAAGAAATATTAATATAGTTTCCTGCAGACGTGTCAAGACAAATTGCTTATCTGTTAAACTTGTATTTTTCCCACAATATATCATCGTCGATAAGCATCCAGTCACGCTCATTCGACAAAATGTTGAAGTTCAGTATTGTCAAATTTTGAATCATGCCATTTCGCGTTTTACATGTTGTGGATCTTTTCTCAAGATAAAACAAACTCAATTTATAGCATTAAAGAGATGAGAAAAGAACACTTAGGCTGTCAGGATTGAAGAGAAAATTGCTTCAATAATAATACGTACATTCATTTAATTAACGTGGTGATTTTTTTAATTCCTATTACTTTTATAGTAAGAAAATTCCACTAATTTAACTATTTTGAGTTCTTAGGGTTAGAAGTAGCAACTCGCGTCGGGTTTGAGTTGTATTATTATAACGAGATCTTTCAATTCCGGCTCTTAAATTCATGTTTGGCTCGTGTACGTCAAGGTCGCGGGTCATGTTAAACATAAAAAAATTATGCATTAAACTACTTGATCTATTGTTATCACTGTTATTGTAATTTTTATTACTGCGTATGAATTTACGTGGGGGTGTGTGTGTGGCCAGTGCTAAATGCATGTGATTAAGGGAATTAAGGTAATAATAATGGAAGATTAGAGGGACAAGTAGGTGATACTCTAGAATCTAAAACTCTAGGAAGAGTAAATTAAATAGGTATATTTAATATGGAAGGCAAGAGACAAACGTTGGAGCAGGGTATATGTATGCAGAATATTGTTTTGTTGTAATGATTAATGGGCACACATGTGAATAGGAGTGGGTACGTGAATTTGTCCGTCTGGAATGGAGACAATGCTGCAAGCAATAAGGAGCAGCTAGCTATATACCTCTAAACATGCGTATCAGCCCGTTTGATATGTTTCATAACATCTCGTGATACACTCATCGGAGATGCCACTTAATTTGTGACGACAGTTGATGATCTTCTAGCTAGCTTGTGCACGAACCGGCCTGCACCCCGGCAACTGTTTCTGGTGGCTACACCTAGCTACCTAGCTTCTGGCAATTGAGTTGGCATGCTAAAAAAGTGGTTGATGTGACTACCATTCATGGATTATAGCTACACTCATTGGAAATTCGGCCAGAGAATGAGAGAGGGTATGTAGAATTGTACGTCTATGCATTCTGACAGTCCGGAGCCAAGAGATTCTCAATCATATAGATATTAGGGGTGGTAATTGTATTTGTATGTCGGGTTCTAATCGTGTTGAGACATGGTAGTTATAAAACTCAACATGTTTAATTTAAAAATGTCAGACCTTTCAATTCTAACTCGCTAATTTTGTATTAGATTCGTAAGTCGCTTCAAAATTGTCGGCCCTAAATGTTAAGTGTTAGATTTGGATTGTATCAAAACATGAGTATATATAAGACTATATATATAGGTAAACTCGAACCTGTTAGTTTCATATTGGGTTTGTGTCATATTCGAAAAAAAAAAACTGAAATTAAAAAACATTGTAATTTACATTAGTGCCCCTATAGAGTGAACGAAATCATTAGTTTTTCTTCTCATTGCAGAGTACAAGGAGCACAACCATTCTGTTTCTTTAAATGTATATGTTTTAGTATATACAGCCAAGTAAAAAATTAACAATAAAAGCATTATCAAAGGCAAACGCGTGTTGCTTGGGGCCATTTAATTACTCTAAGAAATTTGGCTTTTAGCCATGACTAAAATTGTCACTAAAAGTTTAGAAGTCCTTATCAATGGCTTTTATCGATGATTAATCGTCACTAATAAGTCATGACAGTTGATCGGTCGAGAAAGATGTTGTGTCGGAAACGACTTTAGTGTCGTCTTCGATATGTCATTAATTATGATTTTATTAATTTAATGCTTGTTGTGCATGTGATCTTGAACTCAGTAGGGGGTGTCTCTAGCTAGATCTCTCTCTTTCTTAATCTTGATCAAATTAATGTGGGTCTTATTTCACTTGTAAAATCTTGAAATTTTCATTAAAATTTTAAGCAAGAAAACATATAATAGCGAGAGTGGTGATGGTCTTCCAACAAATCTTTACATACTTAATTATGTCATAAAAAGGGTGGTTAATTTTTTTTACTGAATTTTAATATCTCAATTTTCAAATATGATAGAGAAATTAAAATAAATAAATAAATATATTGGATCACAATGAAATGTATGCATGCTGACTTAATTTATTCTTACATGGTAGCTAGAGATCAGAAGAGATATCAAGTTATTTCAATTTCCAAGAAGAAAGCATTCAATCTCAATATCTTATTTAGATGAGAAGTTGGAGTAGGGTGATGAGAATGATAGAGTGGCATGTGGGGAGAGAGAGAGAGAGAGAGAGAGAGAGAGAGAGGACAAAAGGTGACGGCTGGTTAGAGAGGAGGGGGGGGGGGGGGGGGGGGGGGGGGGGAGAGGCTAAAAACTAAAAAGCCCCCCGTGAGGAGTGTTTGGAGGCATTCAAAAATCACAACTACGCATCCTTTTGTTGCTTCCTCTTCACTTCTTTCGATGGCCAATTTCACTCCCTCCCTCACCATCACGAGCTTTTGATTCCCTCCTTTCCCTCCCCCGCGTTACGTTATGCCAACCTCTTTTTTCCTTTCCCTTTTTGTCCCTCTGCCCCTCCTTTTCTGAAAACTATTTTAATTTCCGCTGAAATATTTACTACGGAATTTAAAACATACTCCTAGTCCTAGGCTTTACCTACTTAATTACATGCCATGACTTATTATTATTATTTTTTAATTAATCCAATAAATATGATAAATGAGTATAAAGAATATCATTACTTCTCGTATGCCCATTAACTTGCAGATTATTTCTATATCCCAAAAAGTTGGCTACTTAGGTTGGCTACATGTAGATGTAGTCATAGTATGACTATGATATGATAGTAATGATTTATTAAATCCATGCATGCCAAAGCTTGATTTGATATTTCTTCACAATAGATAACATTTTTCAAAACAGCAAACCCAGGTGTTTTTTGTTTTTATAATTTGAAAAGATGTTTTGATGCGACATAAATTTAAAAATGATTTTGAATATTTTATGTATGAATTATTTGTTAATATTTTTATTTTGAAAATAGAATACAAAAATTTTAAGAAACTTACAAATCTTTTTGTTACTTATGTACGAAATTGCTTTTCTTTTTCTTTTATCTTTTAGGATATGAGTGGAATCTTATGAATTATTTGTACGTTCAAATCATACACAAAGTGGCCGGCCGGCTCGGAAATTCTCAGAACAAAAGAGGCCAGGGTACTATATATATATATATATATATATATATATATGTGTGTGTGTGTGTGTGTGTGTGTCTAATTCAAGGAAGGAATATGTTATTTTCTTTTCCTTGTTTAAAAACATTTATTTTATTTGGAATTAATGAAAATACTTTGTGAATTACCAAAGGGCAGTTTGGTAAGTTGAGGTAGAGTTTGTATTGTATTTTGTAGTGAAGAAACTGAGGCAGTCATGTGGGAAGCAAGGAGGAGATCATATCGATTTGAGAGCTCATCCCCCTCTTTTAAACAGCCTCAGAGCTTTGCAGAGTTGATTGGAAGAGAAAGAGAGAGCAGCTGAAAAGTAAAGATAAAGAGAGAAAAAGTAACTCATGGTTTCTAGGGAGCACAAGAGGGCAGCTCTGCATGAGAAGCTGCAACTTCTTCGTTCCATTACCAACTCTCATGCTGTAATTCCCTCAGGCCTTTCCATCCATTGGCTTAATTTCTTCTTACCTTTTCTCAAGGCTCTCTCTCTCTCTCTATATATATATATAATTAATCTTCTATGTTGTTACTGGAATTCTTAATTGGTTTTCTTTCACGTCATTTATAATCAATTCCTAGCTATATATCTTCTAATCTCCTATAGTTTTCCGTGATTCCCTTGCATGTATTCAATGATATTTATCTTCTCATTCTCACTGTTGTCACAATTTAGAAAAATAGTCGATAAAATTAAGTTACTGGGGACTTTGCAATAATCCCAGAGGCTTTTTCTTTATCTAGATTCTGGGAACTTTATTTTGCAATAATCCAGTTAATTCCATGGTGCTCAATGATCATCTGAGGAAAGAATTATTAATTAATATATAAAAGTTGCAGGATTGGATATTTCTGACTGACAGTTTCTGCTGTTCATGTTTGGCAGCTAAACCAAACCTCAATCATAGTAGATGCATCAAAGTATATCGAAGAGCTAAAACGGAAAGTGGAAAGACTGAATCAAGATATAGCGACTGCACAATCCTCAAATGACCAAAACCCATTGCCTGGGGTACGTATCTTTTAACATATCTATTATTCTTTCTTCTCCTGGCCCCCACCCCCTGCAATTCTAATTCAAATTATTATTATTATTATTATTAATGAAATTTCAATTTGTCAAATATATATTAACCTAGTAGTTTATCTTGAGCTGTAATTTCTACAGGTTACAGTAGAAACCCTAGAGAAGGGGTTCTTAATAAATGTGTTATCAGAGAAGAGTTGCCCAGGCCTGCTTGTGTCCATATTGGAAGCCTTTGAAGAACTGGGTCTTAATGTTCTGGAAGCTAGGGTTTCTTGTGCAGATAATTTCCGGTTACAAGCAGTGGGAGGAGATGTAAGATCTTCTAGCTTTTTACACATATATAATACTTACCATGCATTAATAAGAATGTTATTTTTGTAATTAAGAAGTTCATTTTCTTTAATTTTTTGGATCAGAATGAAGAACAAGCGGAAAGCATTGATGCTCAGGTGGTGAAACAAGCTGTGGTGCAGGCCATTAAGAACTGGAGTGGACGTACTGAACAAGAGTAATTAACTAAGCATCCGGCTGGTGTTATATATATAATATATATAAATATATATATATATATCTATTTATCTCTCTCTCTATTTCGCTTTTACAATCTTCCATTTTCTTCCTTGTTGGTTGAAGATCACAAACAAGTACCAAGAAAACAAATGAGTCTAGGTTTACCAAAATTTTCTAGCAGGCGAATCTTGGCTTTTATATTGCGCAACAACAAGAAGATTCCACGCACTGAGATGACTCGTTGTCGTGCATGTACGCTTATATATAGTATTGGTTTGTAGGCAGGGCTTAATTATTGCTTAAATTCTATATATATTTCATTAATTAATCTGCCTTCAACTACTCTTTGATAGTTGCCTGAAGTATATATATGTGTTTCCATATTTGTTCTATATTAGATTGGTCCACTCTTTGTGGTTGGAAAGTGCAACGTCTGATATAATGATCATCTTGGTGGTCTTTTCCATGTTAATTTGTTCCTTTCGAGGAGTTCCAGGATCTTCCACTTTGCGAGCTTAGATGGGTCGGGTTTGGAAGTGACCATATCTACTACAAGCAATTACCACAAAAAGGAACAAAACCAAATGGTTCTAATTAATTAATGGACTAACAAATTAATAATGTGGCAGTACTACATTTTGGGTTTTATTTAAGCCTAAGGTTGTCATTTAAATTGGGCCTTTAATTAGAATATAAAATCTTGGCCAAAATTGATGATCCGAATAGCTCGGTCAGAATTAATTCCGGTTGTTTGGTGTCCAAACGAGACCTATTGGTTATGTTTGGCAAGAGGCCGGACTGGAAAGAGACCCATGACCCAAAACCCAAAATTTTTTTTCTCAAAATTAACCCAAACATTTTTACTTTTTACGTTAAATCAATTATTTTTTTATTACTATTCAAATAAAAAAATCACTAAAAAACAAAATTTTTTTATTTTTTTATACAAAATATTCTTACTTTTTTCTCTCACATCAATCAAATCTACTACAGTACCGATACACTTCCTAAGTCAATTCCATCGCGAATAAAGTAACCTATTAATTAAAAAATATTAAAAAAAAAAACAACAAAGAAAAGAATAAAGTGACCTATTGATTTCAATAGTGTGTGCTACAAGAAGACCTTCAGTAACGACAACATCACGTGTAAACAATTCCAGGAACCTTGGAATCTTACCACAGTGGATTAAAAGTTGTTTTGTTGTATTTACTGTCTTGTTATTAAATGCCATATCGCACATATAAAAGTAATTATATTATTATAAAATGCTGTATTAAACAAAATAATACGAAATTCAATATTATAAATAAAATAAAATTACTTTTTACACTCATTTTATACCAGTTGATGTTACTTATTTTAAGTGATTTAAAACACTCTACGTCAGTTGATATGAAATGTATATGATAAATAGGTATTAAGGGCGACACTTTAATTGTTCAATATATGTAATATGTTATTATAAAGAAAACTAAAGAGATCTTATGAATAGAAATTAGAAAGACTAATTAATTCGCTTAATTACAATGAAATCATTTTCTTTTTGGCTTCCATCAACGATGCCCTTGTTATCTGCACACAGAGGTGTGGGTTCTTGAGTGCAAATTCATCATATCTCACTGAGAATGCTATATCCTCCATGTTTTTGACAATGAAGTTCAAAGCTGTCTCCTTCAACGATATGTAGGAACAAAGATCTGAGATCTCTAAAACATCAAGAGCGTTCGATGAATTCAAAGACCCAAGCATATGACGCTCACAAAATTTCTGCAAATATGAGATTTCGTACTTGTCGGCGGCCACGGACAATGAGTACACGTGCTCCTCCATTTTTTCTTTAGCCAAACTCCCCGTATAGAGGAACTCCAGAAGACACTCGAGCTCTTCGAAGTTCAACTCCGACAGTGTTATCGTGTCCATTGGTGGTGCTTTACATTCATCTGAGTCTAGCATATTTTTAAAGATTTGTGATCTGGTTGCCTATAACATAATATATAAAATCAAATGATCAGTAATAAGATTTTATCATTTTTATAAATTAAATCAATATTTTATCCCAAAAATTAGGCTAATAAAAATTAGATGAACCATTAATTCCATATATAAGAGGGAGAGAGAGAGTAACCAGTAAGGCTCTATGGGCCGGCACGGAAAGCCCATTATTGCCTGGCTTGAGCTGTATGTCGGTGTGGATTTGATCTTTAAGTGCAGTGAAGAAACCAGCCCGTAGAAAGCTTACTTCCTCTTTTAGTACATCTTCTTTGTCCTTCCTATCCGACACCCAACGTGAAACATCTACGAGTGTCTGAAGAGAAGCATGAAAGAGATATCCCAAATATATATAAGTATAAAATAGTATAAATAAGGTTTCATTTTTTTTTACACAATTTCTTTTCCTTCTCTATGTAATGAAACAGAAAAAAAAAAAAAAAAAAGGGTTAAATACTAAATTAGTCCCTAGGGTTTCACAACTTTATTTTTTCTCCCCTGGGGTTTCATTTTTATCACAGGAGGTCCCTGTGGTTTTGATAAGTGACCAAATTAGTCCATCCGTTAGTTGACCGTTAGTTGACCGTTAGTTGACCGTTAAACTGACTCGTGGACCAATCAGACGTCGACACATGGCACATATATTAATTTTTTTTTAATTAAAAAAAAATGTTTTTTTTTTAAATTAAAAAAAATATATTAAAAAAAAAAAAAAAAAAAAAAGAAAAATCGGAAGAAACTGAGCCACCCCCTTGGCAATTTGGGGGTGGCTCGGCCACCCCCTTTGGCCATGGGGGTGGCCTGGCCACCCCCAAATTGCCAAGCCACCCCCAGTTTCTTCCGATTTTTTTTTTTTTTTTTAATATATTTTTTTTAATTTTTTTTAAAAAAAAAACATTTTTTTTAATTAAAAAAAATTAAAAAAAAAAATTAATATATGTGCCACGTGTCGACGTCTGATTGGTCCACGTGTCAGTCCGTACAGTCAACTAACGGTCAACTAACGGATGGACTAATTTGGTCACTTATCAAAACCACAGGGACCTCCTGTGATAAAAATGAAACCCTAGGGGGGAAAAAATAAAGTTGTGAAACCCCAGGGACTAATTTAATATTTAACCAAAAAAAAAAAAGAGAGACATTAGGCTGGGCTTCAGGCCCAGTAAATGTATTAAATCCATTTGATATGGTGACCATATGGGCCAAAATGAAAATTAGCCCGTCATCTTTTGCTCCGAGCTTTTGATAGGCCTACTGCCCACCAATAAATAATCTTGAGCCCATAACCCCCCAAGTATACCAAATCTTCTGAAGTTTTTTTTTTTTTTGGTAAATATAAGTTGTAACATCCTGGTTAGAAGATAAGGAGAAGCCCACATGAGGTGGGTGATTTATGAAGATAGTTTTGAGTGTTAAGTTATAAATTGTTTTAGTTATTAGGTGAACTGGGCTTTATAAGTGATTCTAAAAAAGCTCTAAATTGACTATACATTTTGAAGTGATAACACATATATACGTGACTAGCACTTTTTCATGGCCGCTTATATAGTGGGAAACTTTCCAAACATACTAATTTGTTTGCATGATTTTCACCATTTAATCCAATCACACGCGATCAAAATCAACTCATGATATGGATTTATATAGTTAAGTATGTAATACTTGTGAAAACTATGAGAAGTAAACATGAAGATAATCAAATGCAGGAGGAAATTAAATTAATGAACCAACAAATTAAGCAAATGGAGAAGAAAAATGAAAGTAGTGCTTGCCTTACAGGAATTTGGAGGCCTATGGTGAGTTCCTTTCTCAGTTTCAAGCTTGTTTATGAGGCTGATTATTGCCCTAGCTCCCTCATAGCAAGCCCCACATATTGTATTCCTGGGAGGCCTTAGAATAACTGGCATTGATGTACAGACAACGCAGTCCATCTGGGTTTTCTAGGCTTAATTGCATGTGCAGTTGTGGGTTGATGAAACTCAGCTAGCGAGGAAGAAGGAGATGGAAGAATGAAAAGCAGAAGCTGTTCTTCTTCTTTTCAACTCAATTTAATATACGAGAGGTTAGTTGGACCTTCTTATTCCATCCCTTGCTAATCATCAGTGCTTTGACAAAGGAACAATTATAATTGCCCTTTGGACGATGCACGTTGTTTAAGCCTTAAGGAGGGTTCAAATTACCAAACTAGTCTTTAAAGGATGGTGTTGCCATTTTGCCTAAAGACGGCTATTGTCTTCTAGAAGCATTAAAGGTTGAAAAATGAGAAATTTTGCATTTTTTAACCAAATTATTTTACTCCTTCTTTAAGTCAATCCCCGCGTATTTCAAACTAAAATGGTGAATTTAATCGCTACATTTCAATGGTCAGTAATGAAAAATAGTGAATATTTGAACGTTTAAATTAATATTTTCCAAGTTCATTTTAACTTTTGGTAATCTACTTAATTCCATGAAATTGATTAAACAATTATATATTGAATGAAACAAAAGGGCACTAAGTCTGACTAAGATAAGGAGGAGGGCATGAAGGTCAATGAAATTAAAAAAGAAAAAAGAAAAAAAAAGGGGAAGTTGGTGGCATGTCTTTTGAGTGTATTTTAGAGAAACAACATAAACAATAGGTGGAGGAATCAGAAGTTAGGAAGAAGAAAGGGACTTTCCAACCTTACAACAGCAAATATGTGCAAGGCAGCCACGTCCCAATGCCTACTTTCTCAACACTAAAATTTAAAAAAAAAAAAAAAAAAAGGTTGTTAGGCCAGCGGCGGGTGATATGATTGGGCCAACAATGATGCATCATGCATGCATGTCTATCTTCTTGTTCGATGGTGATGCATATGCATCTGGGTTTGCCATGCATGCACAACAAGCCTCTTTTGATTTAGGACCCATTAATTTAATTAGTCTTGCATGAAAATTATATATTTTGTGAGGATGATGGTTTAGATCCACCATCCGTCACCACCATCAATGAAAGTTTAAGTTTCAAAATTCGGAGCTAAAGTTTCGAGTCTCTCTGGTTAGATCCCCAAATCCATGTGCAACATATGTTATGCAAACCGTGATGGGAAAATCATATTTCACGCCATCAGCCAATGCCTTCTTGCTGATCTGCTTCTTTGGTTGTTGGATTGTAATGGGTGAGAATAGAAGAAAATCGGAGAAATATATGGAGACAAAATTAGTTTAAGGAATGGAAGATACAAAGAACAGATTTTTCTCTCCATAACCGAACAATGTAAACCAACATAATTTTGGATTCGGATCCCCGAGATTTCTACAAATCTCCTTGTGTCAGCAAAATTTTGAAAAGCTCTTTATGGAGACCATTTGCCCAAACAACAACTCTTTTATCCGAACAAAAACCTCACGTCCGATCAAGTGAGCTTCATCGAAAATCTCTCATAATTTCTTATACTTTGACCAAAAAATTGTCGGGATTTCGATCCCGTAAGTTTTTGTTCTTATCTTTTTTTTTTTTTTTTTTTTTTAAGTTGTGAACCACAAGGAGGAAAATAATTTAAAAATGAAAAACCCACTTGCTCGAGCATTGTTCTTATGGGCAACATAATTACATTCCCTCATATCTCCTACATTGGTAGGAAACGTTATCCATATTAAACGTAATTCATATTAAACGTGTTGATTAAATAATTAAATTTATCTTTTGTTATCGATTTAAGTTTTTGATAAAAATAGTAATTTAACAGCTTCACGTTATCCCTTTCGGCTCACTAAATTTTTTTTTTTTTTTTTTTTAGTTAAAAAATAGATATTGGCCATTGCAGACAGGAAAAAGTGCAGTATCAAATTGCTGTGCTAGGACAAGAAATCATAAAACACAACGTCGTAGATAGAAGGAAAGAGGTTTTCGGTTCGAACTTTAATTTTATCAACAAAAGACCAAATATTATTGATATATATTAAGACAGCTTAATTTCTACAACAAAATATTACATTCCAGTTCTGCATAAATCCCAGATGATAGTTGAATAAGAAAGCAAAGAGATGGAGCCCCTAATGTATCTCTCTCTCTCTCTCTCTCTCTCTCTCTCTCACTTTGAAGGAGGACTCTCTCCTTGCTCCGCTGCACGCTTCTCGTAGTAGTGGTAGGCGGCTGCGCCAGAGAGCACCGCCAATGTCAAGGCTTGTGCGTGCATCCTACCCAAAAGAAAGTGCACGCATTTTATAAGTATTGTCTCACACACAAACTCACTTCTCTGGTTTTTTAGATGAATAGCTCAAAAAGAAGTTCAGGCCTTGAAGAGAAAAGGAAAGTTAATTACCTTGCATGAATAAGCCTAAGGCTTGGCTTCAGTGGAGATCTTGAACGTGTGTAAGCCAGTGATGCCCCAATTCCTGATGCCCACAGTCCCCCTATAACACCCATTTCATTATATATTATCTACTAGTTAAAAAAAAAAAAAAAAAAAAATGAATATATTAATTGGGAAAGAGGATTTATACTGACCAATGCTGGTCAGCTTGTGCTCTGAAACCCAAGACTGAATTGCTTCCATCTTCTTCTTCTTTTTCTTTTTCTTTTACCAAGTTCTGAGTATACCAGTGAATAGAATGAGTGGGGTGGAGTGGTAGGCAGGGGAAGGTTGGTATTTATAATCGATGTTATGTTGAAAAATGTGGTTTTGTGTTTGTCGTGGCCCCCTGTTTACTTGATTCTCTCTCTCCCTAAACCACTGGAAGTTTTAAACTAGAGGCTTCACTTATCCGGTTTTTGTTAGTGCTGCTGCATGTTTCAGACTCTTGCTCTGCTAACCTGTGCCCAATTGCTATTAGCCGTTGATTTACATGAAATCTAGGAGCTGGACATATGTACTCTCTGACTAGACCAGTGTACCTTTCACTCTAATTTCTTTACAAATTGGGTCGAATTTATAATTGATAAAATGATTAAGAGTGTACCATCATGTTAGATTCGAATCATATCAAGATAAATCAATCATAATTCGACTTATTTAATTAAACAGGTCAAATTCTTTAACTTTAATCTGCTACTTTCTCATTTGAATTTCAATTTTAATCATCTAATTTCATGAGGAATTTGTGAGTCAAATTCGTCATGTCATTAATTGTCGGCTCATAGTCCACCACTCATTTATTTTCACC
The DNA here is from genome assembly GCF_965113065.1 of Corylus avellana. Lineage (NCBI taxonomy): Eukaryota > Viridiplantae > Streptophyta > Magnoliopsida > Fagales > Betulaceae > Corylus > Corylus avellana. The sequence continues at coordinate 30,073,235 of NC_142495.1, forward strand.
GGTTACTGTTGCCGGTTGGCCGTTGGTAATGGATTTTCCAACCTTTAGTGGTGTTCAATACTTTGAAGCAATATAATACATAAAAGTTCTCTAAAGTAGTTGGAATTCGGGCATTACAGTGGGTATCCTTTTGATCTTAAGCAAAAGTTATGGAATCTGCAGATGTTCACGTGCCTGATTAAGAGCTAGATATTGTGAAATAAGAACAGAACAAAACAAAGGGAAAAAGAACTGCCGACCAAAGCATTGAAGCCGTTGGATTAAATGGATAAATGGGAAGCTTACACCATCTGAAAAGCCATTTAGAGAGCCCAACTTTCTTTAATTGGACGTTGAGATCACCTCTTCGATGTTGCTAATTGGGGAGCAGATCATATGCTTTTTCGAGAAACAGGGGGTGCTAAATGCCAATGGTAATGCTTCTCAACTCTCAAGACACATGTACCGCATCTTTAAACTTTGGAGAAATTGTAAAATTGGTCCTTCAATTTGACCATTTCACAAATAGCTTCATAAATTTTCGAAAGTGACAAAAACCTCCTTATAATGGAGAATATGCCAATCTAATAAATAACTAATTTCCTATAAATTTTGAGATCACTATGAAATTATATATTTATCCTAAAAAAAATTACAAATAAATATAAATAAAAGAAAGGAGAGTTGGGCCACCCCTCTTGCCAATCTAGGGTGGTAGACAGATCCGTATTCTCAATAATTTGCTGCTACCTAAAGCTTGTTTGGACAAGTGGGCTTTATATGAGCTTTCTCACATTTGGAGACCAAATTGTTTTTTGATTTTTGTTTTTTTTGTTTTTAATTTTATTTTATAAGTAATGTTATATATACTAAAAGGCGCAGAAGGACGCAACTCTAATATATATGAGGTATACAAGAGAATGCTTAAGTAGAAGAAGAAGAAAAAACAAGAAAGTTGTGAAAGTTAATCACTAACATAGCTAAGTAAGCAGCAGTCCCAATGAATAGGGAAAAGAACAAAAAAAAAAAAAAAAAAAAAAGACTTAGGCTCCTTCATAGACTTCTCAAAATCCTCAAAACATCTCACATTTCTCTTCCTCTACAAACACCACAAAAGGCAAAGAAGGACCATCTTCCACACCGTAGCACTACGAGAATGACCTCCAGTCCACCAACAGACAAACAAATTCGCCACCCTATTAGGCATAACCCAAGATAATCCAAAACGGCTAAGGATTGAATTGTTAGTAATTTGATAAATAAAACTGTTGAGAATTTCTATTCGTAACCGACCACTTCAGCACCCTTTTTCTTTCTTTCTTTTTTTAATTATATTTTTTTAGGGTAAATATGTAAATTCAAAATGATTCCCACTGAAAAATGGTAAGACTTTGGACGGAGTGAGTTATTTATTACATAATCATATTGCACCAAGTGATATATCACATTTTATTTTTTAACCCTAAAGAACTAATATTTGTCAATGAATCAAACTTCATTTACCAATCTTGTAACCCCCCTTTAATCTAAAATCTATAAATCTCCCATTAAAAAGAAAAAGAAAAAGAAAAAATAAAACAAAGGTTGAAAGGTCCACTGGGCCATCATGGGCTCTGATCCGAGGAGTCTCTAAGGCCCAACCGAAGCATGAGTGTACAGTTGACCATATCTCGTGGCTCGTGAGGGTCGAACCATCCAGACTTCTCCACGCAAATATTGTGAACCTGTGTCTCCGAGTAGATCCAATTTTATCAAAAACCAGAATTTCCCGCCACTCCAGAAGTTAGCTTCCTCCACACACACAGACTTAACAAATGGAAAAGAAAGAGAAGAAAGGAAGCAAAGCAGTGATGGAAGCTGAGAAACGAAGGCTCCTTAGAGATAGAGAACCACTCTCCGACTCTACCAACCTCACCACCACCGCTGCCAGAGCCACTCGCAAACCCAATCTCTCATCAATCTTCACAAAATCGCTTCCCGGAACCAACCCTAGCGCGAATCTCACTGATGCCAATGATTTCAGAAACCCTAGCTCCGCTTCTACGCCGTCGAGGCAGGCCAAAGCTTCGTCCGCTCACGGTAATTTCGTCGTCGTAGCTTCCTTTTTGTCTCGGTTTTGGTTCTGCATTGAATTAGGGATTCTGAAGTAGGGTTTAGTTCGTGGTTGACTCTTTGTTCTTGGAATTTAATAGCAATTTTTGGGGGAATTGTTATTGTTTTCGGACACAGTTATTGTTCGTACAAATGTTAGGAACTGCATGGGTTTGGGATTTTGGTTTAGGAGGAATTGATTTACTAGTAGTCTAAATGTTGAATTATCTAGTGGAATTTACGATTTAGGTTCATGGGGTCGTTTGGCATTGCTTGTTTAGCTTAATAGTAGGGACTTTTGCTGCTCATTACTGAGTCTGAAACGCACATTTGAAGGCTCTAGCGTACTGATACGCTTCTATTATGGACTCCTAAAATGGGTTTTTCTTTTTCCTCTTGTGCTGGGTATAGTTACGGGTGATCGTGAGGTACCCGAGCCGTGTTCAGTTTACAGTCGTAGAGAGACTGCCCATAAAAAAAAGGGTAAAGCGAAGGCAATTGCCGTGCCTTTGAGTTGCCCTCCTGCAGTAAAGACTCGAAATATTCGGTACATTGCTTACTCTTTTTCTTGCATGCATTTTTGGTATTATCAGTTATTCAATTACAGTTCATATTTAAAAATTGTAGAAGATAGAGTAAGAAAATTGATCATGAATATAGCTTTGTGAAAAGCAGTAATGAGAAAGAAATTAACTGACATTATCAGTACTATGTATTGAGGTGGCTGTGGAAGTGTTATATACTGCATGCTGGTTGATAGGGTCTAATGGGTTCTTCAGTGTTACTGAGTCGTTTGTCCCAATTGTGCAATCACTGATCAAATTATTGCACAAAATTGGCATGAACCGGTGGGAGTTGAAGGCCTGAAAGGACCATGAGTCTCCTAGATGAGTAATATGCTGATGATACTCTGTGTTTACTAGTACCAGCAGTAATATTTCTGCAAATCCTATCTTATTGTGATGCTCTAGAAAGTGAAAACTGATCACTTGTTGAAAATAAAGACTTAGAGACAGTAAAAACTCGAAGTCTTATGCATGCACACAAACTGAAATCTCATAAGTTCCGATAGATGTGATGCTTGGAACGAATTTATATGCCCAGTGCACTGCTTTTTGTTGTGTCACTACAGGAAATTTGCTCTTTAGCGACGACCCTGAGTTGTCGCTAAAGGCCCACATGTCGTCGCTGATGGTCATCAGCGACGACTATGGTCGTCGCTCCCAGTCGTTGCAAGTAATCCGTCGTTAAAGACTAAACAGAATGTCGTCGTTGATAATTATTAACAGCGACGACAAATGCCGTCGCTAATAACTATCAAAGTTTGTCGTTGAAAATGCTTGTTAAAGTCAATGTCGTCGTTGATGACGCACACATTAGCGACGACATTTGTTGTCGCTGATGACTCACACATTAGCGACGACAATTGTCGTCGCTGATGACTCCCACATCAGCGACGACATTTGTCATCGCTGATGATGCACATATTAGCAACAACATTTAGCACACATCAGTGATGACATTTGTTGTCGTTAATGACCCACCCATCAGTGTTTCTAATGATCGTTGTCGTCAACATCAAATGCTTTTCTTTTTGGCCGATTAATGTTTTAAATTGGTTGGTATAAATGATCTAAACATAACAATATGTTAAAGCTTACTTAAGAACTCTTTCTAATTAAATATGTTAAAAGGTCTGAAACAGAGTTAATTACAAGTGAAGAAGTCACAAAAATGGCCCGAGAAAACTACATAATTGTCAAGTTTTTAAGTAAGTGCCAAAGAAGGCATACATCAACAACAATGTTCCTTGCGAAATTAAACTTCATATGTAGCTAAGCAGCAAAAAAAGGATTACAAAGAAGGCTTTCCAGATGTAAGAACTGATAACTTGTACGACTCATCAATACCATATGTAACTGCACGGAGAAGAAGAACATATATTAGACAAGAAAACTCACACACAAAAAATGCACATACAAATACAACAATAGCCCAAATCAAATGATTTTCATTCTTTCACATCAACGATTTGTGTATGTATATGAACATTGCAGCACCTTCACCATGCCCGAATCCTCTTTGCAAAGTTCCAAAGTTGAGAAGTCCATATCGTATCATATCTTTGTACCTAGTTCATGTCTACCCAAAATAGCCCATATTGTGGATGTAAATGTCCACTGTCCCCAATCCCAAAGATAAAGGAAAATAACATTCCAAATCTTAATTTTGCAAGACCTCTAATACCAACATCTCCTATAAATCCAAGATTTTGGATCAACCTAATATGATTGAATTGAGCAGCAGAATTTGTGACAACATGTACAGTAAAGAACTTATCAACCAGGCAGTGAATTCAAGGCACATCATAACAATTTGAATCAATAGTGAAGAACGAGATTTATTTGAAGGGAAAAAATCTTTCCCTACATGGCACCTTAATAAAAACCAAATCAAATATCTAAAATGTGAAGACATAAAAATAGTTTATAGTGAAATATTCCAAAAACAGAGCAACATATATATAAGATGTGAGTAAATAACATGTTCATGGGTCCAAAGTTTATAAGAATTGAAGAAGGCTTCAATTCTCTGTTGTGTAATTAAAATATTTGAAAAATGCTTTGAAATGTCTATTTCTTCCACAAAATTGAAATACTTGAATGTACAAATTTGTCATTTTAATAATTCAACAAACAGCATTACATTGTATATCATAAGGGTATTATTAGAGTGTTAAACTTCACCAAGTGCAACTGTTTTCTTGTTAGATATATTAAAATATAATTTTATTTTTATTTTTTAATATTTCTCAATTGATACTTCAACATACCAAAGATCTTCAAAATCTATCCACAAGTGGAAAAATACAAATTATTATGGAAACATTTTGGGAAAATTGAAATATTGCTTAATAAATTTATATATTTCCTTAACCCAAATATAAAAATGGATATATGGACCGAGTGAAAAATCAAAAATCAAGAATATTTACCACATGATGAACTAACTAACAATAGGTGCGGAGAAAAAGAGGTTGAAAAAGAACAAGAAAGGAACAAATAAAATAGGGATAAAATATTTCTCCTCTTTTTTTAATGTAATTTTAATTATTTTGGCAGTTCAGCTCTGTTCTCTCTCTCTCACTCACTCTACTCTCCACTTTCATAAAACGATCTCCCATCAATCTAAAACCCCTATCAACCAACAAAAAAAAAAATGAACCAATAAATGAAGGCATCATATCAAGCTATGATCCCAGACATATCATACACACCAAGGTCCACTTTTAATGAAGATAAATTAAATTATCATATGTTTTACCATCACAACCCAATATCTAAGAAAACCTAACCATCACATAATGTACGACTACACGCCCTCAACGTCCCTAACAAACCAAAGTTTATAAGTGCTCCAACTTCCCAAAAGAAACATTGGAATTTTCTGCAAATTACAAATGCATTTTTTCCTCCTTTTTTCAGTGAATAAGCACAACTTTTATGACCAAACAAAAACATTACAATCAACTCTCCTGTAAAAACTGGACCACAGTTGCTACAACAGCAACTCCACAAACACCAAACTACATTTCTGCAGAAACTATGATTTGAAAAAATGGTCTTAATATATCGACCAGCAATTGTTTTTTACTTGATGAGGATAGCAACCTGCATCTTATGGGGTGCATAATAACTATCTTACCTTCTTATTCTTTTCCTTTCTCACTTGGAACCAAATTCTTTCTGATCATTAGTACAAATCTATATATATATATATATATATATATATATATATATATATATATATATATATATATAATCTTAAAATAGAAGTTAAACAAGAATTGCTTCTAGATCCTTTTCTTAATTCTTCATTTTCACACACCCTTTTAGAATTCCATGTCTAATTCGTGCTCTGTCCACCTATAATACCACGTAAATAACCAAAAATTTGATATTACATTTGAATAAAGTTTTGAATTCATATCAAAGAGTGGTGAAGATCTTCTTCAAAGTTAATCACATCGAAGTCCTCCGCACACAACAGAGCATGTTCAAGATAATTCAACTGACACTAGCAACAATTAAAGAAAACCCACGTATAATTCAATCAATTCAAGTATATCACAGTCAATGAGTAAGGCTGAAAGCATAGAATTCCCCCATTAAAGTCACAACAGAGCATTTTATAGATAATTCAACTAGCATCATCAATAATTACTCTACACCCACGACGAATTCAATCAATTCAAGTCCAATTCCAGCAATTGCTACAACAACAACTCCACAAACAGCAAACACATCGACTAAGGAAATCAACAAAATTCTAAACTGTCTAATATATAAGGGGGAAATTAGCTACTGCACTTGTTTTTCAACACATTGACCAAGGAAATTAAGACTCAACCAAAATCAAACTTCCATCCGAAAATCAATCATCCAAATTCCATCAAAGTAGTAAAGAAATCACAAAATGAGCAAAATTCTTACCCATTTTCATGTCTCTTTAAACATTCCAATCAAAATGAGCAATATTCACACCTTGTGTTCCTATAACATATAGAAAAGAAAACAAAGATGTCATTAGTAAAAAATTAGTTGCCCGGGTTCAATTAAAGCATAACGAAACATATCTATCACACAACCATTTTACCTAAAACACGTGACATTAGGAGATCAAATTGGCGCTTTGATTCTTGTCTAATTTCCTCTATTTGTTCATCTCTTTTTCTATCTTTTTCCACTAACTCATTTTGCAGTTCCTTTATTTGTTCATCTCTTTTTCTATCTTTTTCCACCAACTCATTTTGCAATTCCTCTATTTTTCTATTTGTTTCCTCCAACTCAAGGTTGAGTTGGGTGCCATATACTTGCGAAGAAAAGGATGTAGTAGGTATGACAAATTTTTCCATCCCTCTAACATGGCCAGAACGTTTCCCACCAAGAGCTTGTGTAAATATTTCATCTTCATCGACTTCTACCTCTTTGTTAGCCAACTTCTCTGGCATCAAATTCTGCAGAAGCAACCAAAATCAACTGGTTAGCCGTATAACAATGTGAGACAAAATATTAACAGAGAGCAGGAATTTCAACTACTTATGTATCGTTTTTCACACTGTGGAGTCACAAATTTCCCGTCTTTATTTGTGTGAGATATCTTATAGAAGTCAATTAGACTGGGCTCTTCTTCATCCTCTCCTGCCTACACATAATAGACATATAATTAACATATGCTCTAAACATAATCATTAAAATAATGTAATAGTATAAAATTGTTACCTCACTATGGCGATGATTAAGAAAAGATCTAGAGCCAGATGTGTGATTGGTCTTCAACTCCGATCTATTCTTCTTATTACGTGTGGACTTGTCCTGTGACAAATTTTCACTAAATTATTACAAAATTATACTCCTTTAGATTTGTTGTCAATTTAGTTTAAAAATATTTACCTTCCAGTCTTTGTTTTCAAATGACTCGCATATCTTAAGCTACATGGGCTGTGAGATAAGCTTTGGAACTTTTGTCTTCGCGATTGTTGAGTCTTTATCACCACCGAATTTAAGAAAATGACGGTGAAATCCATGACGAAGTGTTCTATAACTATTTGATAAAGCCAACTCAATAGATCCAATGTGGTTAGCCAGATTCTCGTCTAAAGTCCATTCAGCCTATATATTATAAATAACAATAGTCTTAACATTTTATATTATATGTAGTAAATAACATAACCTCAAACATTATAACTCACCAAAACACGAGCTCTTATCCGTTGCCGCTTACTTGGTGGGACATGAGTCCAAGAACTATGCCAGAGCTCGGCGTGTTCACGAACGACATGTGTCACCCTCCTACTAAAATAACTCGCATTTTTGCCTACAGGTCATCTTGCCTTGGGAGGGATTGTTATCTCAACAGGACGACCATCCTTAACAAGCTGATTGAACTTAGTGGATTTATTCGGACCTCTTTTCTTCTTGTTGGACATAACAGCTGTGAGACAAAATATGAAACATAGTTAGTATTTTTGGTGAAGTAGTTTGTTCATAGTCTATACAGTAACATAGACAAAATATGTGCACTTACAAGATGCATTGGAGGGTCCCTCAGTCATCGTCTGACATGGTGTTACATCAATTTCAAGAGGCACTTGTAATTCTAAACTTGCATTCTCAACTTCATCATTGAGATGCAATGGTGTAGAACGAGTCACGGACACACGCGATCTTCCTCGATTCATGATCTTCATTGCGTACAACTGATTCCACAATAAAAAAAATGAATAAGAAAATATGAAAATACAAACATATACAATAATTGAAAGATTGGTAACGAGACAAACAAATATGTATCCCGTATCATCTTACCATAGAATAAATATTCATTTACAATAATATTCAACACATATCATCGTCAGAGTCTGTATCAGAGTTGCAAGATAACTCCTCTTCATGAGCGGAGTCATCATTGAGGAACATGCTTTCATCATCAAGGTCTTGTTCATCATTAGAGCTTGTTTCGTGCCTCTCATTAGAGAAGCCATCATTGAGGAACATGCTTTCATCAAGGTGCACATATACTTCATCAATAGCTATTGGTTCCACATTATCTCTACGTAACGGAGTTAAGTCTACATTGTTTCCTTGTTGCACAGGTGCATTACCCTTAACAAATTCATCATCTTCTTCCTCGTCACCAATGCCTTCGTCATCTTCTTCAATCTCTCCCTCTAAAACAGTTGGAACATTGTATATGTTTCTATTGGTCACTTTTTGCACTACTTACCAATTACCACCCAATTTGGGATCTTTCAAGTAAAATACTTGTGAAGCTTGGCATGCTAGGATAAATGGGTCAGATGCATACCATGTACGAGATGTATTCACACTCGTAAAGTGCTCATCTGTTTGTATTCCCGTTCTATGCCCAACGTCCCACCAATCGCACTCAAATAGATACACGCGATTTTGATCATAACGTAACACCAAAATGTTCTTCAATTCACCATAGAATTCAATATCCTTCATGTTATGCTCACTTTGAACAACTATACCACTGTTTTGGGTACGTAGAGTTTGTCCATAGTCTTTTATATGGAATCTAACCCCATTCACAATACAACCTTTGTACATTGCAACTTGATGATCCGGTCCGGATGCAAGATCATATAATTGTTTGGACACATTTTCTGCATTAGGCCCACATATACGATGTCGAAACCGTATTTCGAACTCGGCTTCATGCTTATGTTGGATGCTCACAGTGCCTTCTCCTTCAATCTTGTCATAGTGTTCACTACATAAAGAATACATAAGTATTCCTCTATATTCTCAAGTAATAATAATTTTTAAAAAAATAATAATAATAAATCATACACTTACCGAATGTACGAAGCGATTTCGTCACAATTGTTAAGCACATACCATCGAGCCCTTGTGAGAACATTATCTTCAAGTGTTATAAATTTTGCTGCTCCTAAAGGACGAACTCGTTGAGAGAACACAGACAAGCCTTTACTCCTTCCCACTTGCCGCACATCACTATTTCGTTCTTCACGATTCAAATGATAAATATCCCTCGGCAATGGACCCTTCCGGATGTGCTCTATTTCGCACACATTTCTTATATTTACCAAGCGTTCTTTCCATTGGATACATCCAACGATATTGTACTGGTCCCGCAAGCTCAACTTCTCGTGGTAAATGAACAGCTAAATGTATCATTATATCAAAAAAAGCCGGTGGAAATATCTTTTCCAACTTGCATAAAATCACAGGAATGTCATCCTTCATTCGACTCACGACATCTAATCTCAATGTTCGTGCACATAATTCCGCAAAAAAGGAACTAAACTCAGTCACTGTTGTACGTATTTCAATCGATAAATATAGACGAATTGCAATAGGAAGTAAGCGTTGTAAGAAGACATGACAATCATAGCTTTTTATTCCCGAAATCGTACCTTATTTGACATTCACTCACCGACTAATATTAGATGCATACCCATCAGGGAACTTCACACCCTTCAACCAATCTAAGAAAGTTGTCTTCTCAGCTTTTGACAAAGTGTAATTTGCATGTGGCATTGATGTAAATGTACCATTTTGTTGTAAGTGCAAATCTTTGCGTATTCCCATCACACACAAATCCTGTCGTGCCTTCAAAGTGTCCTTTGTTTTTCCTTTAATATTCAGCAGTGTACCTAAGAGACTATCACATATGTTCTTCTCAATATGCATGACATCCAAATTGTGTCCCAGTTTCAATGTTGACCAATAAGGCAAATTAAAAAAAATACTCTTCTTCGTCCAATTCAACTCACACTCTTCACGCGTTCTCTTTTTTTTTTTGGTTTCATCTTTTCCAAACGGCAAATTTGGTACATTCTCTAGTTGTTGTAACAATTGATCTCCAGATAATTCATTAGGTGTCATTCTATGCTCCTCAGTACCGTCAAAGAGAGATTTTTTTGTGCCCCATATATGCCCCTGAGTTAAGAACCGACGATGAGCCATGTAGCATGACTTACCTCCAAACTTCAACCTTTTGGACGCTGTATCCTTGTTACATACTGGACACGCCAGGTGTCCCTTAGTCGACCACCCAGACAAATTTTCATATGCTGGAAAATCATTTATACTACATTCTTGTATGACACTCACAAATTGCACTAGTGCCCTTGTCTGCATTAAGGCAAGCATTGTTTTCATTGTACTGGAAACTTTAATGTGGTGAGCCACTTGCAAAGGTGGTTCACAAATTGCTTGAACCTGGCTATAGAGAAATATTGTCAACAAAATGGTCAAGTTTCCCATATGGAGCAACAACGTTTATTAGACTAACTAAAGCCAAGTGTGGAATTTATTTATTTATTTTTCTTTTTCTGAGAATCTTTTACTCCAACATGCCTCTTCAATTCAATATAATCATCCCACTTGTTTCTTCTAAAGCCATATTTTTAGCTTCTTGGCCCTATGCTTGTGACAATGGAGCTACTGTTGACAATAGCTTTCTTTTGTTTAAGCTTTTTGCTCCTCAGTTGGGTGGTTTCACTAGATTTCTAGTCCACAAGCGCCCGCGCGCACATATATATATATATATATATATATATATATTTGGCACACAAATTTATTGTCCTTGGACAGGTAGGGTGGCCCATGAATCAAATCTGAAGAGCCAAAATGGGTGGCTTAAATTGAACAATCTGGAAAAGCAAACAAAAAGTGGTGTTTTAAAAAATAGTATCAATCATAATCATACAAAAAGAGGGTTCCACAATTCCAACATATTATATTTCTCCTACACATTTTGTCTCATCTGCGATTCTGCAAAAGGCTTGATTAAAAATTCATTAAAGGTCAACAGTTTAGCTTATTCAAGTGTATACCCAAAAAAGCACCGACTTTCATCATAAAAAAAGAGAAGAGCAATGATAATAGAAGCAAAAATCATAAAAATCGTAATTATGAAATTACAAGCAAGGAGATTTAAGTGATATTACAAAAATCATAAAAATGGAGAAGTTTTGTACCAATAAGGCGAAAGCTGAAGAAACCCTAAGCAAAAATCCAGCGGGTATTCTGCCGTGGAGGGAGGTGGAAGCTGCTCTGTGTAACAGTAGAGAATGGGTGTTCGATCTTTTAGGGCTTCTTATCACGTTGCTCTATTATCATTATTCATCAACCGTTCAAAATGGTATCAAAGAAAGTTTGGGTAAAAATGGCAGCCAAAGTCTCTCCCGCGCCCTTCTGAAAATAATAATCGCGTCACAAATTTCATTAAAATTAATTAGCGACGACAGTGGTCGTCGCTAATAAGGATTTTAATTTTTTTCGCAAACTAATTAGCGACGACATAGTCGTCGCTAATTGAAATTCTTATTAGCGACGACAAATGTCGTCGCTAATTAGGATCGATTTTTTCTTTCATTATTTAGTGACGACACTGTTGTCGCTAATTCACATTCTTATTTGCGACGACACATGTCATCGCTAATGATCTGAGCCCCCGTCTCAATTTTTTGGCGCGGCTTTTCGCGCCTTGGAAAATAATATTATTTCGGCGTTAGCGACTACATATCAACGACGACATCTTGTCGTCGCTGTTTTCACATTTTTTTTTGTTTTTAATAGAATTACCGACGACATGAAATTGTCGTCGCTGATATTGAGCAATAGCGACGACTTTTGAGTCGTCGCTAAAGACCAACTTTCCTGTAGTGTGTATTATACTAGGGTATTCTGATTTTACTTTTCCTTGTATGTCGATATTCTATTTTCATTAGGCTTAATGTGGATGTGACTTTACCCTGTTCTTTTGTTGTCTACTATGTTCATTAACATTGCCGTGTATGTTCCTTGACTTCAAATTAGGAACATAGACAAAGATGGTGAAAAAGGTCAATCCCAGGCATGTACAGTGCCTCCTAAAAAGGTTTGTTTAAAGGCTTTGTTATTTCAAATTTCTTGTTAATGTGGGCTGGATATTCTCTCTACTTTTTTTTTTTTTACTATTATTATTATTTTTATTTTTTATCTTCAACTTTGGTCTGGTTTCTACAACATTTTTTTTTTTTTTTTTTTTTTTCAGATATGTAGTCAAGCTTGAAAACAATGTTAGATCAAGTAGATTGCCTTATTTCATACTGCAACTGATTTTTGGAGTGTATATATATATATATTTTCATCTTTTTATGTATAGACGAGATAAATCTAACTCTATGAAGGCATTTTGTTGCATCTCACTTTATCAAACAGTATTCACACTTTAGGAGCAGACTGTTTTGGTACCGAGAGGGGTTATTTTTGTCACATATAGTATCTATATAAGCGGCCATGATGTAGAGTCGTAGACAAAGATTCTTTTACAGCTGAAATTGGGCGAATATTGCATAACCATTTTAACTGTATATCAAATATTTACAGTGTTTTAACCAGTTGCATTACGCCAATGCACATGCTTTTTTGTTCTAGCATGTGCATTGTGGATTAGATTTTAATAAGATCCTACATTAGTATATAATTAGCTATACTTTCAATTGGCTTGTGATGTTTCTGCAGAAGCAGCGTCTTCTAGACATTTCAGACCATGCCTTGCCTCAAGACTTCATTAAGCAGCAGAGAGAGTACTTTGCGGAAATTGATGCCTTCAAACTGGAAGAGGAAGAGGTTGAGTCAAGTGAACAGTTAGAGTAGATGGAGGAGTGTTATGGTTCATCATTTCAGATGAGCAATAAAGGCAACCTAACCTTCTAATATTACCTGTATAGTTACAATAGGATAATTTTGACAATTCCTGGTGCAAGTACCATCTTGGTCCCAGTTATATTAGTGAAAAAAAGTTCTTGATAATCTCTTTTAGATAGTCTAGCATACATGCTGTACAATCAGGGGCGGAACCGTGGGGGGACGATTTTTTTTTTTTTTTTTTTTTTTTTTCTAATTAAAAGGGTAGGCCGGAGAGATTAATTGTGGCTATTCTACCTAAGCGTGACCATAATAGCACCTACCGAATACATAGATACATATGGTAAGATATAATTTCATAATAAATCACAAGTCATTTTTGTTAAAATTTTATTATAGTTCTTATTACTACTACTAACAAGTAAAAGAATGCGAAAAAAAAGAAAAAAAAAAAAAAAAAACAAGTAAAAGAATGCCAAATAAATTAATGAATCCAAACCCATCAAATATTTAAGTTAATTAACAACAATGAAAGCTAGCTAAAAACAAAACTTGTATAATTTTTTTACATCAAAATACAGTAAATATTTATTCAAAATCTTAATCTTATGCATTTCAAAAACACAAAAACATAAATTATTAGCAATATAAACTTAGCACAATCTATAGGATTTAATAAAAATGGTACGTTCGAGTGTGAATTGTTTCTCCTAACAAAATATCTTGAAGCTTTTAACAACAATACTATCAATACTGCTCCAAAAAAAATGCTGCAAATCTGCTCTCAACAACAATACTGCTCCAAAACAATGCTGCAAATTTGCAATAATAAAGATAAGTCGTCAAATGTTAATTTTAATATGAATTATGATCAAATCTCAATTTTGATTAATATTTAGGAACTAAGCCACACGTGATAGTATGATACAGCCCACACCCACAAAGCTAATATTAATTTTTTTTTTTTTTCTAATTCACCAAGCCACTAACACACCCACAGACCCACTTGGCCACTTTAAGTTCTATCCCACGCGCTCGACATAGGGAGTAGGCTAGTAGCAAGGAATCTCTGCATTCTGCAAGATTGCAACTTGCAATTTGCAAGTGTGCCTTTTAATGAATATATATATATATATATGTAACAATGCAATGCAACTAAGCTACAAAGGATTGAAAGACCCTTCAAGACTTCCTTCAAGAAATCGAAATGAGATGAGATGAACAGCTTGCGCATAACTCTTTGTTGAAAAATGAGATCAACAACAAGACTTCTCACTTCTCAGATGAACTGCAAGACATAGGTGACAGCTTGACAGGACACAACAAATCACGGCCCACCGGTAAGACTTTTCTAGTCTAAGAGAGATAGAGTCTGGTCCGAGAGAGAGAGAGAGTTTGAGAGAAAGAGAACTGAGAAAGTCTTCGAGTATGGTGTGAGTGAGAAAAAGTTTAAGAGAAAGAGAAAGTCTTGCTGTAGATAAACGAAATGGAGTAAAAAATTAATTTGGGATGACAAATTTCTAAATTTAAGGAGCAAATATATAAAATATAACTACTTTAATGAAAATTTCAAAAACTTTGGGGGGACATTCGTCCCCCCAATGTTATACGTAGTTCCGCCCCAGTGTACAATGGGTTCGTTTGGCAAAACTTTTTAGGGTGTGATTTTTGCTTTTTAGTTGTTATGTGACATAAAAGTCAAAGTAGTTTTAAATGTTTTGAGTTTTGAGTTGTTTGTTGATATTTTTGTTGTTTTGTTAAAAAGCAAAGAGTTATCCAAAGAAGTGTTGCCAAGCGATCTCAATATTCTTTGACTACTTGTCCGTAAACAAATGTATATTTTGTCACATCGAAATACAGTCATAGTCCAGTTGTGCTAATCATATTTTATTACAATAGGCATATGTCTCTTCAGTTGTGTCATGGTAGATTTGATGTTGTTGTTTAGCTCTGATGGGTAATAAGGAAATAGTGACAAAAAGTGATTGATGTAAAAAAATGTTTTTGATAGTGTAGCAAAAAGTGATTGATGTAAAAAAAAAGTAATAATGTTTTTTTTTTAAAAAGTGAAAAAATAAGAATGTTTAGCATGGAAAAATGAAAAAATTTTGTTTTGTAGTGATTTTTTTATTTGAATTGTAATAAAAAATTATTGATGTGATGTAAAAAGTAAGAGAATATTAAAAAAATGAAAAAGTGAGATAGTATAGAGCCAAAACCATGGAAAAACGTTTATCAAAACAAAAACAAAGCCAAGGAGATGTATGTATTCCAACTTCAACTACTTTTAGTGCTATCTCGTAAATTCGCCTCCATTCAATTGAATGACCAGTATAATTCTTCAGTATCAAGATTTGGAGATTTATAACGGGTGACGCTTGAGTCATTGGTTGCCATTCGTTACATGCACTGATGCACTTCCTATGACAGAAAGTATCAATTTGAAGGCGACAACTTACATTTGATGATGAACTCCATTGCATAAATTAGGTGTTTTATTGATAAACATAGGCATCTGCCAAGAATAAGATAGATAACACATAATTTTGGACAGAAAATGGTGCTTATTTTACATGCACTATTTTGTACCCAAATACTATCTAGCTAATTGACTTTTCTGCAATTGATTCTGACCTCTCCTTTTTTCCCTGTGAGAGGCTTGATTTTGCCCATTTTAACCATAGCCCGGGCAAAGTCCTTGAAAAATACTGTAGTGTCGGTAGAATATTTTTTAACCAGAGAATCAGCAGAAGTGCCATTATACAGCTCCTGATCTGAATGAAGAAGACCCTTTTTATTCAACAAATTCTTAAAATACTGAATATCAAAATGGGTCGAGGTTTGGACGTCAAGGGGCGCAAGATTGTTGTCATTGCCGCTTACTGGGCAATTGCACTGCAGTGACTCGGCGAAGCAGGAATCAATGCTCCTCTCATTATATATGCGTGCTCTGAATGATGTACATCTAGCCCGGCCAATGGTGTGTGCACCTGCCACCCAAGGTGAGTTGTTTTATCCGAATCAGTGCGTGGGATAATCATATTTCAGCCTTTTTTCTTTTTTTTTTTTCTTTTTTTTGCTAGTTTTCATGGCTTTCTTGACAGTTGTTCTTCTTGTCCATACAGAAACTAATAAATTACCTGAAAGAGCTACCATGTCCTTAAATGAGAGTCCCTGTACAGAGAAGCTTGAGACGAGAGCGCTTAGGTTGGAAGTCGGTGGAGGGAGAAACGTGTTGGCGGCAGTCCTGTTAGCAGTAACTGAATCTCTTCTTCCCAGCCCAACTTTCCAAGAAGGACCACCTAACTGCAAAAGAAAAAACATCCCCGGCCCTCATGATCAAATTATATCAATTTCTTAAACAAAGTTGCTAAACGAACACATGATGCTTGAATTTAATGGAACTTACATAAACAGTGGAGTCTCGAGCAGCCAGAGCAAGAATATCAGCACAGGACACCACTCCAGGGCATGCCTTCTCTAGCTTGGCTTTAATGTCATCAACTACATTGAATCCTCTAAGCGAGTTATTGTTGGGCATTGCTGTCTTCTCTCCTACAAAGCTGCCCGTATCATCCAACAGTACTGATGCGTCACAGCCCTGATGGATCATTTTATAAAATCCAACCATCCATATTCAAAGTGACCAAACATGAAGTCAAATGACCAAAATATATATATATATATATATATATATATATATATATATTAAGTGCTAGCTTGCTAGGAAAGCTATACTCACATTTACAAAGCAATCATGAAAATGCAAGCGGAGTAAAGAAGCCCCAATACGTGTTTCCTTGTTTATGGCTGCTCTAACTTCTGCCTCAACAATGGATAACGCTTTAGGGCATGTGCCCCTGTAGTATTCTGGGGAAAGCTGGCCATCAGCTTTGAGAAATGCACTAAAAGCAACGAGGACAAGCAGCACAAGTAAGTTGGAAGCCATGCTACTGTTCTACACAAAAGCATTGCCTTATAACCGCAAACTATGACAATGGCCGCTCAACCGACACGAAACCTTGGGGTACGTTTATTAATATGTTTTGGAAGCTTCCTTCTGTTTTTTTTTAAAAAAATAAAATAAAATAAAATGTTTTTATATGACATAAACGTAAAAACTCAAAAAATAAAAATACAAGCTAGTGATCACCACAAGTTGATCTAGTAGTGAAGCTCCAGTCACTACCCATGGGCCATGCTCCTATTTAAGACTACTTTGTCAGTTTTTCCCCACTTTTACTTGGCAATTTACGTTTATTTGATTTCTGCCAGCTGCCAGCGTGACGCATTCTCTAACAGTTTCCTTGTGCCATAAAGTGATAATGTCTCATTGGAGATTTCGGTTCGTTTGATAAACGATTTTGTTTTGGTTTTAGCTTGATAATGTAGTAAAAAGCGATTGATGCAAAAAAAAGTAAGAATATATATATTTTTTTTAAAAGTGAAAAAGTAAGAATGTTTGGTATAAAAAATGAAAAAATTTTATTTTGTAGTAATTTTTTTATTTGAATAATAATAATAAATAATTGATATGATATATAAAATAAAAAAATATTGAAAAAATAAAAAAGTGAGATAAATAGTGTAGAACCAAATTCATGGCAAAATAACACCACTAATTTAGTAATTAAACTTATTCTAAATCTTTATTTGAACTGTAAAAAAGCAATGCAAAATAGGGGTGATTTAGATATTTTGATTAAGTCTTGTTGCTGAATGCCGATTGGATATTGAATGAATGCATAAAAAAATCTCTCTCTCTCTCTCTCTCTCTCTCTCTATATATATATATATATATATTACTTATTTTGTGTAATTTTCATTACTTTCATCAACGTCAATGAGCACTAACGTAACATCTGCAATGCACAATTGCACATGGGACCAATCACGTATACTAGTCGCTATCTAGCCATTTCACTTTTGTCTTGATCATCAAAGTAAGACACGAAGGTCATTTTCATTTTAATGTTTAGGGTTTATTCCACACCTTTTTTAAAGGCCAGACCAAGAGAATTATTATTATTGGTCTGTGCGGGATAACAAATTAACAACAGTACTGATTTGATTTCCTTCATATGGTGCATCTCGCCCACTGATAACACATTTGACTCTTTTTTTTCTTTTTCTTTTTTTAAGAAATACATTCTAATTTCATTGAAAATAATCACGAGCATAAAGCTATTACATCGTAGGAGTACAAAGCCCTGAAAATGCAAATTATAGTCGAAGCTATAATTAAGGATACAACATCACTTAAAACCTCCGCTAACCTATGACTAGTTGTCAGTTGAAATAACAGATCTACATAAGACATCCAATGCATAGGTAGCTCAGATTCTTCCTCGACCCAAAAGTCAGGATGCAGTTCACATCCACAACTCAAAGGTTTGGACTAAAATTCACATCTACGACCTAAAAGATCTGGACCAAAGTTCAGTTCACATCCAAGCAGACAGATTGAGTGGCCAAGCCTTATTACAAAAACAAAAGCAAGAAAACCGAAATAAAACGTGGACGAACCCAAGAGACAGGGCCTTATTACAAGCAAATAACATGAATGAAATGCATACAGGGAAAAAACATGAACAAAGATAGTACGAGGAAAATAAAACAAACGGGAACAGGCACACGCAGCGTGGATGTCGATTGTGCACTTGCCGGAAACCGACACCGGAAGGGAATGATGGAAGCTCGACGCACTGGGGACGCGGAAAAAGCCCAAAACAATGGACGGAGGGTGGCGAAACCGATTGCCAGCTGGCCGGAAAACTATCGCAGCAGAGGACGTTGAAGCTCATCGCTGGAGGGGCACAAGGAAAGACCCAGCATCGGACGGTGGGCGGCAGAGCGGGCGGAGGAGATCGGCGGTGAACACAAAACAAAACTGGGGAGAGTTTGAAAGAAACCCCCAAAATAGCACCCACACCGAGTGGCACACAAGCAAGGCTACAAGAACATCACACCAAAAACACAGCAAAAAAATAGAAAGGAAATGAACAGAAAACAACCAGAGAGCCCCGCCAATGACAAAAGCGGAACAAAGAGGAATGGGTGGCAGAGAAAGGGTAGGGAGAAGGCAACCTGGGCCAGGGACATCAAGTAAACTACTAGCACCCGGTGCAAGGGCAGGCGAGGGGGAGGAGGGAGGCAACAAACGGCAATCCCTCCTCCCCTCACCATGGGGGAGGGGGCTTACCTGAGGCTGCGGCGCTAGAGAGAAAGTACACACATTTGACTTTGACGTTGTTTTTGAACAAAATTATAGAAAATATCCTTCTTGAGAGTTCATTTTAAAAAAATAATAACGGGCACAAAATTCAGCAAAGAGATGGAGCCTCTAATGTATATCTCTCTCTCTCTCACTTTGAAGGAGGACTCTCTCCTTGCTCCGCTGCACGCTTCTCGTAGTAGTGGTAGGCGGCTGCGCCAGAGAGCACCGCCAATGTCAAGGCTTGTGCGTGCATCCTACCCGAAAGAAGTGCACGCATTTTATAAGTATATTATCTCACACACAAACTCACTTTTCTTTTCTTTTTTTTTTTTCTTAGCTCAAGAAAAAGTTCAGGCCTTGAAGAGAAGAGGAAAGTTACCTTGCATGAATAAGCCTAAAGCTTGGCTTCAGGGGAGATCTTGTCCGTATTCTCAGCATGCAGTTCCTTGTCATTTTTCCTAAACTTAAGGATTCAAACTACTTTATGTTTTCATATGTCAATATACACTCTAACAGTTTCCTTTAATCATTCTCTATATTATTAAAATATTTTTTTTTTTTTTTTTACTTTTTTTTTTTTATTCTTTTAATTTATTAAACAAACTTTCTCTCTCCCTCATATTTTCTTCTTCTTTCTTCCCATAGCTATCTTCTTCTTCTTCCCTCTACTTTGAGTTTTTGGCCCTTGCTGGAAGGGAAAATTTTTCTGCCGATCCTCTTTCTGTTGGCAGAAAGCCAGTCCTTGCCGCAAAATTTTTCCATCTTCTTCTTTCTGCCGGTCCTCTGTCCTTGCTGCAAAATCAAAGGTCCCATCTCAACATTTCAGAACACCCTAAGCAAACCAAATCACCATGATAACCAAAATTTCCCTTCAAAAATCCAAGAAACCCATATTATGATTCTAATCAAAAGCCATCCCAAGCAGATCAACCATCAATCCAAAGCAAGCACTCCACGACTAGAGATCCTCCAATTGGCAACTAAACTCGACACGAACGAGCATGAGTTTGTGGCCACCACCTGAGTACTCTTCGGCGACTTCTGATTCTCATCCATGAACTTCTAGCTCATGGAATAGTAGTGCTAAAGCGTGCTTGAACAAATTAAAGAGGAAGCAAGACGTAGAAGACGAAGAAGAAGGTTTGCGTGCATAGATAACCGTGAGAGGAGAGAGAGTGTTTTTAGGATTAAATAATTTATCAGGATCGCTACTGTAAAACCCAATATAAGGAGTTGGTTTAAGGAAGCATATTAAGAGTTTCTTGGGGGATTTTTTGCGATGTTTTGGACATATTTTTTATACATAGAAAACAAACTCTCTTATAAGGAGTCTACTGATAATGCTCTAAGCCAGTGATGCTCAAATTCCTGATGCCCACAGTGCCCCTATAACACCCATTTCATTATATATTATCTACTAGCTAAAAAAAAAAATGAACATATTAATTGGGAAAGAGGATTAATACTGACCAATGCTGGTCAGCTTGTGCTCTGAAACCCAAGACTGAATTGCTTCTATCTTCTTCTTCGTTTTCTTTTTCTTTTACCAAGTTCTGAGCATACCAGTGAATAGAATGAGTGGGGTGGAAGTGATAGGCAGGGGAAGGTTGGTTTTTATTAGCGATGTTCTGTTGACAAATGTGGTTTTGTGTACGTTTGTCGTCGAGCCTTGTTTACTTGATTTTCTCTCTCTCCCTAAACCACTGGAAGTTTTAAACTAGAGGCTTCACTTATCCGGTTTTTGTTAGTGCTGCTGCATGTTTCAGACTCTTGCTCTGCTTACCTGTGCCCAATTGCTATTAGCCGTTGATTTAGATGAAATCTAGGAGCTGGACATATTCACTCTCAGACTAGACTACAGTACCTTTCAATATAATTTCTTTACAAATTGGGTCGAGTCTATAATTGATAAAATGATTAAGAGTGGACTATTGTCTAATAAGGGTGGCAATTCATATCTCTATATTAAATTTGAATTCTGTCAAAATATGGATATAAGATTATATAAGTCAACCATAATTCGACTATTTTAATTAAACGGGTTAGATCCTTCAATTTTAATATACTAATTTTTTATTTGGGTTTCAATCTTAATCATTTAATTTCATAACAGATTTACGGATCGTGTCAACAATTGTAGTCCACCACTCATTTATTTTCACCAGTTACTGTTGCCCGTTGGCCGTTGGTAATGGATTTTCCAACCTTTAGTACTGTTCAATACTTTGAAGCAATATAATACATAAAAGTTCTCTAAAGTAGTTGGAATTCGGGCATTACAGTGGGTATCCTTTTGATCTTAAGCAAAAGTTATGGAATCTGCAGATGTTCACGTGCCTGATTAAGGAGCTAGATATTATGAAATAAGAACAGAACAAAACAAAAGGAAAAAGAGCTGCAGACGAAAGCATTGAAGCCGTTGGATTACATGGATAAATGGGAAGTTTACACCATCTGAAAAGCCATTTAGAGAGCCCAACTTTCTTTAATTGGACGTTGAGATCACCTCTTCGATGTTGCTAATTGGGGAGCAGATCATATGGTTTTGTGAGAAACAGGGGGTGCTAAATGCCAATGGTAATGCTTCTCAACTGTCAAGACACATGTACCGCATCTTTAAACTTTGGAGAAATTGTAAAATTGGTCCTTCAATTTGACCATTTCACAAATAGCTGCATAAATTTTCAAAAGTGACGAAAACCTCCTTATAATGGAGAATATGCCAATCTAATAAATAGCTCATTTCCTATAAATTTTGACAATTTTTCCGTGAGATCACTGTGAAATTATATATTTATCCTAAAAAAATTACAAATAAATATAAATAAAAGAAAGGGGAGTTGGGCCACCCCTCTCGCCAATCTAGGGTGGTCGACATATCCGTATTTTCAACAATTTGCTGCTATTTGAAACTTATTTGGGCAAGTGGGCTGTATATGAGCTCTCTCACATTTGGAGACCGATTTTTTTTTTTTTTTTTTTTTTAAGTAATGTTATACATATCAAAAAACGCAGGGGGCGCAACCCTAATATACATGACGTATACAAGAGAATACCTAAGTAAAAGAAGAAAAAAAACAAAAACAAAAACAAAAAACTTGGGAAAGTTAATCACTAACAGAGCTAAGTAAGCAACTGTCCCAGTGAATAAGGAAAAAAAAAATGACTTAACCTCCTCTATAGACTTATCAAAATCCTCCGAACATCTCTCATTTATCTCCTTTCATAAACACCACAAAAGGCAAAGATTGACCATCTTTCACACTGTAGCACTCCGAGAACGACCTCCCGTCCATCAAAAGACAAACAAATTCGCCACCTTATTAGGCATAACCCAAGATAGTCCAAAACGGCTAAGGATCTCTATTTGTAGACTGAATTGTTAGTAATCTGATCAATAATAAAATTGTTGAGAATTTCTATTTGTAACCGACCACTCTAGCACCCCCCCTCCCCTCCTTTTTTTTTTTTAATTATAATTTTTTAGGATAAATATGTAAATTCAAAATGATTTCCACTGGAAAATGGCAAGACTTTTTATGGAGTGAGTTATTTGTTACATAATCATATTGCACAAAGTGATATATCACTTTTTTTCTTTTTTAACCCTAAAGAACTATTTGTCAATGAATCAAACCTCATTTACCAATCTTGTAATCCTCACCTAATCTAAAATCTATAATCTCCCATTAAAAAGAAAAAGAAAAAGAAAAAATAAAACAAAGGTTGAAAGGTCCACTGGGCCATCATGGGCTCTGATCCGAGGAGTCTCTAAGGCATGAGTGTACAGTTGATCATATCTCGTGGCTCGTGAGGGTCGAACCATCCAGACTTCTCCAAGCAAATACTGTGAACCTTTGTCTCCGAGTAGATCCAATTTTATCAAAAACCAGAATTTCCCGCCACTCCAGAAGTTAGCTTCCTCCACACACACAGACTTAACAAATGGAAAAGAAAGAGAAGAAAGGAAGCAAAGCAGTGATGGAAGCTGAGAAACGAAGGCTCCTTAGAGATAGAGAACCACTCTCCGACTCTACCAACCTCACCACCACCGCTGCCAGAGCCACTCGCAAACCCAATCTCTCATCAATCTTCACAAAATCGCTTCCCGGAACCAACCCTAGCGCGAATCTCAATGATGCCAATGATTTCAGAAACCCTAGCTCCGCTTCTACGCCGTCGAGGCAGGCCAAAGCTTCGTCCGCTCACGGTAATTTCGTCGTCGTAGCTTCTTTTTTGTCTCGGTTTTGGTTCTGCATTGAATTAGGGATTCTGAAGTAGGGTTTAGTTTGTGGTTGACTCTTTGTTCTTGGAATTTAATAGCAATTTTGGGGGGAATTGTTATTGTTTTCGGACACAGTTATTGTTCGTACAAATGTTAGAAACTGTATGGGTTTGGGATTTTGGTTTAGGAGGAATTGATTTACTAATAGTCCAAATGTTGAATTATCTAGTGGAATTTGCGATTTAGGTTCATGGGGTCGTTTGGCATTGCTTGTTTAGCTTAATAGTAGGGACTTTTGCTGCTCATTACTGAGTCTGAAACGCACATTTGAAGGCTCTAGCGTACTGATACGCTTCTATTATGGACTCCTAAAATGGCTTTTTCTTTTTCCTCTTGTGCTCATCAACACTGTCATTGTTTTTTTTTATATTGTTCTGTTATCTATTTATTTTGCGATGTAATGAAATGTATTCTATGTTCTGGGTTTAGTTACGGGTGATCGTGAGGTACCCGAGCCGTGTTCAGTTTACAGTCGTAGAGAGACTGCCCATAAAAAAAAGGGTAAAGAGAAGGCAATTGCCGTGCCTTTGAGTTGCCCTCCTGCAGTAAAGACCCGAAATATTCGGTACATTGCTTACTCTTTTTCTTGCATGCATTTTTGCTATTATCAGTTATTCAATTACAGTTCATCTTTAAAAATTGTAGAAGATAGAGTAAGAAAATTGATCATGAATATAGCTTTGTGAAAAGCAGTAATGAGAAAGACATTAACTGACATTATCAGTACTATGTATTGAGGTGGCTGTGGAAGTGTTATATACTGCATGTTGGTTGATAGGGTCTAATGGGTTCTTCAGTGTTACTGAGTCGTTTGTCCTAATTGTGCACTCACTGATCAAATTATTGCACAAAATTGGCATGAACCGGTGGGAGTTGAAGGCCTGAAAGGACCATGAGTCTCCTAGAAGAGTAATATGCTGATGATACTCTGTGTTTACTAGTACCAGCAGTAATATTTCTGCAAATCCTATCTTATTGTGATGCTCCAGAAAGTGAAAACTGATCACTTATTGAAAATAAAGACTTAGAGACAGTAAAAATTCGAAGTCTTATGCATGCACACAAACTGAAATCTCATAAGTTCCGATAGATGTGATGCTTGGAACGAATTTATATGCTTAGTGCACTGCTTTTTGTTGTGTAATATACTAGGGTATTCTGATTTTACTTTTCCTTGTATGTCGATATTCTATTTTCATTAGGCTTAATGTGGATGTGACTTTACCCTGTTCTTTTATTGTCTACTATGTTCATTAACATTGCCGTTTATGTTCCTTGACTTCAAATTAGGAACATAGACAAAGACGGAGAAAAAGGTCAATCCCAGGCATGTACAGTGCCTCCTAAAAAGGTTTGTTTAAAGGCTTTGTTATTTCAAATTTCTTGTTAAAGTGGGCTGGATATTCTCTCTACTTTTTTTTTTTTTTTTACTATTATTATTATTTTTATTTTTTATCTTCAACTTTGGTCTGGTTTCTACAACTTTTTTTTTTTTTTCTTCTTCAGATATGTAGTCAAGCTTGAAAACAATGTTAGATCAAGTAGATTGCCTTATTTCATACTGCAACTGATTTTTGGAGTGTATATATATATATATATATATATTTTTTCTTTTTATGTATAGACGAGATAAATCTAACTCTATGAAGGCATTTTGTTGCATCTCACTTTATCAAACAGTATTGGCACTTTAGGAGCAGACTGTTTTGGTACCGAGAGAGGGGTTATTTTTGTCACATATAGTATCTATATAAGCGGCCATGATGTAGAGTCGTAGACAAAGATTCTTTTACAACTGAAATTGGGCGAATATTGCATAACCATTTTAACTGTATGTCAAATATTTACAGTGTTTTAACCAGTTGCATTACGCCAATGCACATGTTTTTTTGTTCTAGCATGTGCATTGTGGATTAGATTTTAATAAGATCCTACATTAGTATATAATTAGCTATACTTTCAATTGGCTTGTGATGTTTCTGCAGAAGCAGCGTCTTCTAGACATTTCAGACCATGCCTTGCCTCAAGACTTCATTAAGCAGCAGAGAGAGTACTTTGCGGAAATTGATGCCTTCAAACTGGAAGAGGAAGAGGTTGAGTCAAGTGAACAGTTAGAGTAGATGGAGGAGTGTTATGGTTCATCATTTCAGATAAGCAATAAAGGCAAGCTAACCTTCTAATATTACCTGTATAGTTACAATAGGATAATTTTGACAATTCCTGGTGCAAGTACCATCTTGGTCCCAGTTATATTAGTGAAAAAAAGTTCTTGATAATCTCTTTTAGATTGTCTAGCATACACGCTGTACAGTCAGGGGCGGAACCAGGATTTTGAGTGTGGGTGGATGAATTTTTTTTTTTTTTTTTCTAATTAAAAGGGTAGGCCGGAAAGATTAATTGTGGCTATCCTACCTGAGCATGACCATAATATCACCTACCGAATACATAGATACATATGGTAAGATATAATTTCATAGTAAATCACAAGTCATTTTCACTAAAATTTTATTATAGTTCTTATTACTACTAACAAGTAAAAGAATGCCAAATAAATTAATGAATCCAAACCCATCAAATATTTAAGTTAATTAACAACAATGAAAGCTAAAAACAAAACTTGAATAATTTTTCTACATCAAAATACAGTAAATACTTATTCAAAATCTGAATCTTATGCATTTCAAAAACACAAAAACATAAATTATTAGCAATATAAACTAAGCACAATTTATAGGATTTAGGAAAAATGGTACGTTCGAGTGTGAATTGTTTCTCCTAACAAAATATCTCGAAGCTCCCAACAACAATACTATTAATACTGCTGCAAATCTGCTCCCAACAACAATACTGCTCCAAAACAATGCTGCAAATTTGCAATAATAAAGATAAGTTGTCAAATGTTAATTTTAATATGAATTATGATCAAATCTCAAATTAGATTAATATTTAGGAACTAAGTATGATACAACCCACACCCACAAAGCTAATATTTAATTTTTTTTTTTTTTTAATTCACCAAGCCACTAACACTCCCACCGACCCACTTGGCCGCTTTAAGTTCTATCCCACGCAATCCACATAGGAAGTAGGCTAGTAGCAAGGAATCTCTGCATTCTGCAAGATTGCAATTTGCAAGTGTCTTTTAATGAATATATATATATATATATATATATATATATATATATAACAATGCAATGTAACTATGCTACAAAAAATGAACAGTCTGCACGTAGCTCTTTGTTGAAAAATGAGATCAACAACAAGACTTCTCACTTCTCAGATGAACTGCAAGACACAGGTGACAGGACACAACAAATCATGGCCCACCGGCAAGACTTTTCTAGTCTAAGAGAGATAGAGTCTGGTCCGAGAGAGAGAGAGTTTGAGAGAAAGAGAACTGAGAAAGTCTTCGAGTATGGTGTGAGAGAAAAAGTTTAAGAGAAAGAGAAAGTCTTGTTGCAAATAAACAAAAGGGAGTAAACAATTAATTTGGGGGGACAAATTTCTAAATTTGGAGGAACAAATTTCTAAATTTAAGGAGCAAATATATAAAATATACCTACTTTAATGAAAATTTCAAAAACTTTGGGGGGATGAATTGTACGTAGTTCTACCCCTGTGTACAATGGGTTCGTTTGGCAAAACTTTTTAGGGGGTGCCTTTTGCTTTTTAGTTGTTATGTGACATAAATGTCAAAGTAATTTTAAATGTTTTGTGATGTTTTGTATTTTGAGTTGTTTATTTATGCTTTTACTTGTTTGCTAAAAAGCAAAGAGTTATCCTAAGAAGTGTTGCCAAGCTAGCTCAATATTCTTTGACTACTTTTATCTAATCAATATTCTTTGACTACTTGTCGGTAAATAAATGTATATTTTGTCACATCGAAATACAGTCATAGTCCAGTTGTGCTGATCATATTTTATTACAGTAGGCATGTCTCTTCAGCTGTGTCATGGTAGATCCATGTTGTTGTTTAGCTCTGATGGGTAATAAGGAAAACAGTGACCACAAGGAGGTGTAACTACTTTTAGTGCTATCTCGTAAATTCGCCTCCATTCAATTAAATGACCAGTATAATTCTCAGTATCAAGATTTGGAGATTTATAACGGGTGATGCTTGAGTCATTGGTTGCCATTCGTTACATGCACTGATGCACTTCCTATGACAGAAAATATCAATTTGAAGGCGACAACTTACATTTGATGATGATCTCCATCGCATAAACTAGGTGTTTTATTGATAAACATAGGCATCTGCCAAGAATAAGATAGATAGCACATAATTTTGGACAGAAAATGGTACTTATTTTACATGTACTCGGACTTTATAATAATTTTATACACAAATACTATCTAGCTAATTGACTTTTCTGCAATTGATTCTGACCTCTCCTTTGCTTCCTGTGAGAGGCTTGATTTTGCCCATTTTAACCATAGCCCGGGCAAAGTCCCTGAAAAATACTGTAGTGTCGGTAGAATATTTTTTAACCAGAGAATCAGCAGAAGTGCCATTATAGAGCTCCTGATCTGAATGAAGAAGACCCTTTTTATTCAACAAATTCCTAAAATACTGAATATCAAAATGGGTCGAGGTTCGGACGTCAAGGGGCGCAAGCTTGTTGTCATTGCCGCTTACTGGGCAATTGCGCTGCAGTGACTTGGCGAAGGAGGAATCAATGCTGC
This sequence comes from Corylus avellana, assembly GCF_965113065.1. Classification (NCBI taxonomy): domain Eukaryota; kingdom Viridiplantae; phylum Streptophyta; class Magnoliopsida; order Fagales; family Betulaceae; genus Corylus; species Corylus avellana. The sequence continues at coordinate 30,101,676 of NC_142495.1, forward strand.
TCTCAGTATATATGCGTGGTCTGAATGATATACATCTAGCCCGGCCAATGGTGTGTGAACCTGCCACCCAAGGTGAGTTGCTTTATCCAAATCAGTGCGTGGGATAATCATATTTTAGCCTATTTTCTTTTTTCTTTTGTAGTTTTCATGGCTTTCTTGACAGTTGTTCTTGTTGTCCATACAGAAACTAATAAATTACCTGAAAGAGCTACCATGTTCTTAAATGAGAGTCCCTGTACAGCGAAGCTTGAGACGAGAGCACTTAGGTTGGAAGCAGGTGAAGGGATAAACGTGTTGGCGGCAGTCCCGTTAGCAGTAACTGAATCTCTTCTTCCCAGCCCAACTTTCCAAGAAGGACCACCTAACTGCAAAAGAAAAAACATCCCCGGCCCTCATGATCAAATTATATCAATTTCTTAAACAAAGTTGCTAAACGAACACATGATGCTTTAATTTAATGGAGCTTACACAAACAGTGGAGTCTCGAGCAGCCAGAGCAAGAATATCAGCACAGGACACCACTCCAGGGCATGCCTTCTCTAGCTTGGCTTTAATGTCATCAACTACATTGAATCCTCTAAGCGAGTTTTTGTTGGGATTTGCTGTCTTCTCTCCTACAAAGCTGCCCGTATCATCCAACAGTATTGATGCGTCACAGCCCTGATGGATAATTTTATAAAATCCAACCATCCATATTCAAAGTGACTAAACATGAAGTCAAATGACCAATATATATATATATATATATATATATATATATATTAAGTGCTAGCTTGCTAGGAAAGCTATACTCACATTTACAAAGCAATCATGGAAATGCAAGCGGAGTAAAGAAGCCCCAATACGTGTTTCCTTGTTTATGGCTGCTCTAACTTCTGCCTCAACAATGGATGAGGCTTTAGGGCATTTGCACGAGTAGTATTCTGGGGAAAGCTTGCCATCAGCTTTGCGAAATGCGCTAAAAGCAACGAGGACAAGCAGCACAAGTAAGTTGGAAGCCATGCTACTCTTCTACACAAAAGCATTGCCTTATAACCACAAACTATGACAATGGCCGCTCAACCGACACGAAACCTTGGGGTACGTTCATTAATATGTTTTGGAAGCTTCCTTCTATATATATATATATATTTTTAAATGTTTTTACATGACATAAACGTAAAAACTCAAAAAATAAAAATACAAGCTAGTGATCACCACAAGATGTCGACAAGCAGGATAATTATTGGATGTAAAAGTGAAGCTACAGTGACATCCCATGGGCCATGCTCCTCTTTAAGACTACTTTTTCAGTTTTTCCCCACTTTTACTTTGGCAATTAACGTTGATTTGATTTCTGCCAGCTGCCAACGTGACACATTCAAACACTTTTCCTTGTGCCATAAAGTGATAATGTATCATAGGAGACTCCATAGACCATAGTTCATAATTGTATGTCTTTATTTTCAGACCACATACAGCTAACTTTATATGTCCTCTTGCACGAGGAAGGGTCCCTTCGGATGGAAATGTCCCTCTTGTTGTGAACCTTCAAAAGTTATTCGCCTTGTTCTTCTTTTTGTTTTCGATTTCCAAATGAAAATATTAATCAATAATTCAAAACTACAAGTAAATCATTGCATTATTGAATAGAAAAAAAAAAAAAAAAAAATCATTGCATTATTTATCAATTATCAATTTGTAAAAATAACACCACTAATTTAGTAATTAAACTTAGGGGAAACTTCACTAAGGACCTCCAAACTTTTACCCATTTTGAAATACCCACCTGAACTTCAAAAATTTCTCAATTTAGTCCCTTGAACTTTCAATTGCTTTCAATTTGGACCTCTCTATCAGATTTTAAACATCACATGACGTTTATACCCCTGACTTTTGTATAAAATTTCAACTTCTAAAACGTTTTTTTATTTAAAAAAAAAAAAAAACAAAAATCAGGGATATTTTGGTCTTTTTGAAATTTTAACAGCTAAAATTAACGAAAGGGTCCAAATTGAGAGCAATTGAAAGTTCAGGAGACTAAATTGAGAGATTTTGAAGTTTAGGGGGTATTTCAAAACGAGTCAAAGTTTGGAGGTCCGTAATGAAGTTTCCCCTTAAAGTTATTCTAAATCTATATTTGAACCGTAAAAAAGCAATGCAAAATAGGGGTGATTTAGACATTTTGATTAAGTCTTGTTGCTGAATGCTGATTGGATATTGAATGAATGCATAAAAATGTACAGTTTCTCCTGACAATCTCTCTCTCTCTCTCTCTATATATATATGTTACTTATTTTGTGTGTCTATATATATATATATATATATATATGTTACTTATTTTGTGTAATTTTCATTACTTTCATCAACATCAATGAGCACTAACGTAACATCTGCAATGCACAATTGTACATGGGACCAATTCACGTACTATTATGCATGTGTCTCAGTTTCTGTCTAGCCATTTCACTTTTGTCTTGATCATCAAAGTTAGACACGAAGGTCATGTTTAGGGTTTATTCCACACCTTTTTAAAGGCCAGACCAAGAGAATTATTATTATTGGTCTTTGCGGGATAACAAATTAACAACACTGATTTGATTTCCTTCATATGGTGCATCTCGTCCAGTGATAACACATTTGACGTTGTTTTATAATAACGGACACGAAATTCAGGAGATTGCTTTAAGTCAGCTAACCCAAATAGCTTTTCAGAGGCTCAGGAGGCCTAGTTCCATCTCAAGTGGCTTAAGACTTTTGACCTCCAAGCCAACTTAAAAGCTCAACGAGGTTGGTCAGTTTTTCAAGCCCAAGCGTTAGTTGGGTTAGGTTGGGTTAGGCTTTTTAATTAGCCCACAGGCCCAGTCGCCCAAGTTTGCTTTGTTCTTAAGATCCTCAGCGCAACTGCAAAGAGGTTTAGCTATTTTCCCAGCTTAATGGGCCTATTTAGCCACCGTTCAGGCCCGAGTTGATTTTCCAAGTTCCATGCCCATGGGCTTTCCTTTATTTGATTATAAATCACTCTTGAATCTTTAGAACTTTCTCTTTATTTTTCCCTTCCAAGTTTTATTTGCAAATTGAATTATTCTCCTCTTCTCCGGTTTCTTGATTTTCCAACAATTCATATATATAATGAGCCATAACTAATTATTATCATGGAAATTGTCTTTCCTTGTGCAAATTAAAAGTGCTAAATAACCTTATCATAAAGTAAACTCAAAATAATTCATTTGATAAATCAGATTTTATTGTTCTAAATTTTAAAATTTATTTTATTGTAGCCATAATATATAATAAACAGTGTTTATTTTATTTGTAAATATTTTTAATTTTAAAAATCTACAGAAAATAAGCATCTTAATATTAATATTTAAAAAAGAAAAAAAAGAAAAAGAAAAAAGTGTAACTCTATCACCTTATACTTCAAAATCTATCCGGCGGCCCTGACCTAGAATATAATACTTTAGTGGGCTGGTTAAGTTTTGGGGCATTGTGACTCAACATGTCCTTAAAGCCTATGAACATGGGAGGCCAGGACGCCATCTTTAGAAAAAGTTAAAGTGATTGTTTTGCAGCCACTGCAGGTGTATACCATTATGATCGATACTGCAGCACCATGCTCACAGTTGACCTATCACATTTTCACACCATTTTTAAATTCCCAGTTCTAGAATCTTTTCCTACAAAGTTACCTTGTCTTTCACATTAGGTTATTGAAGGTTGCTTGTTTTAAGTGACTTCTCTTATTAGCCACTTATTAAAAAAGAAAAAAAAAAAAAAAAAAAAAAAAAAAACTTAGTACAATTGCTGATTTCAGATAAAGATTCCAAAAGTATGTGAATTTGATCTTATATGCCCTTATTGGTTGCCAGTGAGTCACATTACATGTTGTGGGGGTTTGCTTGGTGCGTAGGCTAGCTTCTCCTTCTAGTACCAACTAGGAGAAAGTAATTTCAACGAAGAAATTCTCATTATTAGCTTGGGATTGGCTAGTTTTAGTCAATATCAATTCCATTAATGCTAATAGGTCACCCCTCTTGTCAGCATTCTTGCAAGTTGCAATGCAGCTCAACATGACAACTCGTTGTCAACCATAAATATTGAAGGTTCGATAGCAAATCTATGGCGAGTGGAGTGCAAGAGTTATCTTCTATACTATATATCTACTGTTTTTGTCTCTCCCTAGCTAATCCCATAAAAGAACAACAGCGACTTTGTTAGCCACCGAGACAGACCAAATTAATTCTGGGTCAATGATGCTTGATCAAGGCCATTAAAACTACGGGTAACAATTCGTGTTCGAGCATCAAGTTTGAGTCAACCTATTTAACTAAACGGGTTAGACCCATCAGTCATAACTTGCTAATTCTGTGTTTGGTTCATGTCAGTTTGTAAGTTATGTCAAAACTTGTTAATCATAAATGTCTTTTGTTGGGTTCGAGTTGTGTCGAATCATGAGTATTGAATTATGTTAAAAATTACCAATTGTATGTATATACCATCTCAATCTGCTATATATAATGATGGGCTTAATAAGCATATTTAATGAAACAGTAGAAGATAGTGATGAGTTTGGTTTATGTAAATTCTTGTTTGGGGTTTGTTCTGTGAACTTGAACATTTATGAGAGAAAGAGTAGGCTTGTCATGACTTGCCCCCCCACCCCACATAATGTGTACGCAGAGCAGTGATAGGCAGGCTGTCCTAATAAATAATTCAGCCACCCTCATAGGGCATCGTTTTGAAGCTTGGAAGCTAATCAGAATCTAAAATGGTGGTGGTGGGGCTTTATACATATATAGGGTAGAATCAATGGAGGCATCAAAACCTAGGTGCTTTCAGTCTCTTTCTTTCTGGCCACTAATAAGAGGGAATCCAAACAAACCTTAGTTTCGGACCCCATCCCCTAGAGTGTGACATGTGTTGCTGTTGCTGTTGCCATTTGCCCTCGATGCCATGCAACAACTAATTAGCAGTATCCCAAGCCTCCTTTCACGTTGGAATAGCCTGTTTTTGTCCAAATATCATCCCCTTCCTTGGGGGGCGCAAGGGGTGGCAGAATTTGGGAAAATTCCTGACGTTAACAGTTTTTAGACTATATATTTTTTGGACGGCAATCAAAAAAACTTGAAAATCAACATATATTTAATTTTATTATATAGCCGATGGAGGTAAAAGTGGAATTACACGTTAAACGAAAATGTGATGGTCCAAGATAATATTGACCATACAAAGCTTCATCATTACCATTGTGTTGTACGCTTGGGGGATTATAGGTAAGCTGTGACTTCATGCCCACGTACAAAAGCAAGGATTGGACACAGTCGTTTGCACCTTCGTCACATTGGCATTTCATCGAGCACATGGATTCTATTTTCGTTGAAGATTCGAAAAAGATCAGTATCCCACGTACATTCAAACCCAGGATGATTCGTCCATGTCTAGGATCAGAAAGCAATTACCCAATTGCTTCTCCACTGCATTGTGGTCCATTACCCTTCCCTTTAAAGGGACAAAAATTCAATATACTGCCTCTGTATCACAAAAGATTCCCCCCCCCCCCCCCCCCCCCCCAAAAAAAAACCCAAGAATCTATTTTCTTAAAAAAAAAAAAAAAAAAAAAAAAAAGGGAAAATATTAGTTCTTTTCTTAACTAATTCCAAAAATATTTTCAAACCAGTCCATGAAATCGAAATTCTACAAGAAAAATATTACAAAAATTTTTTAGGGTAAAAAAAAAAAATTGTACCATTAATTTTGATTCCTAATCAATCTGCATATACTGGAAAGCAGTTAGTTCCCATGAGTGTTGAATGAAGCAAAGACCATCGTACCAACTGGGGCAGGATATATGCAGTCTCAATATGACCATTCAATGTGTCTTATAGCAAACAAATTAAAGTCCTGCTTCTTCGTACCAACTGGCCTCCACAACCACACGTTTCTCTGCAAGATACCTCTAAATTTTACCCTATGCACACAAAACTCCCCCCCATCGTGTGGAAAATATCCTCCAAACAGACTGGGTGCTGTATGTTTAATGGTGAATTCGCTAAACTCTTAGTAGTTAATACTTTTATTTAAATCACAACTTATCATAGAAGTTGAAGCATTTCAAAAGGTATTTGAAGATAGTGCATGGTAGGTAGTGGCGGCTTGAAATACAAATGGTTGCTAATCAACCGGGAAATGGAGTAATTATTTGAAAAAATTAAGTATAGTCAACCACATAAATATTTGCTTATTTTGAAAATAGAGGTGAAACTTCAACTCTAAAAGGATCGTGTGGGCATTCCATATATGTTGGGCCAGCAAAAGTACGAAGGCGGCAACAGCCGATAGTGCGGTCGGTGCAAGTGGGTTCATAATACAACTGTAGCCGGCTTCCGGCCCCATTTCTGAGTTTAAACATGATTGGTGGATATATGTTAGTTGCACTGCTCGCATAGGTGGTGCCCCTGCTATTTTGTTTCTTATAAAATAATTTGTTGTAAACTAAACTAACTCAGTATCCTAACAGAACTCTATGGTTAAGATTGAAAGGTCTGATATGTTTAATGAGTAAGACAGGAAGAAAGAAAATCTGGAGAGTAAAATCTTTGTCATTATCCAAAGAGGGAGAAGAATCCACACACGATGCTTCCAGAATATATAAATTTTGTTCAAAACTTGAAATCTGGACCATTAATTTTTTTTTTTTTTTCCCGTATATCCAATTAAAGAAAAAAAAAAAAAAGACCCTTTATTTCTTCGGCTTTACTTACTTTCCAAACTTTATAGAAGGAATGTCTAGAACTTCTGCGAAGATATTTATATATCGTGGCTAATATTATTTTGGCAAGAAAAAGACAATCTGAAAATGACAGGTTTTTTCTAACCAATAGGGATCTTTTGCAAGTTGCAAATGATGATAGAGAGAGTTCCTTATAATATTGTGGCCAGATTGTTTTATCTTCACAGATTATTGTGAGAAGATTGGTGCTATATTAACTAAGCACTTGTGACAAAAAAAAAAAAAAAAAAAGGTTTATTAATTATTATTATTAAATTTTAATCCAATATCAATTTAAGAGTCACACAATAATTAGAATAAATTGTTTCTCTAATTTTGAAGCCGAACGAGCCAAATTAAGGTCTTTAATTGTGTGGGTGTGTGTTTGGAACTCTCACAAGAAAATAATTTAAGTAAGGATCCCAAGTATGGCAATTTGTTTCTCGGATACCTATTCTTAGCAAGAACAGGATTTTATTCCACCAAGAAGAACAAAACTTTTTCTGCGGATAACGTTGTAAAGGCAGTCTTAAAACCATCATGTTTATCTCTTCATAAAATAGTCAAAAAGCAGCTTATGCATTATTCCTAGGCATATGTTTGCGTGCTAAGTGAATGAGTTTTTGGTAGTGTTGATATTTAAGGATAATACTATATAAGTTAATTTTAATATAATTCATTTGATTAAACATGTCAAACCCATTAATCTTAACTCATTAATTTTATGTTGAATTCGTATCAGATTCTCATATTATATTAAAAATTATCAGAGTTAATTAAAATTGAATTGGATTCCCTTCAATCCTCCTCAAAGTAGAGAGGCTCCCAATTAGATTCACACCTTTTCGAGTTAGTACTCAAGTGCTGGGGCAAGAAAGCACCTGCTGGAATAGGAGGCTCATCAAAGACATGTCACATGCAACTCCCTTAATTACCGGCCGATTCTAAGGGATATGGAAAATTATCGGAATTTCCGATCCAGTAAAATTAGCTCATAGGTTGTTTTTTTTTTTTGAAACATATCATATTTATTTATTGATAAAAGTTGCGAGCCTAAAACTCTTACAAACAGAACAAAAAACTCTGAAGTAAATCATAGCCGAAGCTAAAGATACAGTCATCAACAACAGACCAAATCAACCAAAACACAGCATCCGCTAACCTATGACTAAATATCAAGTTTAAAACTCAGATCTGCATCAAACAAATATCATCTAATGCATAGGTAGCGCTTATTCCTCAGCCTTGAGAGCAAAACCCCCAAGCCGATACTTATTTCTCGGCCTTGAGAGCAAAACCCCCAAGCCGATACTTATTCCTCGACCTTGAGAGCAAAGCTCATTGGTTGTTAGTGTTGGAATATAAACACGCAGGAGTGAGTAGAAATATAAGACGCTAGTAAATTAACTTAACTTGATCTAAAATCATGGTAGTTAATTGATCATCACTACTAATTAAGTGAAGGTTCAAGTACATACATTCCTGATCTCTAGCGTGTGGCGGTACTGGGAGTCCTATAATAGCTTTAGTTTGAGTTGTTTTGTGAAAGAGTAATATTAGAAATTACATTTATATTTTATTATTATTTCATCTTGATAATATGACCGTGTCAATTAGCTTTTAAATTAATGATGGATTGTCACTGCCTTGTTAGCAAGACGAGATAATAATAAAATAAAAATATAGTTTCTAACAATAATTTTAGAGCACTGTCATATCTGCAAAGTGAGATAATTTTATGCTAAAAGTATATATGGCACAAAAAATAATGTTAAAATTTTTATCGCACAACTATTTCACCTAGCGTCAGCAGCCTTTTGTTCACATTATGAGCTACTCTTGTTGTTCACTCTCAAACACAGTGGACAATATCTACTAATTACTAATTAGTATTAAATTCATTGGGTATCTTATCTTAAATTAAGCATGGGAATATTATACCTTTTAATATAAGCAGAGGATGATTTTGTGACAGCTTTGCATTCTTATAACTATATAAGGAGATCGACCGCCTCACACTATCCTAACTAGTCTTTTCTCTTTCACTTACTTAATTCTCCCACTTCCTTCAAACTTCAAATGGAAGCCAAAGGTTACACCCAAGATGGCACTGTTGATCTTCGCGGCCGCCCCATACTTGCATCAAAAACTGGGAAATGGAAAGCCTGTTCTTTCCTTGTTGGTAATTAATCATCATCTCATTTCTTTTCTTTTGCTTCTTTTTTGCCCTTATGCACACACAAACTTCTGCTGGAAACTAAACAGGCTCCCAGCAATATTATACTTGTACCAAATTGTCTCATAAGTTTCTTTATGATGTTGAATCTTTTATATGCACAGGCTATGAAGCATTTGAGAGGATGGCGTTTTATGGGGTACAGTCAAACTTAGTGAATTACTTGACAACCCAACTTCATCAAGACACAGTTTCATCAGTAAGGAATGTGAATAACTGGTCAGGATCAGTGTGGATTACACCAATTCTTGGTGCTTACATAGCAGATTCTTACATTGGTCGGTTTTGGACTTTCACTGTCTCATCTCTCATATACGTCATGGTAAATGATGATTTATCCAATTAAGAACTTTGTTTGTAGACATATTTCAATGTTTAATCTTTACCATTTGCATTATTTTAAGTACTATCTTCATCTTCCAAGCAAAATGCTTAGGTTTACCTTACCTACTCTTGAAGGCCAATAACTTTCATTTTTTGTTCGTGGGACCATCAAAATGCTAGTTTGATTAACAAATGGCTACCTGCATGATATAGAAGTTTGTAGTAGTCCAGAGGCTTATCATTCATGCATGCTAGGCCCGCAGAGGAGTAGTTATCCCATCAATTTACAATAAATATTGAGAAAATATTCTGTTTAAATGCTTAAATTGATGAAAAATGAACTTCAACTGATTGATAGGAACCTAAATTTTGACTTCATCATGAGCAGAAGCTAGCGCCGACTAAGATTTTGTTTGTTATAGAAATAATTAAACTGATCATAATGTAGCATATATCTCAACAGGGAATGGTGCTTCTGACAACAGTAGTTTCACTCAAAAGCTTGAAGCCATCATGCACAAATGGAGTCTGCAACAAGGCCTCTGCTTCACAAATTTCCTTCTTCTACTTATCTCTCTACACTATAGCAATCGGGTCGGGTGGAACAAAACCCAATATATCCACCTTTGGGGCAGACCAGTTTGATGATTACAACCCCCATGAGAAAGAGCTCAAGGTTTCCTTCTTCAACTGGTGGATGTTCAGCTCTTTCTTAGGTGCTTTAATTGCCACCATTGGCCTTGTTTACATTCAAGAGAATTTGGGATGGGGTTTAGGCTACGGTATCCCCACAATTGGCCTTCTCCTCTCCATTTTTGTTTTCTACATAGGAACCCCATTCTACAGGCACAAAGTTCGGAAGAGCAAAAGCCCTGCAAGGGACTTGATTCGAGTGCCTATTACTGCCTTCAAAAATAGGATGCTTCAACTACCAAACAACCCCTCGCAGCTTTATGAGTTTGACCTGCAGCATTACAGCAGCAGCGGAAAGAGGCAGGTCCATCACACCTCTATGTTCAGGTCAGCACTCTAAATTTTTGCTGCTCCTGTTTTAGCTTTTTAAGATTATATATATATATATAGAACTGGCATAATTGCATGGATACATGGGGCGTCATGAATGCTCTGAATTTTTGACGTGCAAATAACAACACTCAGTTATTTATTCTAACCCTTGTAAGGGCTTTAACTTGTTAATTTTGTGTTGAGTTTGTAAATTATGTCAAAAATTGTCGACCCTACTTCCCTAATGCGCACGCGCAGCTAGGCACACAAAGATAAAATGAATACCTTTGCCAAGCTGACAAATAATTATGAGATGGAACCATGGCCGTGGTCACTTAGACTAGAGAACTACCCCACAATCGTTTAAAGCCTTGGTGCCAAGACAAGTATTGCATTATTATCAGGAAATCTACTATTCCAAGGAAAAGGGTGGCGATCTATGGATTTTGCTGGCCATTCATTTCCAAAATTCTCTCCATGTGCACTGTTCACACTACTCCCTTTGCACCTCTTTAGTGAATGGTCACAATCTTTCAGTCAAGTCGTTTCTGATGCATGGAGGCAGCGCCTAAGTGCACACCCCCACCATGGTCTCGAATTCAAACAAAATAATGCACATGAAACGCAACTATTGGTGGGGACCTTTACAACTCATAATAGCATTTGAAAAAAAAAAAGAAGCATAATAAAACTGGTAGCTATACTCAGGGGAGGTGAACCAGAGGGAAGGGCGGCCCTCGTCCCTTACAATATGATTTCTATTTGACTACTCGTAAATTTAAAGAAAAGTGGGGTCAATATTGAAGGCAATTTTGAACTATTTCATTCCCAGGTTCCTGGACAGGGCTGCGATAAAAGAAGGTAGGTTGGATTCCTCAACACCACCATGCACAGTGACTCAGGTAGAAGGAGCCAAGCTGGTTTTGGGAATGATCCTGATATGGCTTGTCACGCTAATTCCCAGCACAATTTGGGCACAAATCAACACTCTTTTTGTCAAACAAGGCACCACCTTGGACCGAAGCCTAAGCCCCACCTTCCGGATTCCAGCAGCCTCACTCGGCAGCTTCGTTACTCTCTCAATGCTCCTCACCGTGCCTATGTACGACCGCTACTTCGTGCCCCTCATGCGCCGCAGAACCGGAAACTCCAGGGGAATCACTCTGCTTCAAAGGCTCGGCGTCGGATTTGTCATCCAAGTCATGGCCATCGGAGTTGCTTATGCTGTGGAAGTCCGGCGGATGCACGTCATAAGATTGAACCATATAGTAGATCCTAAGGAAATTGTCCCCATGAGCATATTTTGGCTGTTGCCTCAATACGTTCTCCTCGGCATCGCCGACGTGTTCAATGCAATTGGGTTGCTGGAATTCTTCTACGATCAGTCTCCAGAAGACATGCAGAGTCTTGGGACAACGTTCTTCACAAGTGGGATTGGCTTCGGCAATTTCTTGAACAGCTTTCTGGTGACAATGGTGGATAAAATTACAGGAAGGAATGGAGGGAAGAGCTGGATAGGCGATAATTTGAATGACTCTCACTTGGATTACTACTATGGCTTCCTTTTGGTCATCTCTATCCTTAACATCGGAGCCTTTCTGTGGGCATCAAGTAAATATATTTACAAGCAGGAGATCATTGAAGTCAAGGAGGGTCTTCAAATGGAGGCCAAACCCTTGGACACGTCTCCTCTAAGCTTACAAGTATAATTCTGTTTGTTTGCAGGGCCTCCCTTAAATAAAGAGTAATGCTATATACTCAATTGGTACCTCACTCTCATACAACCAATCTAATGTGGCAATACTCGTAAACTTTTGGATCAATCTTTATTAAAAAGGAAAAAAAAAACAAATCTAAAGGTTGATTGAAGGCCACACTGTTTCATCGTCTCAATTGTATAAAAATGAGATGAAAGTTGAGTATTTAGCATTACTCTTAGATAAACTATTTGTGTGATTTTTAAGAGGCCTTTTTTTTTTTTTTAATCTTTGTAGACGTTGTAAATCAATAAAACAATTCAATTGTCAAAATAATCTGGAACAAGTCCTTATTTCTATGCTAGGGAGTAAAATTCTCTCGAAAAATTCTCTAGAACTATCACCTGGTTGTTAATGTCTTCTTCTAACTTTGAATTGCATTAATGGCCTCTTCAAATTATTAAAATTGTTAATATTTCCCACAACAGTATTCATGAGTTGGAACTTTCACTCCATAATTTTTTGAAATCTTTGAAATCCCATATTTTTTTTAGTTCTTTTTTCGTGCGTAGATGGTAAAAGTTGTAGGTAAGACTTCATATAGGCTTCATAAAAATAAAAAGACGGTCGATCTCCACTGGGAATGTTGGGCCTTCAAGCTATGCTTTTGAGGCCTTCAAAGAGCCGAATAAGTGTTGTGGCTGCAGCCCAATATTTGGTCACTGAGCAAATTTTTGGCTCACTAGTAATATAGCCCACTAGAGTTGGGCAAAAAATTTGTATACCCACACCACACGTATAGCTTTGTTTCTAGAATACTAGTTCTGTTGTACTTCAGTTCTTGTATGCATGTGAAAGACTTGGGGGGTTTGTTAATAGAGTAATATTATTTTAGTAAATGATTGTAATACAATTTGATGATATGGTAATAAAAAAATACTTGTAAAAAAAATAATTAATTTTTATTGTCATGTCATCCAAGTTGTATAGTAGAGTAGTCGTATGATAATTTACTAAATAACATTACTCTTGTTAATATGTTTTGGATAATTCTTTTTTTTTTAGGTTTGAAAAAAGTATTCTAATGTGAAATAAATAAAAAATATTTGTGTTTTAAGTTGTTTGCCACTGAATTTGTTTTAACAACATAAAACAAAAACAAACAATCACAAACACACCCAATTTGTATCTCATTTGAGAGATGAGCAATTAAAGGTATACAATATTGTTCCAATGTGAAAGAAAACAAAAACAACACATGAGTTGAGTTGTTTCTTAATGTTTGATGATAACAAATCTTTGAACAGGCCATAGTATATTTTATAAACGTTAAATCTGGCCTTATTTGTTAATCATAAAATCTATTTTAAATTGAAGCATATATCCATTCAAACCAACTTAGTCAATTGCATGTTTTTCAATGCCAAATGATGCATTGAACCCCCAACCTCATGCATATTCATTTGAGAGATGAGCAATTTTTTTTTTCTAAGCAAATTACAAACAAAGGGAAGGGTTATTATAGATGATCTTTTTCACTATTGATCCTAATAGAGGAGATCAAAGATGGGGTAGTATTGAAAATACTTCCAAACACAAAGTTAATAGCGGTCCACATGATGAGATGGTGCGCACAAAAATTTTCACTTCTTGAAACTTTTGTAGCATTCCAATCTTGAAAATGCTGGAATTTCAATTATATGTTAGAGATGATAGGAACAAATGACAAGTATGAGAGAAGAGATCGAGAGCTAATTGATAGCCATAATTGTAACCAAAGAGTTCCCTTCTAGCATTAATTTAGAGTAGCCATTGGAATGATCAAGCAAGGTCCACTCCCATTAAAGCTGTCATAGAGAGATGAGCAATTGAAGATATGCAACACGGATCCGGATTTTCATTGATTTGCTGTTCGGATTGTTAGTGTAAAAGAGTCTCTAACTCTCTATAGAACCCATATGCACTAATAAATTGACAAGTTGTCTGAAACTTGCTCGAACAGGTAACCCATAAAATTTTTCGCATTTATTATTTAAATTGCTAGTAATTCAAAAGAAAAAGAAAAAAATTGTTGAAAATTTATATTCTATATACGGTGGGTCGTATAAGACCCGTCAGTATTAATTAAGTTAGGGGAGTTTGGTAAGACTTTGGAGCTTTTGGCGTTACCAGCCAATATGAAGTAGTCTGCCCAATTAATAATTCATTATTTTATAGACAATTTTTTTTTTTTTTTCTAATTTATTTTATAGACAATTGGGTCAACTGCAAGGTATGATCTTGTTGTTGTGATGGCAGAGTTATTATTTGAAATTGAAAATGTCGTTCATGAAGCTTCCATGCATCTTTCTATGGCTAACAACATTCTTTAATAAGTTCACACAACAGAGCATGAAATGGAAGATCATCCATGTCAACAATTTCTGCAGCAGCTTACCTGCCAAAAAGATATCTCCGCCCATTTGTTTGACTTTTCTAATTTTCTGGAGCTAGCTTTTACATGAGAATGAATAGGAAATATATAAATTGGAAAGTCAGAACTTAATCTAACAAAATTTGTTTAAATTTAAGACAATGTATATATATATATGATATTATTGTTAGACTATTATTTAATAATTAATTAATCTTTTCTTACCCATTTAAGATTTTGGGTCCGTCCTGAAAAGACCGGCACGACGTTGAATATTTCCATAATTCATTAATTTCTTGTGTTTCATTAATTGCCAAAAGAAAAGACATGAACATGGGAGCCCCATCAAGATTCCAATTAACAGGATTTTCCTTAATTTGGCTGTCTAATCCATCTTAAATTAGGTATGAAAGAAAATTTTTTGCTCGAATTCTAGAAAATTAAAGCAAGAAATGAAAGGAAATTTTGGCCCGAAGTGCTCCGATCGACCAAACAAGTCCCGCACCTTAAGCTGGTCAAGACATCTCAATCTCAATCTACTTTTTTCTGTCCAAATTTCATTATATTTGAAAGAGAAAATTTGGAGAATCCATCCACTCCAAACACAAGGCAATAAATGGAGACAGTTTGTGAAGCTCGTGGACGTCAAATCAAATTAGTTATCTAAAGGATTGTATTCCAAGGGTACGTACACAATTTCTTCTCATAATTATAAGCTATGTTTGGCAAGAGTCGGGCCCGGTACTGTAGCTGGAACGGCACCGTTCCAACTACAGTGCCAACTGACACGTGGTAGTAGAAATTGATTTTTTTATCTTAATTTTTTTTAAAAAAATCAAAATATTAAAAAAAAAAAAAAAAAAAAAGGAGAACGCTGGGGTGGCTCTAGCCACCCCTGGCCGATCTGGGGGTGGTCGAACCACCCCCGTGGCCAAGGGGGTGGCCGGACCACCCCCAGATCAGTCAGGGGGTGGCTCCAGCCACCCCCTTGGCCACAAATAGGGTGGTCCGGCCACCCCATTTTGGCCAAGGGGTGGCTGGAACCACCCAGCGTTCTCCTCCTCTTTTTCTTTTTTTTTTTTAATATTTTGATTTAAAAAAAAAATTAAGATAAAAAAATTAATTTCTACTGCCTACTGCCACGTGTCAGTTGACACTGTAGCTAGAGCAGTGCCGTTCTAATTACAGTGCCGGGCCTGGCTCTTGCCAAACATAGCTATAAAGAGAGTTAGGTGATGCTTAGACTCTGTGGAAAAGTCGCCTTCTTTTCCACAAAGGAAATTAATTTACGTCGCTTTCTTTCTATATCGTTGCATGAGATTGGGGAACTGGGCCGGTTCTACCGGCCGTTGCCCAGTCAAAGACGGCAATGTTAAAATAAAGTTGACTCAATGCTTTTTTTATTTACATTGTTTTGCCTTATCCCTTGATCTTAATTTGTTGAATATACAATTTGGTGAGCGTAAAATATTAATTAATTTGAAAATGTGTTTAGTCAAACAAAAAAAAAAAAAAAAAACTTCATAATGAGTAAAATTGTTTATACTTTTCATCTACGTAACTCATTTTTTACCGCTCTCCAGACAAGGCATACTATCCAAACATGTCTCGAGTTGCCCAAAACACATATCCGGTAATATAAAAAAAAAAAAGAGTAATATTATTGAGTAGACTGTTATATATATGACTATCATACAATTGGGATGACATAACTAGCTATAAAAATCTGCCTTTATTTGTCTTTTTAATTTTTTGTAAGTGTTGATCTAATTAATGACTAATTTTTACTACTACATCATCAAATTGTATCACAATCGTATAACCATGCATTACTCTAAAGTAAAAGTAAATTTTATGGACCTGTGGTATGATAATTGACAGGAATTATTAAAGATTATCTTCAATTCGGCTGCTTGGAAGTGATGTGCAGGCATGAATATCATATGCATAACGAAAAAGATGTTGCATGCTTTTTCAACAACATCGCTCTAGAAGATCTCTTACTGATCAACTACTTTAATTGACTTGAAATATAGCCATGCAGTAGGATGAAATCAGACTTTTTTATTGGGACCAAAATATGAATGAGATCGACCTTAATTAAATTTAATTTTGATAGGGTCAAGTTTAATTTTTAAGGCGTAAAGGAAAAGAAAAGAGATATAGACAGCATAATGGAGCTGGTTGCAAATATTGACTAGTAACAGATATACATCGGTGTCTCATCCAATCATTTAAGAAATAAAAAGATGATTCACATAAAAATAAATAAATAAATAAAAAGATGGTTAAATCTTGAATAGAAGTAATTTATTATGGCATGAGTCATTTGCAAATGACTCAACTACTTCACACAACTTTCACCAATGGCCGGGATGGCTTGTTGCTTAATTAGTTAATTAAACATCACATCAGGTTTTCTCAATCAGTGGCCGGTCGCCTCTCTCTCTCAAGGTATACTTTCTTGAGTAATGTTAAGGAACATCTTTTTATCCTCGACCCTAAAGTTGATGTGGCTTTCAAAATCACCATTGGATCAAAATTCAAGTGTGATTCATCTAAAATTTAATGATGATTTTAAAAGCTACATCAGCTTTTAGAGGATAAAAAGATGATAAAAAGATGGTCCATAACATTACTTTACTTTCTTAAAAAGAAAATGATAGATTTCTAATTATTTTACAATTTTGGACATATTTTAGTGAATTACGACGTTTCTCTAACCACATTCTTACACGTGTCAAAAGTTAGTACTGTTACTCATTCGGCTAGGATGTAAATCTTCTATACATGCATGTGATGATACTCTATATATATAGTCTTAACCATCAATCATTTTTTTGGTCTATTCCATAAGAGAAAATGTTATAAAGATGGTCTTTCTCGCTCATTCATTTGAATAGAAGAAAAAATGATAAACTAATTGAAAATGCTTTTAAACACAAAGCGTGAGTAGCCCACTTAATTAACAAATTAGTTCAAAACTTTCAATGTTTGAAGAGAAAAAGTAAGTAAAAATATAAATCAGCTATAATGTTGGGAAAATTCCAATCAGCGAAGAGACTGGGGCTGGTGATCATGGCCAAAATGATAGTTAGAGGATGATCACCTCAATAACCAGACAAGAGGGGGCAAATGATCGATTCCTCTCACCATCTAAATTTTAATGAGCCGAACTTTTAAAGTAGAGTGGCTTTCACTTGACCGCTATAAATTATGGAAATCCAACATAAATTATTTAACCAAACAATGCGTAAGTAGGGGCGGGTCTTTCGATTGATTGGGAGCTATAGGTTGTTTGCAATTAATTTGATTAGAGGTTGCTTACTAGATTTCTTTTTTAACATTATTGGCCCTTTTAAAATCAGATTGAATTTACTTTAGGGAAGCTATCGCAGGATTACAATAGATTTGATGGGATTGTGTGAAAAGAATCTTTTGTCCAACTATTCAACGATTTAGCTTCTGTACTGCAAAAAACAACTACAGATCGAACACGTAACAACTTGACCGCTCCTAGCTAGGATAGAAACCGCGTTTGTTTGATACTCGTACAATGAATTTACCAAACAAATTAAAGGTACTAAAGTTGTACTACTTTCAATTAAAAGTGAAAAAAACATGGAAATACTTTTGTAGATCTATCCCATGCATGCATGCATGTTCTTCTTGTTCAAATCAAATTATACAGTAAAGATTCTCTAATGGGACCTCAGTTTTGACAATTAGTGTTGCAATCACTAAACAAATTGAATAATTATCTCTTAATTAACAAAAAATTGTTGCCGGCGGCCACCCCAAGTCTTTGCGACACTTATTCAAAAGCACAAAATGTCAAAAACGGGTTCTCATTAATGATTTAATTATCTCTATCTTTGATTTTTCACTTCCTATGTTTTTTCCTCTAATTATGCGATTCCCATGCATTAAGAGTCTACGTGTTAGGTGACCTGTCGAGCCTCATCACCTCGAGAAGCTGTTTATATAAATCCCACTTCATTACATCTTCTTCGCAGTACTACTACACAACAATCATATTGCTGACGTATATATACACAATTCCTGCTGTTACAACAATGGCCGCTTCCTCTTCTTCTTTCGTAGCCGTACTTACTTTGGCTTTCTTTTTGGCCTTTTCTGGGAGCGTCAATGCTCAACTTTCCACTAATTACTATTCGAAATCTTGTCCAAAGCTCTTTTCCACTGTGAAATCCACCGTGCAATCCGCAATATCAAAGGAAGCCCGCATGGGGGCTTCTCTCCTCCGCTTGTTTTTCCACGACTGCTTTGTCAATGTAATTTTTCTTTTCCTTTCTTTTTCTCTTTGAATGTTTCCAGAGTGAATTTTTTGGACCTTAATTATATAACTTATATATCTATACTACATGAATCATGATGATCATAGGGATGTGACGGCTCCATTCTCCTGGATGACACATCCAACTTCATTGGTGAGAAGAATGCAGCTCCCAATCGGAACTCTGCCAGAGGATTCGATGTCATTGACAATATCAAGTCGGCAGTGGAGAATGTGTGTCCGGGTGTGGTCTCATGTGCTGATATAGTTGCTATTGCTGCTCGAGATTCCGCTGTCACCGTAAGTTCTTAATACCACGAGATTAACTATTCGAGTAATCACTTAATTAACATATATATAATTGTGGGCAAAGTCGTGGATTGATTAGTCATGATATGTAGTTGAGAAATTGACATGTTTTTTTGTTTTCTTTCTTTCTCATTTTTTTGGTTTTGTTGTAATTTTGCAGCTTGGAGGACCCAATTGGAATGTGAAACTTGGAAGAAGAGACGCTAGGACTGCAAGCCAAGCTGCAGCCAATACCAGCATTCCACCACCAACTTCTAACCTAAACCAACTCGTCTCTAGCTTTAGTAAAGTGGGGCTTTCCACTCGGGACATGGTTGCTCTATCTGGTTTGATCTCTCTCTTATTATCTTAAAAAGTAATTTTGTCTTTCCATTTTTGACTTAGGAATATTAATTTGGCTAATTCAAATCATGTCTTTTTTGTGATAATTCTAGGGGCCCACACAATTGGCCAAGCCAGGTGCACAAGCTTCAGAGCTCGCATATACAATGAGACCAACATCGACAGCTCGTTTGCTCAAACAAGACGATCAAATTGTCCGAGGACGACCGGGTCAGGGGACAACAATTTGGCACCTCTTGATATTCAAACCCCCACAGGCTTCGACAATAACTACTACAAGAACCTCCTCCAAAAGAAAGGACTTCTCCACTCCGACCAACAATTGTTCAATGGTGGTTCCACCGACTCGATAGTGCGTAGCTACAGCAATAGTCAGACTAATTTCAATTCTGATTTTGTGGCTGCAATCATCAAGATGGGAGATAACAAACCACTCACTGGATCACAGGGAGAGATTAGAAAGAACTGTAGGAAAAGAAACTAAGAGTTTTTTTTTTTTTTTTTAAATTATCGTTGGATTCAGAATAAACTGTCTAGCAGTTTTGCTTTAAGCATATATTATGTGCTATATTGTGATCAGGGGCGGAACTATGTACTCACACGCCTTCGGTCCATATATAGCCTCCTGAATTTTTCAAGTTGTCTTTAAATTTTATACTTTTTATAATATGAACCCTTTAAAATTAGTTTTTGCTTCTGATTATGTTAGTAGAAAGTTACACTGATGTGATCAATTGTGGGATTGAAAATGAAATTTGGTACTTTTCCTCATAATTTATATATATGGAGATCAAGTCTTTAGGCCTACAGACACTTCTCATTGTATTGTATGTCAAAGTAGCTCGCACTATATATGTGAGAGGTTTATATATATATATATATATATAATTGAATTTAAAAAATGAAAAATATAACATTCTATATATCACTATATCTAGCATATATAAATCCTTAACATACTCATGGGTCTATTTAAATGCTCTTAAAAAGAAAGTTATCAAAGAAAAATTTAAAGTGTAAACCAAACTAGGACATTAAATGCTCAATCTACAACTAAAAGGTTAGACTAATGAAAATGGAACTAAATAGTAACTAACCAAATGCATAACATGCTAATATTGGTACTAAAAATGAGATTAAGCTAAAGGTTTACCTCTCATTGAAGACAACCCACAAAAGAATTCATTCTCTCTCCTAAACTCACTCTCTCTCTCTCACACACACACTATAGGGTTTACTCAGCAGTGGCAAAAATGGAGCTTAAGGGCGTAAAGGTGATGTTTATTAAATGCTCCTAGACTATCATCGAATGTTCACTATCAATTATTTAGGATTCAACTTCGAACGATTACAAGAAATTCTTAAAAGTCCAAAATTTCAAATCCAACCACTTTGGAACAAATCCTGATTAATGTCTTATTCTGTTTCATTAAGAGGGGTGTTACACTCACCAACCAAACAAAACCCCAAGTTTTAACTCATTGGAAAGATAGCCGGCCTTCAAGAGACCCACATGCAATCAAGCGTCAAGGTCATTTTTAATAGGACACAACACAAATTTTCTTCAAATAGGTTTGGAGAAAAAAATTTACGATCTATTTTAATAAATGCAAAGTGTCCCCCAACATGTGAGAGACATATATTTTTTTTAACATTCTCAATAGTCATTGATTACCGTTAATTCTACTAATCTCTAAGAACTCAAATATTGATTTTCAAAAAACTCAAACATATTAAATGACACTTAACATTTATTAGAGTGATCATTTCCTCCAAAATAATTTTTTTTTAAATTGTGTTCTGTAGAAAATTTGGGAGAATTGCACCCACTACAAACGCAAGGCAATAAATGAACACGGCTTTCAGTGCAGAGACGAGTTGTACGTGAAGCTCGTGGACATGGCGGAAAATAAGTTATCTTATCAATTCATTTCAAGTATTCCAAGGATACGTACACAATTTCTTAAAGACAGTTAGGTGATGCTTAGACTTTGTGGTGGAAAAGTATATATGATTGCTTCAAAACGAAACATCACCTTAACTACTCATGTC
This sequence comes from Corylus avellana, assembly GCF_965113065.1. NCBI lineage: Eukaryota > Viridiplantae > Streptophyta > Magnoliopsida > Fagales > Betulaceae > Corylus > Corylus avellana. Next base: position 30,123,102 of record NC_142495.1, read on the forward strand.
GGCTATACAACCATTGGCCAGTCAAATATAATGGAAATGTAAAAAGAAGAAATTTGACTCAATCTTTTTTATTTACATTGTTTTCCCATATCCCATCACTTCATGAGTACAACTACGACCATATCTTTGTTGGTCGGATATAAAGATTTCGATTCGTGTTTATATGTTGATTATATAATTTAATCTTAATATATTTAATTAAATGGGTTAAATGACATTTTAACCTTAACTCATTAATTTTATGTAATTTGTGTACACTTAATCCTATATGAGATTATTGTTCCTAATTAACACCGATAATATAAAATAAAAGTAAATATTTAAGTTTATGGACTTGTGGTGTGGTATTTGACAGGGTGATACTTAATTAGAAGTGATGTGGAGGAATGAATATGAGATACATGCATAACGAAATTAAAAGATGCTGCATGCCTATTCAACGACAGCATAGTACTGGAAGATCTCTTACTGATGAACTACTCGATCTAATTGACTTGAAATATAGACATCATATATAACGGAGGTTGCAAATATTGACTATTAACAGATATACATCATAACATCAATGTCTCCACTCCACTCATTTTAAAGAGAAAAAATGGTTAATTCTTGAATATTAGTTATTTATATATAATGGAACAAATCTTTTGCAAATTACTCAAATACTTCATCTGACTAGCTAGTCACCAGTCACCACTGGGCTGGCTTGTTGCTTAATTAGTCAGACATCACCATCAGGTTTTCTTAGTGTGCATTACTTGGGATGCAATCCTTGTTAATACCTTTTAAGTGGGTGTGCATGATTCGTTGGATTAAGATCCCCTACAATTTCTTTAAAATTATAGAGTTTTAAATTACATAATTTATATCATCATGCATTAAAACGGTTGAAAAACGCTACCTATTAAAAATGTGACATGTTATCGAGGTAATTAAAAAGAATTTTCCTCAAAAAAAACTTCCTTCTTCATTTTTGTAGAGATGTTTATTCTTCATAAAATCAAAAGATAATTTTTTGCGCAGTTTTTTTACAAAATCGAGAGCAAGAACTTGATAAAAATATATTCAATTTTTAACTGTAATATACTACATTTTTAATATGTGGCATTTTTCAATCTTTCGATTTCTAAGAATAAGCAAAATTACGTAATTTAAGAATCTACCATTTTTAATAAATTGTAAGAAATCCTAATTATGGTTCGTCCACTCTATAAAAAAATACAATTTGGAAATAGCCGAACTATTATCAAAGCTATCTAGAGTAGTTTGGCCACCTGACAAACACCAAGCCACGGTAGCCAGTAGCCACCCTCTTTATTTTCTTTTCTTTTTCCTTTTATAAATTTATTGTTAGAATATTATGAGCCCTTCATTTTGAATGAAGGGCCCAGATCAAATTTACCAAAACAAAGGTACTAAAGTTGTACTTTCAAAAGTCAAATATCTTTATGAAGTGAAAAAGTACTGTGTTCGGGAACTATCGCTTCTCCTTATTTTTATTTCTCCCAAAAAGAGTTAACCTTTTTTCTTTTTTTTCTTTTTTTTTTTTTTTTTTTTTTTTTCTATTTCCAATCAATATTTTTTTCTTTTTCTCTCACAATAAATTTAAATTTTTTCTCTCCTTTATATTGCATCAATTACTTCTTATTATTATTCAAGTAAAATTATTTGCAAAACTTTTTGTAGATATATTCCATGCATGTTATAGTACTTGTTGAAACCAAATTATATATATACAGTAAAGATTCTCTAATGGCACAGTTTTGAAAAATTGTGTTGCAGACCATAAGTCTTTGCGACACTTTTTCTAAAGCACAAGAACACGCGTACGTTCTTGAAATATCTATCTTTGATTTTTCTTCACTTTGTTTTTCCTTCAAATTTCAATTATGAGACTCCAAATTTCCACATATACAATGACACCAACATCGACAGTTGATTAGTTTGCTAAAACAAGGCAATCAAATTGTCCGAAAGAGGAGAGGGGACAACTAACTCAGGGGACAACAATTTGGTACCTCTTGATATTCAAACCGCCACAGGTTTTGACAAAAACTACTACCTCCAGAAGAGAGGACGTCTCCACTCTGACCAACAATTGTTCAATGGTGGTTCCACGGACTCGATAGTGCGTATCTACAGCAATAGTCAAAGCAGTTTCTATTCTGATTTTGTGGCTGCACTGATCAAGATGGGAGATATCAAGCCACTCACTGGATCAAAGGGAGAGATTAGAAAAAACTATAGGAAGATTAACTAAGTTTTTTTTTTTTTTTTTTTTTTTCCCTTGGACCGCGAATAAATTGTTAGGCAGTGTTAATAATATTTTATTCTCTAGTTTATTTCCTTTCCATTCTAGAGTTTATTTTATTTCCTTAGTTTACTACTCATATATATATATATATATATATATATATATATATATATATATATAAGAGTTAATCTCTCTCTCTTTCTCTTCCCTGTCTCCTTTATCTATTCTATATTTTATTCTTCAGTATATATATTCAATATGGTATGAGAGTTACTTTCTTGTGGCTTCAATATTCTTCACGTTTTTCGGGCATCCTTTATGTGTTTTATGATTGTCTCATAATTCCAGTAGTCCACACGCTACATCATACCTCTAAAGTTGTTGCCCGTCTCTTCCACGCCTTCATCGCAGTTCAATATGTTGAAAAAATAATCTAATAATCAAGCTTGTTTTAATATGTAGAAAATCTACCGCCAACGCGTCTAGACGTGCAGCCATGCTCCGCCCAAACTTTATGCCCATGCATCCACGTGCTGCCAAAGTCTTCCAATTGCCTTGGTCGTAACTCCACTCGACAAATTGGTGGCCAGTGAATACATTACTGCCGAGAACAGCCTCAGTAGCGCTCCCACGGGCCTTTCCTATGTTCGACAACTGTCCTTCACTCGCCCACGCGCCTTCATCACAGCCAATGCGTCATCCAACGCGCATGCCTTTCTCACGCGCATGCCACGTGCTCCAATGGATCCGATGGCCAAGTCAACTGGGTCCAGGCCTAATCAATCCCAATCATCAGATTCAATTCCTCAAGCTTCAGACCGGTTCAGGCCAGCCTGTCAACCAAGTTTGTTGGGTTAGACCCGGTCCATCCAGACTAAGGCTGACCGGCTCCATTCATAGATCAGCCCATTAGGCCCAATCCACAACGCGCTCCAGCCGGTTCAGCCCCGTTTTCAGAGAAGGATGAGATCTACAATATGTGATTGTGATTGTGATTGTGATCTTTAATTGTGTAGAGCCTGCACAATGAATTTACCAAACAAATTAATGCAGGTGCGCTAGCTAAAGTTGTACTTCCAATTAAAAGTCAGATATTTTCGTGAAGTGAAAAACCAGATTTTAGTTTTTGTAGATCTATATCATACATACATGTTCGATCAACTTGTTCAAACCAAATTATACAGTAAAGATTCTCTAATCTGATGTTATCACTTAATTAATTCACAACAAAGATATATCTACAATATTATCAAGAGAACAAATATGCTTCTTGCTAAACCAATCACTTCCCCTAGCTATGTCAGCCACCCATTCGATCTCTCTCATGTACATATGTTTTGAAGGTGATCCAATGTATGATTCAACACTTTACAAAAGTACAGTTGTTGCATTGCAATATATCTCTATCACTTGCCCTGACATTGTCTTTGCAGTTAACAAGATCTGTCAATTCATACACATGTCTACTAATATTTACTAGAATTTTTAGATATCTAAAACATACAATATCTCATGGTCCCCTCATTTAAAAGAGTCGTTCAATTCTCTCCCACTCATAACTTATTATGACGTGGATTGGATGAGCAATCCAGAGATCATCGCTCTATAAGTGAATACTGTATTTTTCTCGTTCCTAATCTAATTTCTTGGAGCTCGCACAAACAATCTACAGTTCCACTAAAATCTACTCCAATTTTGTATTGCCATAATGTTGGCTTGGGATACTTATTTGACTTCGAATGAGAATTTCATGCATGCTCGAAACACATAAAAATTGATTATCATTTTGTTCGGAACAAAGTTGCCTCTAATAGTCTGGTTCCTCCAGTTTCTCTCAAGTGAAGATCAAATTGCAAACATTTTAACTAATCTTGTACTACATTAAGTTCAAACAACCTCAAGAGCACAAGTCTTATTAAGTCTCTTTACAAATTAAAGAAGCCACCAGATAACGTAGGTGACGAGTGGGTGACGAGTAAATGACGTAGTGATTGATCAGATCAGTGAAAAACTTTTTATAAATAAATTGAAGTAAAGCTCGATCGCCCAGAATATTCACGGGAGTTAGCATCAATTCAATGACAGTATACGCTTTTCACGGCATCAAGTCGAAGGAAGACAAATAATGTGCATCCAAAACCTTTTATTGCTGTGGACCTGCCACTCAAATTATTTATCAGCTTATAATAAATGCTTCTGCAGACTGCAGGCAGTTTTAGTCGGGATTTAGGAGGGCAAAATTGTAAATAACTGTTTGAACTTTGAAAGCCCATGCTTCCATAAATTTGATCAATTCCAACAGCGGCCAGTGACGCCATGCCACATCACATTGCACTCAGTCAAACCAAAGCAGCATGAAACGTTTCCTCATGCATGATGCAGCTAGGCTCTTCTATTACTCATTTCCAACAATTACGGAGAAATAACTATATATATATATATATATATATATATATATATATCTTGGACCACATAAAAATGTTCCTTGATAAAAAGGAAAAGAGAGAAAGTTCCATATATTCCAAGGTCCTTTGATTATGAGATTCCACACGTACGTAGAAATTCCATGCCATGCATGCATGAAGTGATGAACATAAGTCAGTGTTAGGTGACCGACGGAGCCTCGTCACCTTGAGAAGCTCTTTATAAATACTACTTCATTCCATCCATTGGTCACATACACTTCAACTCCTACTCTTATACCAATGGCTGCTTCCTCTTCCTCTTTCGTAGCCATACTCACTATGGCTTTCTTTTTGCTCTTTTCTGGGAGCGTCAATGCCCAACTTTCCACTAATTATTATTCGAAATCTTGTCCGAAGCTCTTGTCCACTGTGAAATCCACCGTGCAATCTGCAATAGCAAAGGAAGCCCGCATGGGTGCCTCTCTCCTCCGCTTGTTTTTCCATGACTGCTTTGTCAATGTAATTTTCTCTTTCTCTTTTAACGTTAATTTCCAGAGGGACTTTAATTTTTTGGGACCTTATATATATGAGTGCATCATGAATCATGATGACAGGGATGTGACGGCTCCATTCTCCTTGATGACACATCCAACTTCATTGGTGAGAAGAATGCAGGTCCAAATCGGAACTCTGTCAGAGGATACGAGGTGATTGACCATATCAAGTCGGCAGTGGAGAATGTGTGTCCGGGTGTGGTCTCGTGTGCTGATATAGTGGCTATTGCTGCTCGAGATTCCGTTGTCATTGTAAGTTCTTAATTAATATTGCATGCAATATCTTGATAATTAATTGACATGTTTTTTTTTCCTTCATTTTTTTTGGTTTTGTTGTAATTTTTCAGCTTGGAGGACCCAATTGGTATATAAAACTTGGAAGAAGAGACGCTAGGTTTGCAAGCCAAGCTGCTGCCAATAACAGCATTCCTTCTCCAGCTTCCAGCCTGAACCAACTCATCTCTAGATTTAGTCAAGTGGGGCTTTCCACTAGGGACATGGTTGCTCTATCTGGTTTGATCTCTCTCTTCTTATCTTAAAACTACTCTCATATTTAGACTGATCATTTCTTTTAATTTTATATTTTTATTTCTTTTAATTTTATTTATTTTTTCTGCATTTTATACCATGCATTTGCACTTATATTGTAATGATCATATAAGTACGTCATGTAACGCACTCCAATATTACATGCATGTTAGAAAAAGTACACCGAGACAAGTGAAGTACTACATTACTAGCTAGGGCAATACCTATTATACCCCCAACATGCATTTACTACATTAATTACATGTATGGTTATATATATATGTTAAGGAGAACCATTGGGATTATAGAGACATTAATTTGATTTTGGCTAAGTCAAATCTCATGGCTTTGTGATAACTGTAGGTGCCCACACAATTGGACAAGCAAGGTGCACAACCTTCAGAGCTCGCGTGCACAATGAGACCAACATCGACAGGTTGTTTGCTCCATCAAGGCGATCAACTTGTCCAAGGACAACCGGCTCAGGGGACAACAATCTGGCACCTCTTGATATTCAAACCCCCACACGTTTCGACAATACCTACTACAAGAACCTCCTCCAAAGGAGAGGACTTCTCCACTCTGACCAACAATTGTTTAATGGTGGTTCTACGGACTCCATAGTGCGTGGCTATAGCAATTGTCAGTCTACTTTCAATTCTGATTTTGCGGCTGCATTGATCAGGATGGGAGATATCAACCCACTCACTGGATCAAAGGGAGAGATTAGAAAGAACTGTAGGAAGGGAAACTAATTAGAGTTTTTTTTATTATTTATCAATCCTTGAAATATATATATATATATATATATATATATATATATATATATATATATATTTTGTTAAGAATATTATGTTATGGTTATTTATTTCTTTATGTATTATAGGTCTACTAGATTTACTTTTCCCTAGTCTATTAGGTTAATTACTTGCTTATTACTTATAACCTCTCTATAAATAGAGGTCTCTGTAATCATTCATAATCAATTAATATTAATATAATATAGTCCATTATGCGCTTCCAATCTTTCTATTATTCTTCTGCTCTTCTATATTTCTCCATTATTCTAACATGATATTAGAACTATTCTAAGATGGTATCAGAGCATATTTAACACACACACATGTATATATATATATATATATATATATTGCGAATAAACTGTTTAATTAGCAGTGTTGCTTTAAGCATAAATTATGTGATTAATTATGATCTTTAATTGTAGAAACAATCTCTTTATGAAATTTGTGACTTTTCTTTAATTAATCGTGACTCTTTACATTGGGTCTGTGTCGGTAAAGTTCAGGATGAAAAATAATCCGTTTTCAATTATGCCCAATTTTGAGATATATATTGGTGTCGGTTATAGTTTCGCCACGTGAATATGAAGCTTCAATTAATTTGTCAAAAATATTAATCAGAAGACATGGTACGTAAGAGCAAAGTGGGACACTGTACAAGATATGACGAGACGAACGTAGGGATCACTTGGGCTACATCCCTGATCCCTGGCCCAGTTTCAACTTTTATCATTTTTTTCTTATTATATTCCGTCTTCTGTCTGCCATGCAATTATTACGTGAACAATAATTGCTCATTTTGGTTTCACAAAATCAGAAAGAAAGAAAAATGATATTAATATCTTCATATATATATATATATATATATATATAACTACAAGAAACAAACAAACAAGAACAAAATATAAAGCTAAAAGGGGTGGATCTTTTTCACTATAAATGGGAAAAGAGAAAAGATAGGGTAGCTTAGTGAAAATGTACCAAAAAAAAACTTTTGCTCCGACTCAATAAACAACATGGTAGGCATAGAAGTTTGCCCTCTAAGAAGAAGAGGAAGGAACGAAGGAAATGGAGTCCAAGATGAGATTCATATATTTTTGATTCAATACGTTTGTGTCCATACAAATATATTTGTATAAATTAAAAAACATCTAGCTACCACATGATCGCATCAATATTAATTGTCATTTAATGTCAAAAGATTTCTCAAGCTTCAATTACGAGATTACACTCAGCCCGCTTCTGAGCCCATGGGCTCAGCCAGCGAGTCCAAAACTCATTCTTTTCTGCACACGAAGCCCAAACGTTGGCACAATATGACAAAGAAGTTGAACCCAAATGATTTGCCAAAGTATTTTAAACGGCCCTTTTGAACACATGTCGGTCTAGAAATCATAATGAAATAAATAAGCAGTAGATGGAACCGAATTTTATTATAAGATTGATTAATGGTTTCAGACCATATAGTATAGTTGGAGGGTTAATATTTTTATTGGCTTGACTTTATATACACTTTCGCAGCAACATTTGCGCTTGCTTCATGATTTATATATATATATATCATTCTGTAATGATATATATTAATAAAAACCAATTTGAGAATCTTTCATAAATACGTGGGGTCTAGCTAGAATTAATACTTCTAAAAAATAACAAAAACAAAAATTAATTATTGCATGAAAAGCCGTAGAGAGAAGTTTTATAATCCTGTTGCTGACATGCATGGTATTGTAGCAGATGCAAGATGTGAAGGAAGCCACATAAATGCCACGCGATGTGAACAACTTTTATATATATCTTCTTCAACTTCGCATGCATGCTCATGCATGTGTTCCTGCTTGTTTCATATTCGATCAATGTACAATACAAGGCCTTAATTAGTAATTACCCAAACTAATTTTATTTATTTTCCTTAGAATAATGTTAAACATTAATTTGTACGAAATATTCCTGGACATTAATTACAACCAATATTAATTTCCCTTTCCCCTCGAGATTCGAGTGCAAACATATGATCATATGAGAGAGAGAGAGAGAGAGAGAGAGATGCTTAGACATTGGTCAACTGGGTATGAGTTCTAAATTTTAAGGCTCAGAAAAATTAATTTGTTTAATTACCATTAATTATAAGCTGAAACCTTCTTTTCCTTCCTTCTAGGATTAACCATATGAATTTGAGCTGAGGATGAAACTTATATTAGTTTGTTTAATCAAATGATCAGCCAAGCTTGAATCGAGCTTAAACTTGGTTGATTTATCATGTCGAGTCTAATTCGAACATGGTCTTAAAGCTCGATTCGAGCTTAGCCTAGGTATAGCTTTTTAAGCCAAACTTGAACAATTAATCAATACTCTTGATTATAGCCTTAATTAAACAAAGTCATATTATATTCATTGGGCAGGAGGTATTCTCTATTGGATCTGGCATGCATGATGTTATTAAAATAACAGCATGTATACTGTATTGTAAGCAACGATTAAGATTGAATCTCAAAATTGACTTAATTTTAGAAACTTTTAATAAAAGAGCGAAAATGAAAAAATATTTTGAAAGATTCAATCTTGACCAAATCATTCTCTGTTATATATACATTCAGACTAAAAAAAAAAAACACCTATTTTAATGCTTTGATGAAGAAGACTACGTTTACTATCAATTATGTGTCATATTCATCGTCTCTTTTAAATGAAAGTAATTGTCAAGTTTGCCGACAGCTTAAGAAGGTAAAAAGAAAATGTATCTGGCTGGAATGGAGTGAATTAGGTCAATGACCATTAGAAATTTACCTTGACCCCCTTCCCCCCTGTCACTAACTTTTTTCACTTGGTGCCTTATAAATCAATTGATCATTCAATTAACACAAAACTGACTAATTCTAAGATATATATATATATATATATATATATGTTCTGCATGTGCAAAATTATTATTTTTTTAATCGAATTGAGCTAGTGGACCATCTATAGTAATTTTTTTAATTAACAAATGGATTGACATAAGATTAACATATTTCTTCTTCTTCTTCTTCTTCTTCTTTTTGGTGGTTATTGTTGTTTGTAAACTTGGATGTTTGCAAGGAGTTGAGTAATTTAAACATAATGGTCGGTGAATAGTTAAGACATTGGAAATCCTCGCTAGCCTCACATGCAACAAGAAGTTCGAGATTGGAAATAAATGAAGCTTGTGGTTGTGATAAACCAAAACCTAATAAAGTGAATGTTCCCAGCAATTAATAATTGCCTTAATTACTTAATTGACTCTATCTACCTAGTATACATATATATATATATATATATGTACAATTAATGTTCCCATTGCATAAAGGTGGGCCAAAATATAATCTTTTGGGAAACAAAGAGAAGGAAGATAAAATTGTGTACATGTTGATGATTTTAAATAAGGAAAATTGAGGGAACATGTAAAGAGATCGACAAGGAAAGATGCGACTAGCTTAAGCAACCATGACCCAAGACCAAATTCCATCACATCTATGATATAGCTAGCTCTTATATATGGTTTCTAGAGAGACTTGAATGAGAGAGAGAGAGAGAGAGAGAGAGAGAGAGAGAGATAAATAAATAAATAAAATTTTAAAAAGCAAATAAATAAAAGAGCTAGAAATAGTGAAGGCCAGCAATGAAGTTCCTCATTATATAGCTTTCTTGCTTATATATCCCACTCAGGCTGAAATCCACACGCCAAGGAAACCCAGCAATATTGAGAAAATAATAGCTGGCTGGACCATTCACCACCCAACAAATACATACGTCTACTTCATTAAGTGCTGTAGCTAGCTTCAATTATTTATATATATAAAATATATTCTGAAAAATCGTGCCAAACTTATAGTAAAAGTTTTCGTCTGGCTAAGAAACACGATCGAATTCGTCCATGAATCCTAATTAATTGTTTGAAGGGTATTCATGTATTGATCAAGATTCTTAAATATCTGGAGCAATTCCTAGACAAACAAGTTTTTCTTTCTTAACGCATTAACAGTACTCAAATATATCTGGATTAATTATATCGTTGAATTATTTTAATAACCAACTTAATTAATTTAATTGGATTGCTTCACGGAGTATATTGATTTACAACGTAGGTTCAATTACATTTAGATAACAAGATTTTGCTCTTGGGTATTGCCATAAGTGCTTAAATTATTTACTTAATATTCAATAAATTTCCAATAAAAAAAAAAAGGTACTTAAAAAGGTTATATACACACACACATGCATATACTAATTACCAATATATAATTGTTATAATCGCTAGCTAGCTACTATCAAGCTGTTTAGTCATTCCATAAATAATCTTACTCGGCAACCTCCAGCTAGCTATAGCTTCTATATTATTCAAAAAAAAAATTAAACCGACATAATTAAAGTAGTCAATTTTAATCAATTTTAATTTTAATATTTTAATATTCTCCCTTTGCAAAAATATTTTAATGGAAATGGAAGTAGACTGTATTGTCAATGTTTTAACTCAGAACTCATAGTCTAATATTATATTAAATTATTAATTATTTTAACATTTAGATTGCCGCATTTCAAACTGATTAGTCATTCTTGAGAATATGGTTCAATGGAAAGGAGAAATAAACAAGGTGTGAACAACCAAAATAAAAATTATTACTTCTAACGTGCTCTAATAAGATCAGAAGGATGTTAATATATACACAGCCAACAAAATAGAAAAATGAAAGTGTTGAAACAAAGTGGAACAAATGGCATATGTTGCATATGATGTTCACCTATGAAACCAGAATCAAAGAAGCTTCTGGCCTACACCTACATTAATTGGGAGGATCACAACTATACCTTCTGTCTCCCCCAACTTCAAACAACAACACATATATTATTCCCTCAAATGGCATGGGCTAACATGTGCAAACAATATATGTACTGAACTCATCATCCTGCATCTGCAGTTACTCTCTACTTTTTAATCCATAATTCCCACCTATGAACTAATGTCGATGTCTAAACCCTCAAATGAATTCATTTTCCTAGGTTTTTCTTATGCTTAATTATTTTCATAAAATGTGAACAATCAACAAAGAGAAGTGGAAAACGACCGGGAGATCGATTCAATATGAAATATAATTAATATATTGCATGATGAATATTAGAACAGTAAGTAAACGACCAGAAACATCAAATAATAAATTTCTCTTCCTCATTTTATTCGACTTAATTGATTCATAATAAAGGGGAGAAAAAATGGGATTCTTTGCATGTAGTAGTCTAGGAAATTAACCAAAATAGGAAACAATATTATCATTTGAAAGGGTGCTATAGTCGGAAGCACTGGCTTGTTGGGTGTACATAGAAGAAGAGGAGGAAGCAGGAGGAAGAGGAGGAGGCGGCGGTGGAGGCGGAGTTGGCGGAGGTGCAGCAACCGAAACAGCCCCGGAAGCAGCGAGCAAAGCCACATGATGATGATGATGAGAAGATGGCATGATATTAGCTTCCCGATATTTATGCTTAAGTATCTCAGCCCTCACTGCATTGAGTTCAGCTTGTAGAGATTGAACTTGCTGCTGCAAAGCTGAGATGGCTCCCATGCAGCCGTAGACCGGGTCTCTTAGCCTCACGTTCGCCTCATAAACAAGACTATTTGCCGCGTCGGCTCTTTGACTCTCCGGCACCTCCTGAGTCATACCATAACGAAATTGTTAAATTTGATCAACACTTTTTTCTTTTTTTAATTCATCCAAATTAAGAAAAGGGGATTAGGATAATCACCATTAGCATCTTGGAGACGTTGCTAGCACCAAAGACTTTATGAACAGAAGCGAACTTGTGGGGTTCATGGGGAGAGAAGTATGGAGAAAAGGGGCATTCTTGAGCACACCTTCGTCTCAAGAGCTTACAAGCAGCGCATGGAGTAATGGTGTTTAGGGTTCCAGGAGGACCTAACATGTGTCTTCTTCCCATATGAGAAGAAGAAGCATCGGTCTCTCTCTTTATCCTCTTCCCTATCTCATCAAATCTCTCCCTAGTAGAACAAAATAAAAAACCATATATATCAAAATTATGATTCAAAAAAAAAAAAAAAAAAGAGAGAAAAAGAAAAAGGAATTAAACAACTGTGCTGATGATGTGATGGAAGATATATATTTCTTACCTGAAAATGGCAAAAAAAGATCAGAGAGATATTTCTTACCTTTCTCTGGACATTCAGGCATGCTCTCTGGTGTGGACGTGGACTTGCTCAGAAAGAGAGAGAGAGATGAGGGTGAGGGCTTGAAGGGAAGAAGAAAGGACAGTAAGGGAAGGATAGAGTGTGCTTAAAAGGCAAGGAAAGTGGTCCACTTGTGTTGTTTATTAAAGAAATTGAGGCTGAAATGGGAAAGAAGCTAAGAAGCTAATAAAAACAATATGTTAGTTTTTTGGTGATCGATCGATGTTTATGAAGCCCTCTGCTGGATAGATGTACGAGGAGGATTTCAGAAATTATACTGTGTTTTCCAGAGAAACAGACCACTTTGACATGCATTGAGCATCAATGGAGAGAGAGAGAGAGAAAATGTATAAATGCCAGCTGCTGTGTGACCGCCATGCTCACGTGTGAGTCCTTAAATGTGTTTTGACTTTTTGAATCAACCTCTGAGTTGCTGCATGTGGGTCTTGCTTCTTTCTCAGGGGAGACCTAAATAAATACTAGCTAGTGTTTTATAATCATCAGAGATTTGAACATGTTTCTGTTAATTAATCACTTTAAATTAACAAAGCATTAGAATTTAATGGGTACTGTTGAAGAGAAAAATTAAGATGATCAACTGTACTTTACTTGGCATGTTAGTTTCTTGTCAAAATCAAGACCCACCTTGATTAAAAAGACCATATCTGGGATCTAGTCACGAAAATGATGTTTGATATCACCATCATATCGCCGTGCAGAAACCGCAATCCTTTCTGTGAAAGGCTATGACTAAATGCACACCCAGTGACTCTCACAGCCATCATTTAAAACATCTTGGAACTCTTAATTTACCATGCGTGGATTTCTTTTTTTCTATTAATTAGTTCCGTTTGATTCGACATTTTTTTTTTTTTTAATATTTTTGGTGTTTGGTTTGACAAAACACGTGATGAAACCGAAAACATTTTTTGTTGAAATTTTTTATTATTATTATTATTTTAATTTCTGTAAAATGGTTTTCTTTTTAAAAAAATAATAAATCATTTTTTGAGTTTGAACTTTTTGTTCTCATACATTTTTATTATGAGCCAAACACCAAAAAATATTTTCCGACAGAAAACATTTTACATCGAAATAAATAGACCCTTAACATGTATTGAAACACAAGTCTTTTATGTTTGTTAATGTGTTAAGGTTTCTTTTATTTTTTATTTGAAGACTGTTCTATGTGGCATGGTGAGAACTAGCTAGTTATTTTTGTGTTTTTAGGAGTATTTTTGTGATTGAGTTATTTGTTAATGTTTTTTATTTTGGTAAGAGAAGACAAAACAAAAAAGAGAACAATAATTTTAACACTGATTGATCCTTTAATGAAGTACCACCCTGAAATCTTTGAAGTTTACTGGCACTTGAAAGAGCTTAGTTTATAAACTACACTAGGCTTTCACATGATGTTAAGAGAAAAAGATTGAACACCCTTCAGGATAAGTTAACCATCTTTAGTGTTTATTAGGGATAAATTGATAGATACAGCTGCTGATTTTAAGACATCTCACCCACATTATCATGTAATGAAATCATCGTGGTTACAGAATCTTGAATAGTAATTTTTATTCCAACCACTTGGATTTCGCACCTCTGCGCCGTGCATAGAGCTGTCAACTTCTTCCAACTGTTTCCTCTTCATTCTCTTTTCTTTCCTCTTTTTCCTTTTTCTTTTCATCAACTCAATGAATCAATTGACTTCTAATAACAGGAACATTAACATGGCGCACGCATGCTTTGATATTTTACACCAAACAGATTCAAGAAGACAACTTCTCTAAGCAATGGACTCTTCTTCTAAAGCCGAATCTGTCAGTAACCACTAATACATATTGTAGCTTCTTGATCAGCCTGTGAGGTTTAGCTTGAATGGTTGATTCGTTTAGTTAATATCACGAAATCGGTTGTTTGAGTCATCATTTAACCGATGACGGGCATATTCAGATGCAAAGTGAACTTATCTTAAAAGGGTTTTACCTCATTAAAAAAATAAAATTTTAAAGAAAGTTGTAGTGAGGTAAGGGGGAAAGAATCTAGCTAGTACTTAATGTGGGGCTAATTTTTTATAGAGAAGACAGAAAAATTTTCTCTTGGCTGTGATGTTGTGGAGTGTTATATCAAAGTGGGTGATGAAAAGGAGGGAAAAGGAAGAGAAGGAGGACTACTTGGAGGGCATTAAATTAAGTGAAATCCGATTTTTTTTTTTTATTATTATTATTATGGGCAAGGCGAAATTTGCTTAGAATGCAAGGAAATGGCACCATCGGTTCTTGTTTGACCCGTATTTTAAGGCTAGCACGTCGCCCCGTTGTTCTCTCATCTCCAACCTAACTTTTTTCTCACTCTTTCACTCCCTCTCTTCCAATTGCACCAAATCCAAAACCACCACCCACCCACTTCCACCATATTTGTTCATATTTACAGTCAATTGCTTGACCTTCTCTTAACCTTAAACAATTAAATCCTCAAAAAAGGACCTCCAAATTCATTCATTCACGGTCTATCTTCAAAAGTCTTATTAGATCCAAGACAGACGTGTCAACTTTTTTAATACCAAACAAACATTCGTTTCAAATTTCCAATGGTCAAAATTCATGGGAGCCATGTCAAAGACCGATTAAACCTTTATTTGCGCATGAACCTGGGGCCTAGCTATTTCTAACTATCTTCTACTGCAGCCTTCCCGCCCCATCAATAGTTTACCAACCCCCTTCCCATTTGCAGGTGTAAGCTGCTGAGGCATATATGACGGCAGTTGGGACAAGTTAGGACTCTTATTGGTAGAATATTTCTATTTGATTGGCCTGGATTTAGCTAGGGTTGATAGTATTTTTCAAAAGGTTGAATTAATTAGTTGGATTTTATAAATAACAGATTTTTGGTGGGACAACCGTCGTAGAGACTTTTAGCAATTTTTTTCCTTGAATTGTTAGTGAGGGAGTCCTTATGATACCGAAACAAACAACAAATTATTGAGGATCCAAATTCGGACAACAAAGCCGCCAACAATATTAATGCATAGTGTATCCATCTATGCATAAATAATATAAATAATAACAGTAAGTTTGAGTTTTATGCTTTGTGATGTAAGAACTTTATAGTTTAGGGCTGGCAAAGCAGGTACCTGATACATATCTGTTTATTCTATGCATACTTTTTTATAATAAGATTTTAGATTAGATGCATGAATTATTTAAAACCTTATTATAAAAAAACATGCATAGGATAAACGGGTACTTGTTTTGTTAGCCCTGTTTATACTCGTAATCCTTCTTCTATTAATGAGACCGGAATGATTTCCCTTAAAAAATTTTTTTTTTTTTTTTTTTTAAAAAAAAGGTTAGAGTCTAATTAAATATGATTAGCCAAAGGAGTGCAATAACATAATATAATTAATTAATTTGCCACAGTCGTCTATGCCTTTGATAAGACACATGCCCAAAAGAGTGAGTGTCCAGAGAAGGAAGAGAGATTTACAAATTTCCATTTCACTAGATGAGGACATGTTTGTAATCTGCTTACCATAAAGTATGTTATCTTAGTGCTATGAAATCAAATTTATGCTTGAAAAATACGTAAAAATCTGTTTATTTAACTGCCACGTGTTTTGTTTCACAATTTCTTTTGTTGGGTTTTGTCATTTTGTGATAGCAGCATCACATGGAAGGCCCTCGGCCCATTAGGTCAATTGGGATCAATAAGGATGAGGCCAGGAAGAGGAGGTGCTTTTGAACAAAATGAGGCCCAATGGGATAGCATGGCCGCGCACAGTTGCAACCCAATCGATTGGTAATTCTATGGGGTGAGACTCCCTAAGACCACAAGCGGATGTATATATGCTCAAAACTATAAATAATATACATGTATTTCACTATATATATATATATATTCAAAACCCGGGGAAAGGAGAGAGGGGCCAAGTTTGTTATTATTAGAGCAATTAATATTTTACATTATATATAAGGAAGCGGTTTACGCACTGGAACCATTTCCCTTATACAAGCCCCAAACAATAATAAAAAAGGGCTGGCGGATAAAAAAAGAAGGGCTAACGGATCCAATATCAAAAAAGAAACAAAATTGCAAGAATAAACCACATTCAATATAGATCCTCATGGCCGTTGGTATTTGCCTTTTCAAGTCCATTTACCAATTATAGATTGAAAGCCCCTACAAAAGGTAAAACAAAACACGTCACATGTATGTTATTTCTTTTACATTTTCTTTCTTTAACTTTGCTCATATGCCCTACCAAATCCATTGTCACTAACTTAAAAGCATTATACGTGATTTCGTCATCACTCCCAACGTTCTACTATGACCCTTGGCCCTTTATATATCTCTCACTTTGAACGTTCGTTGTGATTAGTCACTATATCATCATTATGTCACGAGAAAAGCTACAACAATGACAAATTGTGATTAGAGGAATGTTGAAGAAATAAAATTTTGGTAATAATGCTTATGGCATAAGATATTATTTATAATTATAAAGAGTCTGGCTTTGATCAAGTTCTTCTTAGAAATGAACCAATGAAATTTGGACAAGTGTTGTAATTCCAACTAATTCCATTTCAATTGAAACAGTGTTGAGCTTTGTTGATCCAGACGATTATTTTACTGCAGAGTGTGAAGATGAATTGAGAGGTCGAAATTTTTTACAGCTTTAGCCGTTAACGATTAGATAAACGATTTGGCGTTTTGGCAATAGAAAATTTGACATTGGAATTCGTTCCAACTTTTTGCTATTTGGGGGCGCTTACAGTCTACAGACCATCCACCATTATAGTGAGAAAATGCGGGATGTCGTTTTATGAGGAAATACGGCACAGATGGGCCTACCAACATTTACTGTGTTTGCCCATAAAGCACGCACAGAAGCAATCATGACCATCAATGTTGGCTCGAGATTTGGCCCAAAACATGTTGAATTATTAAGTATAGGATAAGGCGGTGATCAATGATGAACGCTGGGCTCAAATCAACAAATAACCCATTTCAAGTGGGAATGGACCCTAATTATTTTATGGTTCAAACTTTATTTTATTGTATTGTGTGATATGACAATATATTGTACCTAGTAATATATATACTACTAAATATATGGAAATGGAATCTAATCTAGATGATGAAATTGTTTCATCTCCATATTTCATGCCAAAAACAATATCTAAAATAGCATTTAAAAAAGAAAATGTTATTCAATGAATATTCATAAATCTCTTGGATTTTAAAGCACTGAATGTTGTGTATAATGGAAATTAGCAATGACAGTTTTTAATGAGTAGCTCAATCAACTGTGTATTATATCTCATGAAGCAGAGGTTACTAGTTCAAATCTCTCCTCTCCTTTTTTTGTATGGACATAATTACAAAAAAAAAAAAAAATCATCCACAATGGCGGCCATTTAAATCTTTTGAGGCATGGATCAATTGATTCAATTAAAATGACCTCTCATACTGGAACAAGTACTGGGACATAGTACAATTAATGCTAACACATGCTCACACTAAATGAAAAGGGAATCAGTCTTCTTTTCTCTTCGATCCATTCTCAGTACTGCACATAGTTCAATTAATGTCTCTGTGTCTTCCAAATTTTAAAACCCAATTTCAAATTGAAGCTAGCTCCATCTCTTCAATTCAATTCAATACCCAGACGAACCATTATTTTAATATATTGACTTATAATCAATATAGTCAATATAGTAAATATATTCTACCACTTTAAAGCAGGAATATATATATATATATATATATATATATATATATATTTCGTGTGAAACTCCTCCAATGGGTAACATGCATGCATTGTCGAGACCCATGAGTTGAGCTCTCTATCTCCTATCTATCCTAATTAAGTATCCTTTCAGTCAATAATTTTAACAAAACATCTCCTACAAGCATTGTCTATGTAATTAATTAAGCACCTAAATGAAAGTTATTGAAAGTTGGTTTAACCTCATTATTATTTCCATTAATTCACCTTTAAAACTATTTATATATTACAAATCCAATCAAAGAATATATACATATACACACACGCTTGTTTTAAAAAGGAAACTAAACTAAGATATCAAAAACCAAGGAAAAGGATCTGCATCAGGTTTTGATAAACGACAAAGAAGCAAGCACTTTGTTTGTGCGTTTTTACAAGATCTTCCATTCACGTTTATTATTTAATGACAATGGTGGCCGGCGACACAGACGACGTAGAAAATTTGGAAATTAACATGAATAGTATCAAGGACATCATCGTTTCACACGATCATGAGAAATGACGTTGAACACAACAACGTACGTAGCCCACAAGAACCCAAAAAAAAAAAAAAAAAAATCATAATCATATATAAAATAAAAGTCACTGCTAATTAGATTTACCTTGGCCTGATCGATGACCTACAATCGCCAAGAATGCACTCTTCATGTTCCCCATTGAGTAGCAGCCTCGGAACCGATTCGAACCTTTACGCCTTGCACCAAACGACAACGTTGAAGTAGGCGATCTATGATATTTTGGCGATACTGAATATGCTGACGACGACCACGACGATAACGACGAAGACGAAACAGACGACAGCGACGACGACGGCGACACAAGAGCCTTCCTCGGAGACAGCTTGGGGAAAATGGCGTACAAGACGTTTGGCTTCGAGCTCTTTTTCATGGAGTTGGAGATGGAGTTAGAATAATAGGAAGGAGGGGGCGTGAGGGGAGGAAGAGACGCCGCAGAAAGGGTGTGCTTAGGTGTTCCCGGCTGTGACTCCCACGTGAAGGGAACCGCACCGGAAGCGCCTCCGTAGTAGAGCACCCTGCAAGAAGAGTTGGCCAGAGAGGTCTCCTTTGACAGAAGCCTTGGGAAGATCTTGCCAGCTTCCTCATTGGGAAAGTTATGGCTTCCACTGTGCATTTTGGATTGTGGGGGTTAATTTCTTGGATCGATCTTCTCAGTTTTTTTGGCAGATCTGAAAGATTCAAGATCCGAAAAATGGAGCTCTGTTTGAGAACAGGGGAATTAATATTAATTTGCGTACGTATATAGGTCTTCGGTAGCAGTTGTCTGGGGATGACTATTTTATTGTTCTGCAATAATCTGCACTGCACCTCATAAAAATACAATAATTAATAAAGCTTGCGCATTAACTATATATTAAAGAGGTGGGGACTTAATATTAATGGAGTTGGATTTCCTCATTTTAATTAGGAAAATATTAGGTGTTCTTCTAGTGTTTACCTGATGTGCTCTCAATTGTGATGTGACTTTTAAAATTATCAATAGATTAAAAGTCAATAATAAGAATCTCAAATTTAACAATAATTTTAAAAATCACATCATAATTAAGATAACACAAAAAAAAAACACTAGAAAAAATCTAGCATTTCCCTTTTAATTGATTGTGATGAAATTTATTATTATCCACTGAATTATGGGGTAGCTATAGATATTCTTTAAAAAAAAATTAATATGGTAGATGCGTGTAATTAATAATTATTGACGAATCTGGGTGATTGATGGGAAGATTGACGTGGACTTACTTGGACGGTCGATGATCACTGCGATGACGAAAAACAGTTGAGCAGCAGGGAGGGAATTTGGTGATGGAAGAGCAATGTTTAATAAATGAGAACCTGTCCGGGTGCATGACTCCATGAAAAGCTGTACGTATTAATGGTGGGGTTGTAACTGTAGGGGAAGGTAGACGATGCTGGCCCAGTAATTACGTTTTATTGCATCTTCTAATTGAGACCCTCTTTGCTTCTTATGAATGATTTAGAGCCATTATTAATGGGTTTTAATTTGGTACGTAGCAGCGAATTTTTAGGATAATCCACCGTGTAATTGTTTATGCCAACATGTTCTTGCTCATTAAAACCCTAGCAATTAATACATACCAATCTTTGACACCCACTTTAATTGGGAGGGTGGCAAATTGTACAATTATGATAATATAGTGTTGTAAGGGACCGCTTTTATTTGTCATATCAGTCACTAAATAATTAAATTTATTTGTCATATTTTATTATTTAAATTATAAGATAATTATAATAAGAGTTGTAGTATCCAAATATTTTCCATTATGATAACTAGCTCCTCAAGGAAAAAAAATTGTCATTATTAAATTTTTTAATTATGTGTATATAAATTCTTCAGCTCTCTTCTCCCCTTACAAGTTGGCCGTTTTCAACAGTGAATTCTATTGAATGTTTATATATATGACTAGACTTATCTCGTCGTCAAATATGGCCGACCGGGATTGAATGGGTTACCAAGATGATAATTTATAGGCTAGATTAAAATATCTTCATATATATATATATATATATATGTGTGTGTATGAATTTAATATGTAATTATTGAATATTGATAGGTGAGTGGAGACGTCAAAAAATAAATAACATTGAGTCCGTGTATATAAAGTGAGACACCGTGACCATCAATGGCAAAGCACGATGATATGTTATGTTACTATCCTAATTAAATAATATTCCACGTGGCTTTAACACCCAATTCCCTTACTAAGCCGTCATCAAAATTGATATCTATAAAACATTAATAAACAATATCTCGATCTCGTCTCATCTGTGGGTCGACCCCTACACTAGGAAATAGTGACAAAACTGTACAAGACTACAAGAAGAGACAACCACCCTTCCAGTTGGTGTATCCTAAATTCTAAGGTATTGCAGGGTGATGGCCCACGGGCCACGGCTCTAAAAGGCCGTGAGTCACGTTGCCCTGCAGCCCTAGTACTGTACAGCAACGTAAACTTAATGCAACAACTTTTCACTTCTTTATAGGACGGCATGCATTAATTTCTCGGCACACTTAATTAGATTAATTATAAAACTGAAGCATTTATTAATTAGTTATTGATTATGAAATGTGAACATTTGAGTGAGTAGTAATCCTGCGACCGTGTCGCATTGCGGATTCTACGGCAGGCAGCAGAGACCGAGACCACAAAATCATGTGCTTTTTCTCCGTTGATTAATTCGCTTGGATCTTTCTTTTTTTTTTTTTTTTTTGTTGTCTTCTCGATTAATATATATCTTCCTCCACCACAAGTGGGAAACTGTTGCTAGCAAAAGGTCGAGCAGATAAATTAATGTTGTTTAATATCCGCAAGTTTGACTGACCAATATTGTCGTTTAAAGCACCGGCATTATTTGCTCAAACAAATCTATGTATATTGTTCTACCGACTGAAGTGTAGGGAGGCCTTAACTTTTTGAGTTATATATTGAATAATATAAAGAGTAATATGTTACACCTACAAGATTTAATATAGGAATAGAAAAAAAGAATAACATATATAGGTTTTAAGTTACTCTTGGTCAACATTAATTTGACGTGCTGAATATGATCATCACCCGATATATATATATATATTATCATATTATATTATATTATATGAATTATATATAGCTTAATTACAAGATGATTGCAGGCCGGGGATTATTTGACTACTAATTTCTTAATTTGTTTTGGTTTCATCGCAAAATAGTCTCCTAAACGTTATCTTCCCTAATAGAGAATAACTTTAATTCGGTCAAGGCAAAACCCTTGTTTTTTGCCCACTACTCACAAGCTAACACCTCAACTTAATACACAAACTCAAAATGAGAACAAAACACCATATTATTTCTCGCACATTAACTTGCCGCCCACTGCCACCCAAAAACGCGGCTCGTTTTCGCATTTGTCTCCGTCAGCCATGTAGGGGTGGAGTGCGGCCACCCCAACCACCCCTGGGGTGGCTCGCCGACCACCCCAGCCAGATCTAGGTGCCGCATAGGCGACCCCATATAGCTTGGGGTGGTTGCACCGGCCACCCTGTGGCTTGGGAGTGACTGCACTAAAACACTCTCGTGGCCTGGGCGCGCCCACCCTATAAGGCTTGGGGTGGCCGTGTCAACCACCCCGTGGCCTAAGGGCGACTGGCGCGGCCACTCCAATTGGGGTTGCTCGCCGGCCACTCCAATTCCTCTCCTTGTGGCTGTTCTTGTGGCCCAACTCTTTTTCTTGGGCTACTCTCATATATGATTTGATGTTTTGTTCCTACTTTAATTTTTTACATTTTTTCTTGAGTTGATGACATGTGATATGTTGATTGGTGGGCAACAAACCCATGATTTTTGCCAAGATCCAATAGCTCCCCAATACATAAGTGAGTTGGTGATATTCACTTGGCACAACGCATATAAAATACATAGAATATCTAGGTTTTTGAAGTACGATTGTCAGAGGAGCATCCTATGCCATGCCCATGGCCCCATGGGACTGTCTTCCTTGTTTAGGGTTCATCGAATAGTCTAGAATACCCTCTTCAAATAAAAAATAAAAAATAAATTGAAAATAAATATTCACTTTATTAAATTTAGATATTCACCTTTAAAAGAAATTAAATATCAAACTTTCTACATGTTTATCTATTTTAATTAAATATTATTTTTTATTAGTGTTAAATCATTATATAATAAGTTGAAATGGGTCTTTCACTTTGTAACTATGAGAAAGTAAATAAATAATCTTAAAAACTTATATATATATATATATAAAGTAAATAAATAATCTTAAAAACTTATATATATATATATATATATATATATATATATATATATTTTCTAGGGAGTATATTGTCAATAGTTAAAAATAAAATAAGGAATGGAGCTTGTTAAAATTGGTCTTTTGATGAATGTTGTTAAATTTGTAAAGAAAAGCTAAATATAGATGCTCTAAATTGGTCAATTCAATTTAGCAACAAACAAAAAAAACCTCTCCTCCCTTGAAACCTTTTCCCGCATTTGATACAAAAAAAAACAAAAAAAACCTCACTTATTAACATTTATGGTGTAGTATTATTAGGTATTACAACTTTTATCACAAGTTTTTTACGAACTTGCTCAGAAAAAGGAAAAAAAAAAAAAACTTTACAAACTTACGTGATACTCCGCAATGACGTTTATCGTGTTAGCTACTAAATAATTTAATTTATTACCTATCAAATTTATTGTTTAATTTGTTCACTCAAATTACCTCGTAAATTTGTAACAAAGACTGTAGTTATCTAAACATTTTTTGATGGTCCATAAAACTTTTTCTTTTAATGGTCCACATAGTAAAGCAAGAATTAATGCAATCATGGCGAGATATGATAAAGGGATGCATAGATTGTAATCATGGTCACTTTAACTTTGGTCTAATTAATGTAGCTCTTTCAGTAAAGTTTAATTGTAGGTAAAGTTTGTCAGTCTTTTTTTTTCTTTTTGCTTTCCTTACTATAACTCTAGCATTGTAACAAAATATTTCTCGTTTGCCACCCACAATAATTCCATTTTCTAGTCCACATGCTTACAACCATCAAGAAGAAAATTCCATTTCAATTGATATTTGATTTTAAATTGTTCAATATTACACATAGTTTTGTTCATTACTCCTAATCCCCCCACTGATTCGTCTCTGCATAGATCTCTTAAAGATGGATGAAATAAAGAAATTACATCAATGCAAATTAATGGGGTAGGCAAATTGAGATAGTCGGGATATTACAATTTTTATTATAGGTCTTTTATAAAATGATGTGACAATTCATAATTGATGAAATGCTTAAGAAAAAAATTTGACTCATTAATTTAATTAGTGAGTAACTGATTTGTCAACAATACTTAATTATTATTTTTAAATTAAAAATAGTTAAAATTTTGTTACACTAGCATTTTATCAGTTTCGAAACATGATAAATAATATAATCTAAATTAACAAGTAATGATCTGACAAATTTAAAAATTATAATTAAATTTTACAAATCTATATAATAAAATCCCTAGAAAAATTAAATTTTGATGGACCATGGACCATCCATCATCCTCCGATTTCATAACGCATGTGGATAGGAAGGTTGCCTTTCCAAAAAATTACCCGGCAAAAAAGTCTATCATAACCGCAACCACCAGCGCGCTTTTCTGGTACCGCAATTCACGCTCAAATTAGCACACAAGCCCTCCTCGAGCTTACTGAGGCTCAGCACAGTGTCAAGCTTCCATTGGCCTAAACCCAAAATTCAACATTCCCTACCCTTGTCTTGACTTTACCTTAGCCAATAATACGGATCCACGTCATAAGTTTCCTGAATCTAGAAACCACCCAATCCAACCTCGAAATCAGAAAAGATGCGCGTGGACCCGGTTCGCACTCGCGCACTCAATCACTCTCTTTTCGCCGGACCACCGAGTCGTGACTCGGCACCAACACCATCATATCACACAAACTCCGGAATGCCTTTTTTCGCCGATGGGGCCGCCCCAAAAGTCCAAGCCTCTAGCCTTTAAAGACGCCCTCGTTTTGGAACATCTCGTCAGCTTTGTTTTCCGCAATGGCCGAAGCCTTAGACTCCGCCACCGACCAGGCGGTTCCGGGCACGCCTGGTATAAAAGAAATAAGATCCGACACAGGCCCGGAAAAGCTCTCGGCTCATGGAGCGGGTGGAACCCCGAGCCCGTGCATAAGGAGGTTTGGTTCGCGAGCTGTAATCGATACCTCTCCGCCATTTGGGTCGGTCAAGGAGGCCGTGACCCGGTTTGGCGGGAGCGGGCCTTGGTTGCCGCTTTACAAGCTCGGAGAAAACTATGTAAGCAGTTCTTTCATTCTCGTTGGTTGTCTTGTGATTATACTTGTTACAAAAAAGTCGTTCGATTTGAACATTTTGTCACATTTTTGTTGACATTTTGACGTATCCGATCACATAGTCACCCGCTTTGACTCGTTTTCTCTGTTTGTTTTTTTGGGTCGTTGATTCATGCCTAGGTGTTGATCTTTACACACTTGTTCTGAATATTATCAAAGAGAAAATATTTGCAACAAGAGAATAATGACACTTACTTCATATCACTTAAAACAGTTAAATTAACCGGTGTGAAATTGATCTTCAACAAACTTTTTAGAGTTACTGTGAAAACTGTCACTGTCACTATACTTGATCTCAGCAAAAAGGATTAGAAATGTACGTTTATGGCTCTACCAATAAATTCTCAGATAATTATGTTGAATAGTGCCTTAAACCTAGGTTGACGGAATTTTCTCGTGTTCAAAATATATGTGAGATCTTTGAAAGTCATGAGAATTACTTGCATTTTGAAGGGAATTTGTTCCCTAATAGCCATGTTTCTATTTGTAATCTTAAAATGGCATGAGCATGTTGTGCCACTATGCTTGTTGCTGAACCTTAAGACAATGACAAACTTTAGATAGGATGTTTTCCACTACAAACTTTTAGATCCAAATGAGAGTACTGTGTAGATTTTCAATTTTTTTATTTTATTTTTCATTTTGTCTATTCTTTTTGATTGCCAAAGGAAGCTTGGTAATTTCTTCAAAGATACAATTTTCCAGTTCAAATTTTTTTCTTAAAAGTTTACTATTTTGTCATTATTATTTCTCAAATTATTTAAATAAAAATGTTAAATCACCATTTATTCAAAAATTTAAGAATAAATTTAATTATTTAATCTATATTCTAACACTCACCTTCACATGTGAACTCAAACTTTCTCTTAATAAGTAAGGCTGAACACGTGGATATACGGAGATAAGATTTGAACTCGGAACATTTGTTTTGATATTATGTTAAATCACTATTTATCTCAAAAGCTTAAATTGTTATGATAAGATGAATTTAATCATTAATCAATATTCTAATATGAAAAGTAAATATTATAATAGGAAAAGTAATTTTCTCACTGCAAATTATGCTTAATTCTGATGGCATATCATTTGCGGAAATGCATTTGAAACCCCCCACACCATTTCTTTCCCCTGCCTCTTGTTAGTTAGTTGGCTTGTGATTTACGATAGGATTGTCATAAGCAGAATGGCATTGAGGAGTTTGACATAAAAAAAGTGGAGGAACAGGCAGCAGAGTTGGAAAAGGATCTGATTGTGAAAGAACTGGAAACACTGGATGTCCTTGAAGAACTGGGAACAACAAAAAGGATCGTGGAAGAGTTAAAGCGGCAGCTGCAGAAAGAAGCATTGAAATGCTTGACGGGCCATGACTTCCACTCAAATGAGCAGATGTCAACTCCTGCTATTAAGGAAATGAACAAAGAAAATCATAGAAATATGTTCAACAACTACGAGCAAATGGTGGGATGTTCAAGCCCATGCCCCACTTCGTCTCCTGATTTGATCTTGATGGAGTTGAAGCAAGCAAAAGTTAACCTTGGCAAAACCATAGATGATCTTGGGGTGATTCAAAATTCTGTTGAATGTCTAAATAAGAAAATGATGAAAGAGAAAATTTTACTCGAGAAGACTCGTGAGAGGCTGACGTCAAAGTTTGCAGGGGTGTCATCTCTGGAGGAGGAGCTTAAACAAATAAGAGTAATGCCACAAATAGCAGACAACAAAGAAGCTTATTGTGCATTTGAAAATCCTCCAAATATTATCAGGGACTTTAAATCCATGGCTGGGCAGCATAGGAGAATGGCTGAAGCTGCAAGATCTGAAGTTTCACTAATGGTGTCCATGAATGAGCAGACAAAGGCCAGTATGAAGACTGCTGAAATGAGGTGGGTTGCAGCCAAAAAGATGGAGGAAGCAGCTAAGGCAGCAGAAGCTGTTGCGCTTGCTGAAATCAAGGCCCTTTCAAGCAATGAGAGACCGCCGGAGTACATACTGCCAGAGCCGGAGAAAATTACCTTTTCTTTTGAAGAGCGATCTCCTTTAATCTCCAAAGCTCAAAAAGTTGAGGGGCTGTCCAAGCTCCAAACTGATGAAAGTAGTATCTCTAAACTGGCCATTTTGAAGAAGTTGAAGGAAGCAACAGAAGAAGTTAAACACAGTAAACACGCCTTGGAGGAGGCTTTGAACAGAGTAGAAAGTGCAAATCGAAAGCAAACGGACGTTGAAGAGGCTTTCCGGAGATGGATTCCAGAGGAACAGAAGGGACAGGGTCTGTATACCACTATCAAGCGCAATGATTTTCACCCATTAGATCACTGTCAGGTTTCTCCACTAAATGACGTGAACAAGCCAACAACCATTTTACATGATGATTCAAAGCCTGTTTTAAGGTCAACGGTTTCAATGCGAGATATACTAAGCAGGAAGCAAGCTCTGTCTGATGACTATAATATAGCAGGGAATGAAATGGAAGGCCACATTGAAGGAGGAAAGGTGGCTCTGAGTCAAATGCTTCATGCACTGAGGGGGGACCTGGAATTTTCTTCAAAACCTGAGAAAGATGGAAATACTCATAAGCAGTTCATGGCACAGCGAAAGAAGTTTGGGCTCATCCATATATCCTTCCCTCTGACAAAGCCAAGTAAGAAAAAAATGCAAGCTTTGAACGCAATGTGACTTACAAATACCCTCTTTTTACTGACGTCTCCTTCATTGTTACTCCATATTGGTCATGTGTGGTGCTTTCTTAGCCTATAAATTGTGAGAAATTGTGCTTTTTTTTTCTTCTTTCTTTTGAAAAAAAAATATATATGTCCATTATTCGTAAAGATGCTTCGAAATTTGATGATCTTTGTTTGCAATGAGCGTCAAACTAAAGCTGGGGTGGTGGGGTGGATCATGTATTGAAATGATGGTGAAGCTTTCACTGTTTGATGCTTGATGTTGTGATGGTTGGTGAAACAGCAGTTTTCAGCAAACTGGAGACATGTATGTAGTAATGTAAACTTGATTTGGTTCTTAATGCTTTCCATTATTGGTTTCAGACTCACTTAACTGTGTATTCTTTGAACTTGGAGCAAACGAGGAACCATCAACCCTTGTAATTCTTATGTTCACTCAGCTTACCAATTTGTTCGAAACCTTTGCTTTTGTTGCAGATGTGGTCTGCACATAAAAGATTCTAGTGCATCAAAGAGCAACCTCTGTGATTCCAGATGGAATTGGACCCTCAAAATCCGGGAGGGGGAGCATGGATTGGGGCCCATAATAATTAAATTTTGGACAATTAATGTAAGAAATTATATATGAGACCTAAATGAACAATTCAAATTATTAACGGATAGAAATTTTCTCCAAACCGGTATAGAGAAAATATCATCCAACCCATATAAAATAGTGCCAAGTGTCTATAAACATTTAAAAGACACATTAAATTTTTAACCTCATTAATAGCAGTTTACTAATTTAAACTAAATTTAATGTGCCTTTTAAATATTTATAGACACTTGACATTATTCTACATGGATTGAAGGATATTTTTTTCATACCAGTTTGGAGAAAATTTTTGTCCATTATTAACGATTTAGATAACTAATTACGGTGAATCTAAATTCGGAGAAATTGCCCTTTTTCCAAAGAAGGCAAATCCACCAAAGAAAGTGACATCACTTAATTTCCTTGCAAATTTTCCTGGTCCAGCACAAACCCAAGTCGTCGCCATTTCGAGTCAATCCAAATGCTTGATCCCTAAAATACCCCAATACTCCATTTTGGTCGTCACAATCGAAACTCAAACTGTCAACTGTCAAAAAAATTTAAAAAATAAAAAACATAAAAAATAAATAGCTACCTGAGTTTTTAGAAGTGTGAATTTTGTTACTTAAATTTTACAAAGGCTCTGATTATTAATATATTTTGGAGTGTAATTTTTTTTTTTAATTTAAAAAAAATGTTTTGACTAAAATTTATTTTTGTATGTTTGAAAAGTGTTTTTTATATTTTTGATTATTCGTTAATGTTTTTTTGTTTTCATAACAGAACATAGAAAAGAGAGAACAAATGTTATTTAGTTAATGTTTTTTTATTTTCATATTCCTTGGTTGGTTTAAAACCAATATAAAAAAAATAATATTTAACAAAAGTAGAAAAAAGTATAAAGAGTTTAATGTTTGATAATTTTTTTTTTCAAATTGAATTTTTATTTGAGAAACTCATTATGAATTCTCTCACGTGCCTACCAGGCTATCGACGAAAAGCCAAACAAAGAGCTTTAACCCCAAACAATTGGATACTAACATTAGGGGTGGGTATCGGTCAAAATGGTCCGATTTTAGCTTTTATCGGTTATTAACTGATAATTTTCGGTTAAACGATTTCTTAACCGATTCCGAGCCGATAAGGATTTTAACTGGAATTATCGATTATAACAGTATACGGTTAAACGGTTCAGTTAATTGGTTATAAATCTCACATTCTTCATTTTTCTCTACTTCTATAACCTCCAAGCATCAAAAGGCAAAAACTCTTACCTGAATTAAATCTTCGATGCTAAAAGAGAGGTTTATGACTGTGAGAGCAGATGTTGCGAGAACTGGAAAGAGAATAAAAAAAAAAAAAATGGAAGAAACCCATTCTCCTGCAATAGTGAGAAGGAAAATTGGAAAAGAAAGAAAAAAAAATGAGGAAGAAACTAGAAAGAGTCTGAAAGTGAAAGAGCTGCGTGCTTGCGTGGGAGGAGGAGAAAAAAAAAAAAAGAAAAAAGAAAAGAAATATGGAGTGTGTGTGAGCGGGATTGTCGGCCAAGTGGGAAAGAAAAGAGAGAGAAAAGAAAAAAAAAAAAAAAAAAAAAACAGAAAGGAAAAAGAAAGAAAAAAATGGCCACCGTAGCAGCTCAAATCCAACTAGATTGACTTTGTTAATAGCCTTCCTTCATACCAGTTATTATCGGTTAAAATGGTTAACCGATAACAAATAGTTTATCGAACTAGACTGGATCGATAAGAATTTTAGTACAAAATTTTTAACCGATAAGAATATTGGTTAAACGGTTACGGTTAATATTGGTTCGATCGAAATCGGTAGACGATCAGTAATTGGTAACCGGTTAATTTGCACACTTCTAACCAAAATGGCAAGATAGCAACTATGGTTTGGTTAAGGTTACATGTGACAATTTTATAGTCGAAGATGTGGCCACGTATGCATATAGGAAAATAAGACCGTTAATTAATTTACCAATAAGGCTCGGTAACTATTTGATAAAATTGCAAATCACATAAAATGTTATTAACCCTAACCAAAATCCAAAAAGGTACTCAGTTCAACTCCAATTTAAGGGTTTTTTTTTTTTCTTCTTTGCCCATCAAGGGTGATTTAGTCATTAGAGCCAGCACCTTTACCGTACAAACACCGATTAATTAAGGAAAGGATGTCTGTTTAGTTTAGTGCTGTTTACCTTTGACACGTGCCCCGCACTTCGAAAATCAACTTTTACGTGTAAACACTTTATTGGCTCAGTTTGTCTTTGATACTGTAAAATCGATCATTGTGCGCAATTTGCAAAAAAAAAACTATGCGCAATTTGGGCTCCCGCGGGAAATTTTTTTTTTTTTTTTTTTTTTTTTTTTTTTCATTTTTACCCTCCCGACTACTCCCGCGCAGGAAATTGTTAGACCTCTAGTTAGCTTTTTGGTAATTTAGCATTATAATTTATAATTAAAGTTTTCTTTCAATTAGTTGGAAGATTTATTTTTAATTCAATTTATAAAATTAAAATTTATCATTAAAGCATATATATATATATATATATATATATATTCAGTTTCTGAAATTTCAATCATTTTATATTCAGATTTTTTTTTTTTTGGTCTTATTATTTATCACACATGAAAAATATAAGGTATTATTTATTATTAAGCAAAATCTTAAGATTTTTATTAAAAAAATTAGAAAAAATATTATTTCTCATTAATCCTGATCGTATCAAAATAAATGATGGTATTGGCACGATTAACTTTTGGCGTAAGTTAGCAAGACCCAGAAAAAGCAAAATCGAGGAATTAATTAAAGTGAGGTAGCCTTTTGAATAAAGCCCCAATTAGAAGAAAACGCACGGAGAAGCTAAAAAGTTGCAGGGCAGAGCTTGAAGTAAATGCTCTAATGGCGAATCCACCTAGGACCCGGAAGAGGGTCCTCGCAGTTCTCCGTGCCTCCGATGGAAGCGCCTATCAGAAATGGTAAATACCCATGTTCGCGTACATACTTATATACATTTACGTAGCATGCTATTTCGTTTTTTATTTCGTTTTCCTTTTGGTTTTTGTTACTCTGTTTTATTCTGAACGTTGCAGCAACAACTGTGGGGTTTCGATGGCGGTCGCTTTGGCTGATATGCACGAGTGTGAAACCAAGAAGGAGGTGGTGGTAAAGAGGTTCAGAGGTGTGTGTGGGAAGCAAAGCGTTGTGAAACAGAGCTTTGGGGACCAACCCAGATCGCCTTTTCGGATTTTCATGTGAGAATTCTTGTCTTTGATTACTTTATGGGGTTCCATTGTTTTTCTGTTCTCGTTATTCTTTTGTGAGTTCAATTGGACTTTAAGATTGATTTTTGTTGTGCTTTATGGATGTGCATAAATTCATGCATTTAATCATGTAGAGTGGGGAAAAAAAAAATCATGTAGAGTGGCATTTATGCGTATAGAAACTAGAAAGTGTTAAATCACTATTAGAAGAGATACATTTAATCATTTAATCAATACTTTAACACTTGTTCGAATCCCCAAGAGGTAGTTATATCGGATGGGACCACGCTTAATGAAGCGGAGGTCATTAGTTCAAATCTCCCTCCCTCTCCCTCTTGTGTAGACATGTAAATAAAAAAATAAAAAATAAAAAACATTTGTCCTCACATGTATAGTCAAACTTCTTTTTAGTAGGTGAGAAATATTTAAATGAAATTGGATGAATTGATGAGAATCAAGATTTGACCTCAGGATTTTTGGTAAAGGATCCTCTCCATTTCAAATCCCTTCAATTTTCTCCGGTTAGTGCATTTAGAAGGGTAGTGTTGTCTAAAAATTTTAACTCCAAAAAAATTTGGACAATTTTGCCCTTCTAAATGCACTAACCGGTGGAAATGGAGAGAATTTGAAATGAAGATGATCATTTTTCAGGACCTTTGGCTCTAATATCATGTTAAATTATCACTTGTTCCAAAAGGTTAAGCTGAAAGGAAGATATAAATTTAATAATTTAATCAATACTTTAATAGAAATGATGTATTTGCACGTTGAAGAACCCTAATGTAGATGTTTGTTAAAAGTTTTGATTATGTTTGGTTGCTGGGAAAATGGAAGATTAAGAAAAATAAAAATAATATTTGGAGTTTAAAGTTTTAAATGGAATTTATTTCCAGATGTGGAAGTGCAGCTCAACATAAAAGGTTTGGAGTTTCTTTGAAAGATATAGCGCATATTCATGTTTGGAGTTAATGAATAATTTCATATCTTTTTTTGGGTGGGTTTTCTAGGGAAAGCTTTGTGAAGACCTGCGAGACTAGAAATTCAATTAGCATTGATCAAGAGGGGTTTGACACTTGGAAAAACATGTCCAAGGAGGTAAAGGTCTTAGGGATTTCTGATTAACCCTACTTAATTATATATTTTAATGTGATTGTCATAGTTCCTTGACTTTTCTTCAGGAGAGGAAACCATACATCAGTGAAGCGGAAAGGGTCAACACTTCTTTCTTCAAAACTTTGCTTGAAGAAATAAAGACTATGCAAAAGGTAATTCAATAAATCCAGGTGTTGGTGTCATTAATTGATAGACTCCTATATCACCTATTCCCTGCTTGCTGGACGGAAATAATCTGTTGGAAAAATCATACAATCAGTTCAGATCAAGGCTTCAAAAATGTCATTTACAAGTCATATGCTCACATTTTATATACCTTAGGCCCTTGGTTCAGAACTTGAGAATTCATGGCCTTGGTAACTGTTGTTTTCATTCTTTATTAATTCTTCTGTTTTCTGTTGAGGCAAGTGATTTGTTCTTTGCATTGTTCTCTGGTACGCAGGTTTTAAAATTTCATCTGCAATGTTGCTTAGTTTATAATTCTGTCTGTTTCTAGTACTTTAGCAGGGGATTATGTTTCGTTTGTTCCATTTCATTCTAAATTTTCTTGATTACAATAACTAGAAGGCCATGCCACTATATATGATACTGTCTATGTATAGCTAAGAGACATTCTTTGGAAAACCTTGACCTGTCAAGCTTCCCTCCACAGAATTGTGTTATTTATAATGTCC
The DNA here is from genome assembly GCF_965113065.1 of Corylus avellana. NCBI lineage: Eukaryota > Viridiplantae > Streptophyta > Magnoliopsida > Fagales > Betulaceae > Corylus > Corylus avellana. Next base: position 30,156,828 of record NC_142495.1, read on the forward strand.
TAACATTATTCCAATATATTGTTATCTGGTTTCGATTGTTAGAAGTTAGTAATTTCATAAAGGTAGCTTATTTTTTTTTATATCAAGCTTAATTCCTCCTATTTCTTATATCCTCAACTTGTCATTCCTTGTATCCTATTATCTTCAATAAGAAAAGCTGGCTTTCTTTCTTCCAAAGTCGAGGTTTTCTGGACTTGAATGATAAGAGATTGATTGTAGGTCGATGACGAGGCAGATTCAGTTACGGTTGGGAAGTTTGATCAGGTTTGTCTACTTTGGAGGCTCAGAGTGGGATGATTATCTTTATGACTTTTAGTTAGCTTACACTTTTGAGACAAGTCATGCTTTTAACATTGCTTTATAATAGTCTACACAAATTTTCCTATATTTATTATTTGGGGGCAATCACAGTTATATGAAGACTATGAAGACAGTGAAGACTACGAGAACTCTTATAGCTATGACAGTTCTCAGTGTGGAGAAACTGAGAGTTTAGACACTTATGGTGGTACCTCTCTCTCTCTGTCTCTGTACATGTGTTTTTGACTAGATTTTTCACTGGTGTGCAAGGATTGAGTCAGATGGCCTCTACCTCTATCTACTAATGGTGCTAACTTTTTTGTTCTGCAGGCACTACCGATTCCTGAAATTCATGAAATCAGAAATGGTGCAATCATGGATTGTTAAGAAATCTGGCTGAAGTTGAAGTTTTGCAAGTGAAGGCCCCCTTCCTTGTCAATTTTGGGTTGAAGGGGGCCAATCAATTTGGCAATGGCAGAAATCTAGATCCTTACAGGATTTGTGCCATTACCTATTTTCTCAAGGCAAGTCCATTTGGCTATTGTAGAGTGCGTTAGGGGTTTTTGATTGTAGCCAGTAGATATCTATTTTCCTTCATAGTGTTTGGAAGGTTTCGCATTTGCAGTTTTTTTTTTGGCTCTATTTGAGATAGAAAGAGCTTGGTACTTCAGTGGAAACGTTTTGTCATGTTTTTGTTTTGAAATGTTCCCTTCATATGCAATGCGATGCACCGAAGGTATTCTGTTGTGAGTTCATATTTTCTCTCTGGCTGAGAAGAAACCAATGTCATCATCAACAATTAATTATTATGTTTTGCAAACCGACTTTCTCTTCCTCCTTGGTCATATCACGCAGCTCATCCATTCAGATCTTCAGGCAACCAACCAACCAACTACCGACCATGATAAACAAGTTGATCAACGCACCCACACTAGCAAGCCTAAATTTAAGTGTAACCAACCTGGTATTAAAGAGACATATTTATATATAATTTCATATTGGGTTTGTGGGTGGTGTAAAAAATTGCAAGCTTTACCTGTCGGCATGTGATTGGAGTCAAGTCAACTTTTAACTATTTTTTAAAAACTCTCTAATCATATGTTGACACATGTCAATAATTTATAAAAGAGTTTGCAAGTCAAATGCTTTGAATACTATTTTGTTCTTCTTCTTAGGCAACATTCCATTTCCATATGTGGAAAAATTAAGCAATAAATTTTAATAGAAAATGCTTGGGAGTTGGGATATAACTTTTATTATAAAGTCAATTATCATAATTAATGAAATAATTAAGAATATACGAGAAGCAATATTTTGTACTTAGTTATTTTTATCAAATTATGGTTTGTAACAAAAGTTATAGAACATTAGCATATAAATTTAATTAGGTAATGACTTGCGTGATATAGTGTCACACTGTCACATGTTTATATCAGATTATAATACTCCGTACGTGCATGGTCGCCAGTGGACCACGAGTCACACACGTGGTACGTAGCAATAGAATAAAAACAAAAAGACGTAATTGAACTCCAAAATAAATTAAAAATAAAAGCAGCTTCTTTCTACGGGCTTCGGAGCCAAAACTGAAAGTATATTCCGCTGGTTGTATCCTAATGGGCTGTGCCACTTGCGGCAATTTCAGAACCTCTTCTCTACTACTTCCATGGAGGCCCTCTTCGCGGATTCCACCGTCTTCGTTCCCTTCGAACATCAGATTAATGGTCTGCCTTTATTTATTTATTTATTTTTGTGCTGCTATCATTTAATTCGATTATTAATTGCTTTGTATTTGACAGAAATTCAGGCGTTTGAACCTGGTTAAGCATAACCTGGTGGTCAGGAACGCTTTTGGGTTCGACGAAAATGGCTCCTTTAATGGGTTTCCCATCACACCCAACAAGCTTTTCATGCAAGAGGTACTGATTCTCATGCCCCTTTTTAACATTTTATTTATTAGGAATATCTGTTTTTGTTTAATCAGTCTGTTTGTTTCTTTAATATTATTTACCGGAGCTCTAAAAAAGATCAATTTATCGTTTCTGGGTTTGCCTTAATTTGCATTTTTGTGCATGGGAGATGTATTGGTGAACCTATTTATGTTCGAGAGAGTAGAGCCTCTGGGTTTAGCTCTTATTTGCTAGTTTTTATGTTTGGGGGTAGTAATTTGGATGAATTGGATATTTGTGTTCACCTTCGTTTGTGTTTCAGACGATTGGAGCTGAATATGGAGAAGGTTTTGAGACTTTTAGACCAGATGGGCCTCTAAAGGTTGATGTGGTAAGGAATTTGGCTCATCTTATATGCGTGTTTCAGTTGTTTTCTCATATATTTGTTGAATTTGGTTACCATGTTATTCTTGTTGAAGCGGGATGAGGGGTAGTGCATTGTATACGACTCACGGTTGTTAAATTCTTATTGCAAATAGGATTTTTTGAACGACAGATTGCAAGAAGGTTTTCTTAAGCGAATACGCTATGCAATGAAGCCAGATGAAGCATATGGTCTTATTTTCTCTTGGGACAATGTGGTGGTAAAATTCCAAACTTTGGCAGTGTGTTTCATGGACTCATATGGTGGTGCTGGATATATTTGTCACTGGATTTGTCAATTTTTTTTGGTAGTATGGAACTAGAGTGATATTCAGATGGAGTGAACCAGTTAATGATGCAAATCTTGAATACACATGATTTGACAAGGCTCAACATCATAATTAAACATAATTTTTGCAACAGTCTGCAAGAGGCCATAAAATGCCCAAGTGCTTTCCATATCTATTGTTAGTCTTCACGCACAGAAGCACACTATTCCTAAAATGCAGTAGATTTATTTTCCCCATGCAATTGCATGTATAATGTGTTTCAGGCAGATACTCGAAGTCTAAAGTTGAATGCTTGGAAGCAGCTTGCCTACGAAGAGGGTATGTGACAACTTTTTCTAATGGCATTTTTCCTTTCCTATTCCCTTTTTGGGGATTTTATTTGCTCTTTTCTTTTCTTTTTTTTTGGGGGGGGGGGGGGGGGGGGGACGGGGGGGGAGGGATCTGGATAGTAAATATATATTATTGGGTGTAATTCAGCTGATTTGCAAAACCAATGTGAAGATAAATAACACTACTGGTTAAGTTGTATATCTTGTTGAGTTGAATAAAAAATGAGCAAGCGTATGCAGACATGTAAGAGCGACATATATGCAGATAAAGAAATTGGTTTTTTTGGAGATGTTGGGTGAAATTTTCTTTTTTGCTTCTTTTGTGTTTGGACTCAATGAGATTGATTCAAAATGTTCTGGCACTATGATTATGTATTTGGTTTTTGAATTGTCATGCAGGAAAGGAAATTCCTGAAGATGGTGATTTGCAAAGATTGATGCTTTATGCAGCTGCTGATCATGTACTGCATAAGGTTTGGAAATTTATGGTCATTTTAGGATTTTTGAATACTTTTTTTTTTTTTTTCTGGTCAGGATTTTTTCATACTTAACCTGCGGTATCCGTTACAATTATGACATAGTGTTGTCTCAAGAATGTGTCTCTTACTATATTAGAAAGAAATTGGTTTTCAGAGATGTTGTTTCTTATCAACGGTGTTCCTTATTTTTTTATATCAAATGTCTCTAACAAGTTTCCTAAAACTTTCAGTTTTTACTACTATGGGATGAATCAGAAACAGAACTGGAGAGATTGAAGTTTAGGTTTTCGGAGTTGTATTTTGGGAATCTTCTCGAAGTAAGCACTTGCTTCAGTTGATTCTACTGGTCTTATGTTTGTGCCTCAGGTGCAAGAACTCATATCACCTCCCTTTTCTTTTTCAGATTAAAGAACCCGTGGAGGGTCTCAAAGAATGGCTGGATGCAGTATCTACAGCTCGCATCCCTTGTGCTGTTGTTTCAAATTTTGATAGGAGAAACATGGTACAGGCCCTAGAGAGAATGGGGCTCAAGAAGTATTTCCAGGTTGGTGATATTTTTTCTGCCATTCGATACAATGAAACTGCATTGTTATTGGGAACCATTATCCTATCAAAGATCTGGTTGCATATTTCTTTTGATTCTGTTTGTAGGGATATGCTGGTTTTTTTAAAAAAAAAATCATGAAAATTTTCTTTTTTTTTTTTGACAAATATCTAATGAGAAACTTTGGTGGATTATACAGTATGCCCCTGTCACTTGTGATGAAAATGCATGAAAAGTGAGCTTGAGATATATTTATTTTGATCAGATGGCAAGAAATTCTTTTAGGTTACATTAAATAGTAACTCCTCTTAAATTCACTAGAGTGAATGGTCGACCGGCATTTATCTCAGCTAATTGTTATCTTCTTGGAGTTGCAGGCAATTGTGACCGAAGAAGATGGTATGGAATCAATAGCTCACAGGTTTCTTTCTGCAGCTGTGAAGGTATAGTTTGTAAGACATGCTTAAGATCGCTGTATTACAATTATCATCATTCGTTCAGAGCATATTTTTCTCAGTTAAATTACCACGTATCCCAAAAGCTTAAGTGAATAGGAAAGCTTTGATTTAATTATTTAATTAATACTTTAATACTTTCCTTACGTGTAGGACTAGACAATACATAAGACTATTTTAATTGAAATGGGGGTAAATGATGGAGAAACAATTCAAATTCAGGACCTTTGCTCTGATACTATTTTAAATCACTAATTATCCTAGAAGTTTAAGTTGATCGAAAATGGTTGATTTAATTATTTAATTAATACTTTAACAATAATCCTCTTTATCTTTTTCTTTTTTCTTTGCCTTAAATTTTCACTTAATTATGAAATGGCTAGTCTGGAGTCATTTTATTACTAAAACTGTGCGACACAATGCAACTTTTGATTTTCTTAAATGTAAATTTTAAATTTCGATGCTGGGTCTCTCATATTTTTGTTATAGCTGGAAGTTATTGCAAGTGAAGGTTGGTTGCATAGCATATGAACAGACAAGATTTTAATGTCTGTTTTCCTAAGATATGGTATTTGTGACATGACTGCTGCTCTATAGTCCTGCTATTGTTTTTGACATAGTTGCATATATTCCTTGCAGCTTGATCGGAAACCATCCAAGTGTGTGGTGTTTGAGGATGACCCTAGAGGCGTAACTGCCGCTCACAACTGTACAATGATGGCCGTGGCACTAATCGGTGCTCACCCAGCGTACGTACCCATACTTTTACGTAGGGAGTCTTAAGACGACTCTAATAAAATCGGCATGATTCCAGTCTGTTGTTCATTGATTATACACATGAAAACATGCAACACTTTTTTTCCGGTAGATATAAAGATGCATAGAAGTTTAATAGCATTCAGAGGAGTCTATATCCAAATGTTTTGAGAAACAAATGACTCTAATTTCACAGTTTATCAATGTTTCACTTTTCTAGTCTTCTCTGTGAATCTTGAAAAATATGTCAAAACCCTCACACTCTCGATTTTGGAGCATGCAGGTACGATCTGGTGCAGGCTGATCTTGCAGTTGCTGGGTTTAATGAGCTTTCGGTTATCAACCTGAGAAGATTATTTGCTAATAATGGTTCCACGTTCATGGACCTGCAGAAGCAGATTGTAGAGAAGTCTCCTCCGAAAAGGAAGCTTACCATTGATACCATTTTTTGATTCACTTCTACTTCCCACATATTTCTCCTTGTGATTAAGTAGCTGATCATCAACATGGTTTTATATTTTTTTGATGTCCTGTGGAATTTCTTAATTTATTTCATATTTGATATGATTACAATTTTGCGCTCAAGCTCTTCAACTCAAATGTTAACCCCTATAGTCTGGCGTTTGTTCTTTCCATGTGTCTTTAATCATTGTACCATGCATTAACACTTTACCAGTTAGTTTGTAAATCTACATGTTATTTACTACGTTAGTCATTGTTTCTTAATTTTTTTAGGTGCCACGTGATATTCATAAAAATTGTCACGTGTTTTTATAAGGGATTGTAATAAAAGGTGAAGTATTCTAAGCATTTTACTTTATGTCATTAGAAGGTGAGAGGGTAAGGTATTCCATTTTTGGCTTTAACACAAGAGGGATCGTGTTTTGTCTATTGTCGGCTGGAAATCTTGTTGTGGATCAGGTGGGGCACAGCTTATTTGTCATGTTCTTGTATATATTTTTTTGAAATGGCTTCTTCTATGGTCGCTTAATTTTATTTTTTTTAAAAATGCTTCGTTAATATAAGACAAACCAAAAATAAGATAACTTTAGAATGGTTTTTATGAATTGTTTCTACTTAAACAAGTCAGTTAAAATGGTTAGAGCTTCAGAAATTGTATTGCTAATATATATATATATATATATATATATATATATATATTTACATGTCCACACAAGAGAAGGGAGAGGGGGGATTCAAACTAGTGACCTCTGCTTCATTAGACGTGGTCTACAGCCGATTGAACTACCCCTTTGGGACTAAATTGTATTGCTAATATTGATTATGGTCATAAATTCAATCAAATCAAGAAGAGTTTACAAACACACACACACATATATATATATGGCAAAAAAAATCATTTAAAAAAAAAAATAGATAAGAGGGAGAAAATGAGTGAGAATTTTATTGCTATCTATCATGCTCTTTTCTTCGTAAGATATGGTAACAAAATTAATAACAGTCTCTCTCTCTCTTTTTTTTTTCTTTTTTTTTTGTGTATGTTTATTGGAGTGATTTTTTTTAATATTATTTACCCAATAAATTAAATAATCTCTTTATTTTTTTTATAAAAAAAAATGCACAAGTATTTCTAACCGTGCCATATCTAATTAGGAGCAGTCTAGATCATAAAGTTTTAGATTTTTAAAACAACTCTATATTGGAATTATTAAAATTATAATGTTTTTTATGGGCTAAAATTTGTAATATTTATTTGCAGATGAAAAAAAATGATTAAAAAAAAAAATGCACAAGAATAAACAACCATACCCATAAAAATGTTCTGATTAATGACTTCACTGGTTTTAAAAAGCTCAGCTTAGCTTAGGAAAAAATAAAAATAAAAAAAAAAGCTTAGAGAAAAAAGAAAAGCTGAGCTGGAGCTAACCTGCTCTGACATGGCGAAAGATCGGTGGCCACTGCCCACAAATGAATTGTTAGGTACCGTAGAAGCTCTTATCTTCTGGTGTCCCCACTTCCCCTTTCGCATCCATTCCAATTTCCCATTATCTTCACCTCCGAGTCGGACTTTTTTACTTGTCTCCTCTTCAGACCTTCGATACATATGAGAAGTAGCTTTTGAGTCTTTGAGCTTCTGATTTCTCAAACAATGTCTTGCTGCTTCTATAGTTGTGCCTCCGTACCTTCTTTCTCTGCTCCCTCGGCTTCCTTTAGAAGCTCCAGATTCGCTCTCTCCTCCAGTTCAAGGCCCCGTGTCCATTGTGCCCTTCGAGGTAATTTCCCACCCATTGGATATCTCTATTATTCTTATTATGATTATCCCATTTGGTAATTTTTAATGTTTCTTCTGGTTGCTGCGAGAATTTGTTGGAAAAGTTTTGATTTTTGTCGAAATTTTTCTGGGAAAGCAAACGGTGGGGAATGTTCAATTTAGATTCTCAGTCTTGTAATTATTTTGACTCAATTCTTGGGCATGGAATGGGATATATGTTGAAATTGAGATGTCAGGACTGTTAACAAGTTAGCACCCAAAAAGCTCAGATTTTTTTTTTTTTTTTTTCTAATTATAATTGGAATATAAATGTAAATGGTAATAATACATTGCTAGTGCTGTATAATGTCTGAATTTCGGACCATTTGTGCATGTGGGTCCCTCGTGTAATGGACAATCTTTGAGTTTATTTAGGAAATGTTTTGTCTTCTGTTGCAAGAGATTTGATCCCTTGACAACAACCATGTCTTTCTTTCTTTTTTTGGTATATTTAGTATAGTTGGTTAAATTTTGCATAAAACACCAAGTATGTTTGGAGTCCATGAGTATATTCCTGATTGATGAACATCATATCCAGGGACTGTGGCTGAACCAAAAGTGACTGCTGCTACCGAGCCGCTGTTGCTTAATGCTATTCGTGGGGAGGATGTTGAGAGACCCCCGGTTTGGCTCATGAGGCAAGCAGGGAGGTACATGAAGGCAGGTTTATGCAGCTACAGCTTTTGTATATCATTTCTCATGTTCACTGCCGATGTTCAATAAAATTTGTTTATAATTCATGCCTTATTGAGGATTGTTGTTAAAGGATAATACCAAAATCTGTAACTTCAGAATGTCTGAGTATCTTATGTTTGGTGTTTTCTGCTTGTTAAACCCTGTTTTGGAATAAGTTGTTGGTATCGTTCATATCCTTTTATTGCTAAAATAAACCTCTTTTACCACTGGATGAGGATCATGTCACTACTTGGAAGACTAGGCATGGAACTTTCTAGGTTTTTTAGGTGCTCTGAATACTTCAAATGTCACAGTTCTATATTCCTTAGTATGTTTTTTCTTTTTCTGTTGGCATTATGCTTTGTTGTTCATTCTGGTCAGATACATGTCTTGTTTTGTAAGCTTCTTTTCTACATAATTTTGGATGTTAATATTGTCTTTTAAATATTAAATACACCCTGAGAAAGTTAACTGTTGTGCCTGTTTTATAGATGCACATAATAAAGTACAATGTTCTGCTTTACAAGATCAGCTATTTTAGAACTTTTCATAATTTCCTTGCAGTATCTGTTTCTTTTAAATCTTTTGTAGCTAAAAAGGTATCTCATGGTTATCTGCTGTAATCTTGCATTTCCTATTTCATAGTGATGCAAATGTCATTTTCGTTTTTTTTCCTACATAACTTGGATCGCATTTATCGACAATTTCTTGTGACAGAGTTACCAAATTATCTGTGAGAAGTATCCTTCGTTTCGGGAAAGATCAGAAAATGTTGATCTTGTTGTGGAAATTTCACTACAACCGTGGAAGGTTTTTAAGCCTGATGGGGTAAGATTGAATCATTGTTAGATTCTTGTTATTTAGGCAATTTCATGTTATACTTATCTTATCCTTCTGAGTTAGTTGGCTGTTATTATTTCTCTGATTTCTCTCACATTGATTATGATAGGTCATTTTATTCTCGGACATTCTTACCCCTCTATCTGGGATGAACATACCTTTTGACATTGTGAAAGGTAAGGGTCCTGTCATACCCAATCCTCTATGCACGGCTGTTGATGTCGAACAAGTGAGAGAATTCATTCCTGAAGATTCAGTCCCATATGTTGGGGAAGCCTTGACAATCTTGCGGAAAGAGGTCCTTGGCATGTTTCCTTTTCATTTTCCACCTAAAACTGTCTTTTATTCATTATTTCTAGGACCATTTCTCCTCTTCATTCATTTTAGTATTTTACAACTAATGCCTCCCAGTTCTGTTATGTACCATAAGGCAAGGTATTCTTCATTTACCTCATTTCAAGAGAGGGACATTCTATCTTCCCTGTTTATACCATACATGGATCATTACTAGTTCAATCTAAAAGGTGTGGGTTTGATATTTTCTGGAGAAATAATCAACAGGCTTCCTCATTAGGTACCCCAAGAAATGGAATTACCAAATAGTGTAGGAATCCCTTGCTTGTGGCAATTTTGAATAAGCATTTTCAGTTTTGAGTTGGACTCCATAACAATGACTCCAACATTTTAATTTATTTGCTAAAGGATGATTAATTCTAAATGCCCATAGTATGAACTTAAAATAAACCTTTGCATTATCTCATTTCTCTGTACAAATGAATGCTGTTATGTATTTTCGCGTTGCTTTACCTTAACCAATACTAAAAGTTGTGTTATGCTCATCTATGATGTCTTTATTTCCAGGTAGATAATAAAGCAGCAGTCTTAGGTTTTGTTGGGGCTCCATTTACCCTGGCGTCTTATGTGGTTGAAGGTGGTTCATCGAAGCACTTCTCAAAAATAAAGAGATTAGCTTTCTCACAACCCAAGGTAATTTTGTGCTTGTTGCCTTTTAGTATTCTGGAACCTAACGAGGTCCATAATGATTGCATACCAGCTGGAATAATACTTGCAATATTTGTTTCAGTGGGATGCCATTTTGATTTGGGTTTATTTCTGAAGTAGGTCTCAGTTATCAAAAAAAAAAAAAAATGTTTAGGTGCTCAAAAGATATCATGGGTAGGCTGGAGACTTGGGTGTTATTCTCTTTTTAGTATAGACAGGTATACAGAATTGGTGTATGAATAATGCCTCTTTGTATCATTGATCTGATCTCTTTCAATCAGTATAGTAATATTTGACTCTCGTGATCTGGAGCTAGTTTACTTAACCAAGAAAAAAAAAAAAAAATTCTAAAAACTCTACTATATTTGGATCATCTAGGAAAACATATGGATAAAAGACCAGTATGAATATCTATTTAGGTAATCCATTCTTATCATATTGAAGGGACAGTTGTAATTTTGTCCTTTTCCTACTGAAGTTTAAGTCTTTATTTGATCTCTGTTACTTGTACAGGTCCTCCATGCATTACTTGAGAAATTTGCAACGTCAATGGCAAAGTACATTAAATACCAAGCTGACAGTGGAGCTCAAGCTGTTCAGATCTTTGACTCATGGGCCACAGAGCTTAGCCCCGTAGATTTCGAAGAGTTCAGTCTGCCTTACTTGAAGCAGATTGTGGATTCTGTAAAACAAACCCATCCAGATCTCCCTCTAATCCTTTATGCAAGCGGATCCGGGGGCTTACTTGAGAGGCTAGCTTTGACTGGTGTTGATGTAGTTAGCCTGGATTGGACTGTTGATATTGCTGAAGGTAGGAGACGACTGGGATCAAATGTAGCAGTTCAGGGGAATGTGGATCCTGGTGTTCTGTTTGGTTCAAAGGAGTTCATCACCAACCGTATCAATGATACTGTGAGGAAAGCAGGGAGAGGGAAACATATTTTGAATCTTGGCCATGGCATTGTTGTAGGTACACCTGAAGAGAATGTTGCTCATTTCTTTGAGGTTTCTAAAGGACTCAGATACTAAAAAGCAGTCTGGGATAGGTTACAGTTTCCTCTTGCTTTTTGGAGTTTTGTAACATTAGCCTCCTTTCCAGCCAGTGATCATTCTTCACTTGAATTTCATAGTGCCCAGATGGTGGAGAAAAAGTATTTGTAAGCAATTATTTTAGCAGGCATAATAATTCCATTCCATATGAACAAGTTAAGGCTTGGATAATCTTGTGATGAAGCTGGGTCTCTGAATATATAATTAATAAAGGTATTAATATTCGTCGAACTAAAAATCCAAAACCATTTTGTGTGTTCTGCTCACGTGGGGCTTATGTGGATTCCAAGTGTAAAGTTTACATGCATAATTGGTATCTAACTCTAATATTATATTAAAAAGTTAAGTTAATAAAAAATAATTTATTTAACTATTTGTTTAATATTCTAACATGTTGCTTTATCATCATCAATTATATATGTATAACTCTAGTAATAAGTGTGCCTCAATAAATGACTAGCTACTTACTTGCAATGACAATGAAAACGTTGTAGACGATGATGAGCCCACATGTCCCATCTTGATGTTGGAGGCTGTGAGCCCACATTGTCCACGTAACGATAAAATACCCAGAGAATAAACAAAAATTGTTCTTCCAGTGTCTCATTCAAGAAAAAAGAAGAAGACACAGGAAAGAGATATAGATCATCTTGAATGGTCTCCAACCCAGATTGGGTTCCCCACTCGCTAAAGCATCAATTGAGTCTCCCACTCTTTGGAATTTGGATAACGTTATCCCTATTGTAATATCCCATGTGCTGTACCTCTTTACTTTCAATTTGCGCCTACCATCTTCTGCCTTTTGCAACATGTCCAGCGCCCAAAGTCTCGAGCAGGTAGACCTTATAAGAATTTATTTATATTTGCTGTTTGAATTGTTAAATAATACGTTTCGGAGAGGACTATGGCCCTTCGGCCCCTTTTTCATTCCAATTATTATCTTGTAAGAGTAGTAAAAGCTATGATTGTGAAGCAAAATTGATGAGTTAGAAATGGATATGTTAGGTCGTGAAGCACCCCAAGGGGCAAGTTAGCTTTATGGAAGATAAGAAAGTTGTTAAAAAGTGAAGAAAACCTCACATGATGCGTGTCAAGCATTTGTGAAAAGTGGTGAAGGGAGATCCTGACATCTAGAGAAAAAAAGAAAAAAAAAAGAAAGTAGTTTTTATGTCTTTTTGATTCCCTAAAACAACAAATGAGATAGAGAATTGGGAAATGAGAGACAATTTGAAGCAACTTGTACTTTCACCTCAAATCACCTTCCACTAACTCATATAATTCATACTCCCAAAAGGATCTCTCACCAGTACTTGGGAGGCCATTCAAGTCTCAGAGCATGATGAGAAAAGGGTTACAATTAAGAAAACATAAAATAAGAGAGGGCCCCTAGAACAACGTACACCCAAATAGCTGAAAATTAAATGGTCATAAATGATCCGGGTCCAATGTTTGTTGAATAGAATTCCAAGAAAATGGTGGTCTTGAGACTTGAGAGAGTTGTTGCTGTTGTTGAAGCAAGCCATTGAAGAGCTTGCTTAATTGCTATTGCAATTTGCAACGGCAACAAAGAAAGAGCGTGAGGGAATAAATAATTAATACTACCAAAAAAAAAAACTAGATTTAGATCCGTTGAAGAAGAGCTTACTTGGCTTATTGTGTCTTGACGACAAAATAAGGAGCGCACTCAACAAGGGAAATAGAGACGCCAACAAATACTCCACTTCTTTTTTCCTTTTGTGTAAAGTTGGGGTAGGATTCAGTGAAACCCATATGATTAAGGCATAAGAAACCAATTAATAATGCATTATGGGTGTCAAATTGGTATTTTAGCTCATTGATTTTATCATGTAAATGATTGCACAAGTGGGCAATAAATGGGGTCCGACTAATTGCATCTACTGTTGTGCCTCCCAACTCCTCCATATCTCCATCCGTTGCTAGCTATCGCTTTCCTTACAGATTGTAAAGCCCATTTTAGAAGGAAACATGTGCCCCAAAAATAATTAAATGAACAGAAAAGTTGTATCCATTTTTTTTGAATATTGTATTTTTTTTATGTAGAGATATATCTAAGATTGTAGAGGTTGTTGATTGGGTGATTGCCCGTCTGTTTAATCTACAAAAAATATTCAATGCCTTGTGACAAATTCCACCAAATACATTCCCTAGTGCTTGTCATAATCATCCAAAGGAAAATATCACATCACCCTCTTTTTTCTTTTTTTCTTTTTTTCTAATTAAAGTATCACATCACCTATTTATAATCTCACGTCGAGTGCCCAATGATGTTATTGATATCCAATTAAAGAAGTGACTCCTAACTAAACTTCTTACATTGTTATTTTCGTTAGATATTTTTTATAATAAAAAATAATAAGTCGAAGAGACCCATTATGATTATCCTATGGGAGGAGCCTAATCACTATGTCAACCCATCACAACAAATTTGTGTATTTTTTTTTTCTTTTACTTCCAATAAGATAAAATGGTATAGGCCATTGCACATGCAGGATGTGAATGCATTATGCATGCATGGGAAAATGAACTCGAATTATTACCGTTGATTTTATTTCATTTTTTTTTTCAAGTGGTAATTAAAAAGAAAATTGACAGCTGGGTTCAATGGTTGCCAACTTGGAAGTCGGAACTAACTCTTGCCATAAGAAAAACGTGGAGTATATTGTCAGATCCTTGAAAGGTGGAGATTCACTTTGATCCTCAGCTCACAAATAAATAGGATCATCTCCCGTTCAAATCAGTCAGATAATATCTAGTTAGTTATAGTGAAAAAATATTTTTGTCCTCATCAAAAAGTTAAAAGACAAAAATATATTTTCACTATAACTAACAGGATTATTTCCAGTTCAAACCAATAACCACTCAAATGAGCTATATATATATATATATATATATATATATATTAGGTGTTCTTCTAGTATTTTTTTAGTGTTATCTCAACTGTGATATAGCTTTTAAATCACCAATAGATTAAAAGTTAATAATGATAACTTCAAATTCAATAATAATTTTAAAAGTTATATCACAGTTGGAAGGACACTAAAAAAACTCTAGAATAAAACTTAATATTTTTCATATATATATATATATATATATATATATATATTGAAGAATTCATTGCATATAATTTGGTGGGCAGGGGAGAAACTGTTCTCAATTGGGAGGGTTTGACTTTCATATTATTAAACAAATACAAATAAAGCATCGAAATTTAAGAAATCAAAAGATTCTTTATACTGGTAGTAATCTAAAAAAATTCAACTTGTATTTTGAGAGAGGGTATTGTTAAGGGTTTGTTGCATCCAAGCCATGTGTGAAACCAAGTAGACTGCCCGCTGTTTCCTTCCAACGTGGGACACGCATCTTTTTGTAGAAAATAAATATATTTATATATGTTGAAAAAATTAAGGAAACGTAAGCATTGTTTGCTAATATTTTTGTTAATTCAACCGGTTGATTCGGTTGTGAATCATGCCTTATGAAGTGGAGGTTATTAATTTGAATTTTTCTTCTTTCTTTTTTTATGTAGACATGTCAAAAAAAAAAAAAAATAAATACTTTTGTACAAAAAGACTTGTTATTCTTTTATTTTTTTTTAAAAAAAATATGTAGAAAATTTTTTAAAAATATATAAATTAAATGAAGAATAGAAAAATAGCTATTCTCATGTGTGAACATTTTGAATAAATTTCCAAAGAGGAAGTCAACTCGATGCATTCCTATATGAGTTGTCTCCATCTCAGCCTTCGCAGTCAAAGTTGGAAGCTAATTTCAAGTTGGGAGTTGGAACCAAGCAAGCAAAACAATGCCACGTGTTCCACACGAAAGCTCTCTAGTTTCTGGAATCGAAAGCAATCATGTAACTTGCTATTTACAATTTTGCATCTTCAGCCACCCACTCAAATCCATCATATTCTCAAAACTCGGAAGAAAAGTAAATAAAAAAGTCATATTTATGGAGCTACTTAAAAAAGTCATTGGCGTTATAAGTTTGGACTCCTGCCTCCTCCTGTGATGTAAGTTGTTCCACGTGACACGTGATTAAGGAACAGTTACCATCCCCTCCCCCACTTTCAGATTGAGACTGGATTTTTGAGTAATTTTTTGCCCAAATTATAAATAAATTTATACAGAAGGGAACTAAAAATTTATTTCAACAAATAAATATCAAATGAAAATCTTAGAATTTACTAAGATGAAAATTTTTTGGAAATCCTTATTTGATAATTTACCTCACATAATCACATTAGTTATTAAATAATTAAATTTAATTATAACTAACAAATCAGAAAAATGCTAAATAAAAATAGTAGAATTTTCCTTGCCTATTAATTGGATGAGTTTTCTCGTTATTCGTCATTCAACGGTTTATTATTGAAAAAAAAAAAAAAAAAAAAAAAAGAGAAGAAAAAGAAAATGATCTTATATTCTTATCATTTCAAACCTGGCTGGTCGTTGTTCACATTTGACTTGGATAATTAGAAAAGGTGAAAAAAAAAAAGAAAAAAAAAATAATAAATAGAATCATAACCCAATTGGAATCCTTGAGATACCTTGCCTTATAAAAATAAAATAAAAAATAAATTCCCTTCCTCGGTAGAATCTAAAACTCTCCCCTTATTAATACTAATCATATTTACGCCATTATTTTTGCATCTCCCCTCCGCGTCAAACTGTTTTTTAATTCCGCTCCTTATATTCAACAGAACAGAACAGAGTATACACAAAGCATAACGCTTGATTCTTGAACAAAAGCTAAGAGAACAGAGTTTGTTGTACGTGGTGATGGAGGTTCAAACGCCACCGCCGCCACCTTCCCAGCGCTCAAACCCAAAGCCGCTGACCCGGCTGAACACGCACGTGGGCAACAGTTGGGTGGGCAAGCGCTTCAAGCTATCCGAGCGCAACACCACCTTCACCACCGAGCTCCGAGCCGGCACCGCCACCTTCCTCACCATGGCCTACATCCTCGCCGTGAACGCCTCCATCCTCACCGACTCCGGCGGAACCTGCTCTGTCTCCGATTGCGTCCCCCTCTGCTCCGACTCCTCGGTCTCAATCTCCAACTGCAACGGCTCCAACCTCCAGGTCATCCAGCCCGACGAGTCCTGCAAGTTCAACCCGGTCAATCCGGGCTACGAGGCCTGCCTCGAGAGAATACGCAAGGATCTGATAGTAGCCACCGTGGCATCGTCTCTCATCGGCTGTGTGATAATGGGTGCCTTTGCAAACCTTCCTCTGGCCTTGGCTCCGGGTATGGGTACCAACGCCTATTTCGCCTACACCGTCGTCGGTTTTCACGGGTCGGGTAATGTCTCCTACCAGAGCGCCTTAGCGGCCGTGTTCATCGAAGGCCTAATCTTCTTGGCCATTTCCGCAATTGGGTTTCGTGCCAAACTCGCGAAACTCGTCCCCAAACCCGTCCGAATCAGCTCCTCCGCCGGTATCGGTCTCTTCTTAGCCTTTATCGGGTTACAGAACAACGAAGGAATCGGGCTGATCGGGTACAGTTCGTCGACTCTGGTGACACTCGGAGCCTGCCCCGCTAGCTCTAGGGCGTCGCTAGCCCCTGTCATAACCGCTGCTAACGGAACCGTCAGTTTAATCCCGGGAGGCACCGTCTCGGGCGGTATTTACTGCCTCCAAGACACCATGGAAAGCCCGACATTTTGGCTCGGTATCGTCGGTTTCGTAATTATCGCTTACTGCCTCGTGAAAGACGTGAAGGGTGCTATGATTTACGGCATAATATTCGTAACGGCCGTCTCGTGGTTCCGTAACAGCAAGGTAACGGTGTTTCCGAATACCGATACCGGCAACTCGGCGTACCAGTATTTCAAGAAGGTAGTTGATGTGCATGCGATAAAGAGTACAGCTGGGGCGCTAAGCTTTAAGAATATCAGTAAAGGTTCTTTTTGGCAAGCCTTGATCACGTTTTTGTACGTTGACATACTCGATACAACCGGTACCCTGTATTCGATGGCCCGGTTTGCCGGTTTCGTTGACCAAAACGGAGACTTCGAGGGCCAATACTTCGCTTTCATGTCGGACGCCACGTCAATTGTGGTGGGATCGTTGCTGGGCACCTCGCCGGTGACGGCGTTTATCGAATCGTCAACGGGGATCAGGGAGGGTGGAAGGACAGGGCTGACGGCGCTAACTGTGGCGGGATACTTCTTCTTGGCGTTTTTCTTCACGCCGCTGCTGGCGTCAATTCCAGCGTGGGCGGTGGGCCCGCCGTTGATCTTAGTAGGCGTGATGATGATGAAATCAGTAGTGGAGATCGACTGGAACGATATGCGGCAGGCGATCCCAGCCTTCTTGACGATGATTTTGATGCCTTTGACTTATTCCATTGCTTATGGGCTTATCGGTGGGATTGGGAGTTACATTGTTTTGCACCTATGGGATTGGGGGCATGAACTTTTGGTGAAACTTGGAATGGTAAAAGGCGTGAGCCAGAGCCGTGAAGTCAATGACGCACATGATAATAGCAATGGAAAAGCGCTTGAAGTTTAGGAATCTAGGATTGTGACTGTGTCTACTTTTCTTATTTTCGTTTTTGTTCATTTTTCAATTGTTGTGGTAGCTAGGAGATTTGGAAGAAATGGATTCATATGAATAGTCAGATTATGTAAATATCATTTATATAGCTTTCGGTGCTTCTTTATAGTTTCCCATTTTTACTTTTTGTCTTCTTTTTGCTACCATTTGATTTTAAATTTGACTAAGCAATAGAAAGGTTGGCCAGTCTTGGACTATTGGTTTCTAATTTTGTTTTATTTATGTATCATGGTTTGACAATTAAATTTACTAACTAAAGTGGATGGTGATGGATTTTCAAGTTATATCAATTATATATGAACTTTAAAATTTGTTCTACAATTATGTCGTGGGCAGTTTATATATGGCAAGACAGATCGAGTTTAGAGGGATTCATGCTTAGCTTGGTGCTTTTTACCTAGGGGTGAAAATGCGCCTTTTTAAAGAAAAAATTTTAAAAGTTAAAAAACAAAACTATGGCGATTAATAACTGCCCACATTTTCATATTTTGCATAAAATATGTATATATGTTGTGTATTTGCTTCTTAATTGAAAATGACAAATATTATAAATGTTTGAAAACTTAAGGTTGTGGTGATCTTAGTAGATCTTTATTTGCGCCAGTCGCTTTTTCTTCTCAATATGGTAGGTAAGTGAAGCAATATTTTTCCAGCTGTTTTTCTAGGTACTTTGTCCTTAGTCAAGATGAGTTTTGAGTCTCTTTTGTATAATTATTATATATTTTAGCGGGGGAGAACTTTTCCCAACCTGACCATATTCAAAGATTTATATTTGTTTTGCACAAATTTTTCCTCAAGTGCTTCCTTTTATTTATAATTAGGCAGACAGTTACGAGAAACTTTTGAGCATTTGTTTGAACACGTAAAATTCACCAAGAACTTCTCACGATTACAATTAAACATACTGTAATTTAGACAAACAATTAGCCCCGTGGTGGGGGTGGGTTGAGAGGACCACAATCTAATTTGGCACCTAATGGATTTGGGAGTGCAACGAGTAACAAACATCGTATCAAAGAAGGCAATGTTTAGTGGGGAATTAGTGGGGAATTAAGTTTAGCCAATAGCAAATTGAAACATCTCAACAGGTACGGGAGAACATTAAACTTTGCAAGAAGCTTGGGTGGCTACCTCATATTTGCCACATACAACTTTCGGACATGAATGATTATTCTGTTTAATAGATGATAACATTTTAATTTGGCCAGAGAAAGATAAAGGATAAAGGAGGGTGGGTTAGAGAACAAATTCTTGCCTGCTTTTGATCTGACAAGAAACATGCTGCTGTGTCATTTTAAAGGAACATTTTCTGAGCTTCTTTATAACATCAATGTAACATTAGATCCACCAAAGACAACATAAACATTGTGCACTTGTCATATTTTTATGGATGATAGGACAGATCTTAACAATAATGGAGCACGTAGTGTCAAGTCGTGTTCATATGTCGGGTTTATATTATGTCGAGCTATGAGTATTAAATTATATAGGTCAATTATAAATACTTTATGTCGGGTTCAGATAATATTAAGACATTGGTATAATTGAAAGAGAACTCCGATATGATTCATTTGCCCGAATAAATGAGCCCCATCAAAACCCTATTTTCTATTACACGAGTCAAACGAACTGCTTGACAAATTTGAGCAATTCAAATCCAATGAAAATACGAGAAATTAAAAAGGATTTTTTGTTGAACCAAAAATATTTTTTGTTGATTATTTATTTTCTGTTGTACCTAATACCAAAAAATACGAAAAATATCTTACGCCAAAATAAACGAACCGTAGTCTGAAAAATCCACAGCTAATGTTTCTCTTTTGTAGTAGATTGTATCCTGGAGACAACCCAAAGGGAAAAAGGTTCTGCTCACTGTTTTGGCCCACAAATTTGATGCTGGTCTATGATGCGGCCCAACGGGCCTAAAAGGTTCGTCTCCTTTACATAATATCTAACCAGGCACCCAATCTCCAGAGTCGACGAAACAACGTTAAGAAAGTAGCTTAGAAGACGAGGTGTAAGCTCCAATGGGAAGTGTCAGTAACGCTTGGTTTTGTTCTTCTTCAGTCCTCATAGCTCCTATTGAGAACAAGAGGGTGTGCAATTTTGTAATGTCTACTTCGAGGAATGCCTTGAAATCGAGCAAGATTTATTGCAAGCTACCTGGGACTGAGAGTAGTGGGATTGAGCAGAACGCCACAAGCCGTAGACCCTACAGTTCCGAGACCAAGATGGACGAGTACAACATTGCGATGAAGAAGATGATGAGGAACCCTTATGAGTATCACCATGATCTTGGTCAGCTCTCTTTTACTCCCTAGTATTTATTCTGAATAAGTCATATCTAATTGGCATTCAGGATTTTGGTCTATTATGGCAGATTGGGTTTTGGGATTTTGTTCACATTGTTTAGTTTCATCGGTTTTTTTTTTTGTAAAGGTGTTTGATTCGTGTCTTTTTTAGTATCCCAATTCGAATCTGCATGACTGAAAATCTTTTTCTTGTTTCTTTTTCCCCTTTTCGGATCCTCGGATGTTCGGGGCACTTGTGATCTTAACTTGAGTCATAAAATATGATTGTGCCTTAAGATAACGATGCCTTTTAGAGAAGTGAATAAAAATAATGGGTGTTAATTATCTTTTTCAAAAAAAAAAAAAAAAAAAAAAAAAAAAAAAGGTTTGGTTAACCAATGAAAAATGCAGGAGATGCTAGAAGAGCAACTGCTTTAGTACATGTCGCGCCAGTTTTACAAGATAATGTATTTTTATTTATCCTTGAAAAATTTTTGGAAAGGTGCCAATGAAAAAGTACCGCATTGAGCATTCCTTTTGGTTTTCTTTTTCCTTGTTTAACAAAGAATTAATTCTTCTTTCTCTTTTCTTTCTTTTGAGAAAGGGTTTTCGACTGTTTGAACAAATTAGGATTGGATCGTATTTATCCAAAAGAAAGGGTTTTTGACTGTTTGAACAACTTAGGATAGGATCGTATTTATTCATATATAAAGTAATCATATGATTCATATATGTCTCAACAAGCATTGCCATTTTGCTGAACTTTGTTGATAGAAGAGATTCTGGGATCTATTTGTGGGAGCTAACTGGACAAGGATTTGGGGAAAAGGGGAATTATGGGATATGGATTATGCCTTTGATATAAATGGTAATGTGGATAGATTATTCAAAGTAACATTTCAAATAAAGAAAGGAAGTACCACATTATTTACTCAGACTTCCTAACTGGTTTATGTGCAGGCATGAACTATACTCTGATAACTAATAATCTGATAGTGGGCTCCCAGCCTCAGAAACCTGAAGATATAGATCACCTAAAAAAGGAAGAGAATGTGGCATATATTCTGAACTTGCAGCAGGACAAGGACGTTGAATATTGGGGAATTGACTTGCAATCAATAATTAAAAGATGTCGAGAACTTGGAATCCGTCACATGAGGAGGCCTGTGAGTAAAATTTTCTTTTAGCACTGCTATTTAACATACAATAGATCCAATTTGTTTTGGTATAACCTGTAGAAGGTCCCACCTTGCTGACTAACATCCATTATTTCTTGATCGACTTCGATGTGTGATGATTAGTTTCTACTTTCCATCAACAATTTCTATGCACTAGATGTAATTGTGAATATGAAGTTTGGAGAAAATTTGTGCTTGAAACTGGAAAATCTTCCAGGCAAGTGGTTTGTTAGGTTTTTCAAGTATAAGCTGAAGTAAATATATTGATTAATCAATTACATTGAGAGATTTCTGGTCCTTTTGGGTATTTGCCTTGGAGCATTTGTCTATGAATTGTAGGCAAGAGATTTTGATCCGGATTCGTTGCGAAGTGGATTACCTAAAGCTGTTTCATCATTGGAATGGGCCATTTCTGAGGGAAAAGGAAAAGTTTATGTGCACTGCACAGCTGGATTAGGAAGGGCCCCGGCTGTTGCAATTGCTTACATGTTCTGGTTCTGTGGCATGAATGTGAGTCCTTAACTCTTTAAGTCTTTTGTATGTCATTATACCTTTCCTTGAAAAATCCACGCATAATCTCCATATCCATTCCTTTACAATTTTTGGAAAAACCAGCAATTTCTAAACTTTTGACAACTTAGCATTTAGATGGGTTAAGTTTAAACTGTTGCATATACTGCTTTGAATTTTGAAGCAGGACTGTTTAACCGAGTTACTGAAATGTTCCACTGGTTTCTTAGATAAACAATTTGAATTTTGCAACATTCTTTGATTTGTGGTTATGTGACAGCTGAATAAAGCATATGATACGCTAACTTCAAAGAGACCTTGTGGACCCAATAGAAGTGCAATACGTGGAGCTACTTATGATCTGGCTAAGAATGATCCATGGAAAGAGCCCTTTGAGAACCTTACAGAAAATGCGTTTGAGGGTATAGCAGATTGGGAGAGGAATTTGATACAAGACCGTGTTCGTTCCCTACGTGGAAGTTGAGCACCTAGGTAAGTATTCCTTCTTTTGAAATTCAAATTGCTCTGAGCCTAATCTGAAATTTAGTTAAGTTGCTAAAAGCCTTGGGCCTCGGATATTGAACAAGCTTCATGGATGTCAAGATACCCTGTAAATCATGCAAACAGTTACGTAACAGTATTCAGCAAAGTGTTAGTAATGGATGAGGAATCTTCCAGGCAAGCATGCAACGGCCAACATCAATTAGGATTCTAAGTAAGGATGAACAATAGCAAATAAGGGGATATTATCCTCATTAGTATCAGTATTCAAACTAAGATGATTATTATTATTGTTATTTAAGATTAAGTGCAGTAGTAGTTCATCTTTATCTTGGAGACGTTATAAGGCTATCTAGCCTGTTGCTTGAAGAAATAAAGGATCAGAGAATTATTCTACACTCTTTTTAGTTTGCTTGGAGGCTCAAGGTTCCTCGAATCACCCTCCCATTCTTATTTTTTATTCAATTCACGACCACCATAGGAAATATTAGGAAGAAGGACCCTGCTTCCCAGTCAGTCCAACCCCCTAATTTAATTACAGAGACCCACGCAAAACTCCTAGTTTAATTCCAGAGGGACTTTCTCAAATATTAAGCATGACTGACTGCACATGACCCAGTTGTCAAGCCAATATTTAGGCTCATAATTCCAGATGGGATGCCTTTCTGCTCTCTTAGCTTAGTCTTAGAATCTCTTGGAATGTGCATCGTTGCTAGATCTTATATATGCCAACAATAGTATATCTTGGCTATAACAAGTACAAAAGCCAATGTAAAGAGTATGGTCTCTACACTATTCATTGCACAAACTTGAGAAAGAAATGTTCTTCTACTTCTTTTCATCTTTTGAGTTAACTGAGTCATCTTTCTACCAGATGCCAAGCCAAATGAAGTAGTTATTTTCATTCAAAAACATAGTCATGAGCTTGGCATACAATTTCCAACCATATGGGTTGTTGATATTTTTGAAACCATTTTGATGCAGGTATCCATGTCATTAGAAATTCCAGACGTTTCAACGATTATGAACCATCAAGCTGGTACAGCCGTACAGGGAATAGGAGGGTATGCAACTTCATGGCTGTGCTCAGAGCTGGGGGCCTGACAAGAATGCTTTACTATCCTTCTTGAAAAAGAACTTAGAATATAGCCTAGAAGTTGTATATATGATTTAAAAGTAATATATCTATTCGTAGCAAATAAATTTGTAGTATAAACTTTTCCAGTTTTATGAGATTTTATCATCAGACTGGAAATCATAGCGCCTATACCTGTGAATCTGAACAGTTTGATGCATTGCTACAATGAGTTTAACCAGAATACATTTCAACTTTTCTTGAAAAGCTCATATATAGGAAATCGCATGTCATTACAATTGATAGGTGCTGTATGTAGAAGAGGAATATCGGGTGGTTTGTAGATCATTTTCTTCTTCATTGCAAGGTTTGGTATGGAAGTTAATGCCTTCTTACCTCATGTACTTGGGTCCGCTTATATATTAAAAAAAAAAATTGTTATTTCTTCATAATCTTGAAAGGGTTTTTTCACCGTGTTAATGTGAAACTAAACTTGGTAAACTTATCAATATTCAGGTCATTAGTTTTGATTTAACAGTTAACCCAATCACCGGTTTTATTATTTGACCAAATTCCGTCGTATTAAAGCACAAGTGGATGCATGAATGGAGAGTGCATTAGATGGTGCAAATCAGCAGTATCGTACACGCATGGCATGTCTTGGAGTGGCGACCATCACAATTCTGCAACCAACATATGTTTTATATTTACAAAATTTTAGGAAGTCGAGACTGTCCGGAGCTTGGCAAGCTGTTGTTGGCGACGTCCTAAATGGAATGCTGTGACTATCCACAATAAACATACCTGGTGTAGTTCATACGAAGTAGCATAGCATCAAAATTCTTGCTGAAAATAAAAATTCATGAAAGAAGCATATGCATTACATATAAAGAAGTCCGTTTTGCACTGCAATTTCGTAGGCCAAAAGTCCGCTTTTAAACAAAATCGCAAAAAGTGTCTCGTTAGGAGTGTCTTTTTTTTTAAAATGTCAACACAATTTTGAAGGGCAAATTGTGATTTTACACAAAAGTTCAACTGCATTTTTAAATTGCACGTTTTGAAATCGTTATTTTTTAAACCTCACATTTTGAGCTAAACAAGAGCCAAATATATAGGAAGTGACACCATTTAGTAAGGACAAAAACAAGGTTCAAAACAGTGACCGCAGGTCTCTTGTATCAATAACCAACGAATTAGGGTTTGTTTTATCCAAACCAAAAGGCAAAGAGGAACACAGAAGAAAAAGGGGAAGTCATATATATACATACAGGCAGGGCAAAGATTGAGACAGTGGATGTTCTGCCATTGAGAGTGCTGAAAAGTAGCTTGTACATCCCTGCTGCTGTAGCATCTCCAAGTCTTTGAATGAATACATCTATGCATACCTGCAGTAGCATGAATTATCAGAGAAGTGTTCTAATGAGTTTTTGGATTCACCTTATTTGTGTGTGGTACCCAATTATTGCAGTAGAAAATAGCCAATGAAACATTGTGTGTGTGTGAGTGCATGCACATGCTTGTATATATATTGCTTAAGATCAAAGCCCTATCTCAACTTGAGGAAGAGTTTGAAATTTGAACATTCATAACCAGCTGCAACTGCATTTCTGTGCAAAAAATTAAAACATACATTAAAATATATTCAGGAAAAAAAGGGAGTCATGCCTTAGCTTTGTATTTCTCATCCTGTGAGACAACAGTAAATAGGAGTTCTCTTCCGGGCCTGGTCACAACATAAGTAACAACCTGCACAATATTATCGTTGCAAACTATAAAACCCACTTCACAATCTTATAAGACTAATGCTATTTAGCATATTGTTATACAACTGCCATTTACCTAGAATGACTGGCAACGAAAATTAACTCTTACTTTTTTTTTACAAGGGTTGTGTGGCAGTCGTATAACAGTTTCCTAAATAGCATTACTTATCCTATATCAACCTTCAACTTCAGCTGTCTTTCTTCCTAAGCCCAACAGAATTCCACTTTGCGAAGGTAAAAGTGGAAAGTAAATTTAATCATCAGTAAAACAAAGGGATGCCTGCATGATGAGCAAAACATGGTATAAGAAGAATGACACAGATCTGGCATTTATAGGAAACAAACCTTTCGCAAGGTCTCGGAAACAGCAATGACTACCCAAGTTGGCCAAACAGCAATAGCAACCAAATTCAAGAAGGAAACAAATGGAGCAGAGCAAATAGCTGTAGTAACCCCAGCAACAGTAAGAATGCGCCCCTGTACTTGACCAGTAAAAGCAACTTAAACACAAGTTACTAAAAATGAATTACATTGAATAAACAAAATTACTATAATGTCAGAAAATTTTCCCATGCTTAAATATTCAATGAAAAAGACCAACTTAATTATGTTTATCATCACTGCAAAATTTGCAAAGGAAGTGGATACATGAAACTACAAGGTTTCCAAGTATGCTGCTCTTGATTCAAAACTAACAGCAGGGACTCAAGAATGCATTAACCCAGAAGAATTCAAACTGCAGCAGAATACAGGGACCATCTAGATTTTACCATACAAAATATTTTGGTTAGAATCATTAGCGGAAATCATCTAGAGAGTCAAGGATCTACACGCTCTAGACAGTATATATCATTTTCTTTGTTGTAACAACATGATATAACATCAAACAGACTGCAAAAAGTCAATCTTTGACATAGCATACCGTCAAGGTTAGTTGTCCAGCAAGGATAAAAACAGCAATGAAGCTATTTATCTGGGCAAACAATCTTCTTCTGCCAACAGAGCTAGTAACAGTTGTGGCAATTACAGTCACTTTCTGCAGTAGCCGAAAAAGGCAAACTTCAGCTTAAAGAGGATACAAAATTGAATTAATAACACACAGGAACAATGATGATTGATGAAACTAAGCACAGCAAACTAACTCAACCAAGCCATAATTCCCAAGTACAAATTAAGCACTGCAAATAAAACCTCTACAATACATGCTAGCTTTTATAATTTTTGGGAATGAATACCAATTATTTTTTGGATAAGTAATTGGTATTCAAGGAACTTAAGCTTTATTGATTAATATAAATGGAAATGAGGAGATCAATCTGCGTGGTCCCTAAAAGAATGAGAAGATTACAAAGTTGGCTTAAATAGAATTACATGAAAAAAGCCATTCTTCTTGAGAATTGGAGGGAGGTAAAGAAGGCAAAAATAAAAATATTATTATACATAGGCTTCATAAGCACATGCATGACTTTCCCTGTTAGTCAAATCGTACAAAATATATTGAGAGGCTGATTTTGAAATAAAAGTGCATGTCTTCGAAAGAGGATTAACTTACTTGAAAATAGAAGAATGAAGAGACAACTGCACTCAGCCACAGGAACAAAGACATGTACAACAAATAAGTTGATGACAAAATAAGCCGGAATCCATCTAAGGCAGCCCAAAGCTGAGGCTTTGCCATGGAAGTAGACGACTTGGGAGAACAACTTTTGAGAGTGCTTGCAGTCTGCCCATCAGACTGACTTTGTTGATCAGGATCAGTTTCTCTAGAAATCAAAAGAAACCAAGTCAATAAATATGAGGTTTGCCCCTACATCCCAAATCCCACCCGTAGTGCTTCCGAGTTAAAGGGTTTTTTTACACAGTTATGATCAACATGATTACATAAAGCTTACGTAAACTACACATTGGCAAATAGATTTTCAAGATTGTTAAACTCTTATTAAGTGATTTTTTCGAAGTTTGAACCAAATCAGATATATTTTTGACATCACATTTCAAAATCTAAGTTTGTTATTATTTATTGGCTTTTCTCATGACAAGTTGGAAATGATACACCCTGCAAAGACATGAAATTACATCAAATATATGACAATGTAGGACCTTAAGATCCAGAAGCTTATAGCTCATTAATGCGCATGACTACACATTTATCACAAAGTTGCAACAGAATTTATGGATTTGTTTGCAATTCCCAAAGCATTTAGTTTCAGCATGCAACTGCTCTGAAGATCAGTAAACTGATCCACACACACCCCCCCCACCCAAAAAAAAAAAAAAGAAGCAAATAAATGAAAAAGGAAAGAAGAAAAGAACAAGGATGAATACAACCATGAGAATTTCACTATTATCTCCAAGTTCCAATAAAGCATTATTTATAGAGACTTATGCCTATAAAAATATGAAAATGTGGCTAACCTGATGGGAGATAATTCCTCAGGAAGACTGGAGTCATGGGTCACATCCTGGTTTATCCCTTTTGATGACTGTGCAGCAAATTCCATTAACAAAGCAGCAAATAAAAGTAGAACTGCAAGAAATCAATCCATGGGTTAGAAACCCACCACTTAAAAAAAAAAAAAAAAAAAAAAAAAAAAAGGAAAAATAAGAAAAATGCAATTTACAATATCCAAGCAACTGAACAAAAAAACTTACATGGCCCCAAACGAGCCATTCCTGTGGCAAACAATGACCCAAAAAGCTGGCCAAGTGTGGCACCAGCACCAATGAACCCAAACAATCTTGAACCTGACTGAATACAGACAAGTCAAATATGTACCTAAAATCTGTACTCGTTATCATATATCATATGAAAGAAAACGGACCTCACTGTCCATCACATCAATTACTCTTGCCCAAGTTGAAGAAATTGTAATTAGATTAAGCAGAGCAACCTTCAAAGAAGCAAAAATTCCTATCACAACGTAAATTTTGGAAATAATGACATTTGATAGTAAAACAAATCACAAATAAACCTTAAAAAAAATAATAAGATAAGTTCATACCCAAAGGAAGAATCCAATCCTCACTAACATATAACACCATCCGTGGTTATCCCAATCTACAGAATATGTAGAACTGGCTTGGTTAATGTCAACCTTTTGATCCTCTTTTGTAGTGGAGGATGTAGCCATTGAATCCTGTACAAGGAAAAAGGGACCAATTTAACATAAATGAATTAAATTTTTTGAGTCAATAGCAGCCCAAATCAGAAGCATTTATCTACTCATGAGATTCTCATTTTACCTTCAATGTGGATACTGAATATTCAGCCGACGATGAAAGCCACAGAATGAAGAATACAACAAGTGATACACTAAAAAACCTGTGTATCAAAACCAAAGCCTGAAATTTCAAGAAGCACCATTACAGGACGATACGTAAAGGAGCATAACATAAAATTACAAAAAAAAAAAAAAAACAACAACAACAACAACATTGTAGGTTGTAGGTGAATTTGATTAAGCATTAGTTGAACCCCTAAAAAAATGAGTGTCGCTCAAGTACCATTGTGAAACAAATGCGCAAGTATTCTAGGTAATCAATGAATTAACCAGACTACATGCCCTTACAATCAGGATTCAAGATGAACACACCAAAGAAGATAAGAGCAGTGACTGACTAATTCATCCCACGTAATATACCTACCTATACATGTCAACAGAGCTTAAGTCACTTTCTTGTAGTTTACCGATCAAGAAAAAAAAGGTCACTTTCTCGTAGTTAAGAGGTTGAGGTAGGTAAATCACTCATTGTTTATCAGTTTTGGAAAGCCCTGAAATTGACTTGAAATAGCCCAAATGCAGTAAAGATAAACATATAAGCATAGTTAATCCTCAGAAAAACCAAAATATATATATTATAGACATTGCAATCACCAGTTTTACCCATTGAAACCACAACATTGCGCATGAGAATGCTAGTCGTGTTCTGCTATAATACTTTGCATTGCCCACGACATAACTCATAATTACTTGAATATGACAATACCAAAAAAGTATCATTTGACCATTCCCAAGCTAACATTATTATAGCCCACCAAATATCATAGTCCCCTTCTTCATCATCAACCTCAGGATAATCAATGTACATCCCATATTCACTCACCGACATCATATATAAGTAACATAAAAAGATATACAGAACCATATAATTCATTCCAAACTGAACCTGAGGTCAATTTATGGCAAAACATCAGTAGTCAATCAAAAGACTAAGCTAAGAACTTCATACACATGAAAAAACGAATCTGGGTATCTCATATACAGTGAATTCATACATACCTTGCCTTTGGAAAGGTGAGGCAAAGAGAAAATGAGAGTGGAAAGAGGCGCAGCAATCAAAGTTAGCACCAAGGAACCCACAAAGAGACCCGGTAGGTTCGATAGGCCCAAAGAGATGGCACCCTCATCCCGCAATGGAAGCACCACGAAATACGCGCTCAAGATCTAACGGTTGAAAAAAAAAAAAAAAAAACAGACCCAGTTGAGTGAAATAAGAAAAATGAAATCTTGATAAAGCTAAAATCGGTGAGAGGAAGAATCAGTGTGGAGGTCGGGCTTACGAAGAAGAAGCAGGAGGAGGAGTGGAGCAACGCGGAGGTCTCGTGAGGGTGCACTGTAACGAAAGTGGAGAGGATCGCATCCAAGCGAGGCCTACTTATCAGGTTCATCATCGTCTTTGTTTGTCACTGATCTATCCAAACCTCAAAGGGAGGAAGGGAGGATTTTTGAGTTCTGTTGCTCACAGAGTCACAGTATACGAGAACTCGCCAATTCTCCAGCTCCAAGGTCAAAGGTTGGCTTTTTTTTTTTTTTTTTTTTAATTCACTCTCTACAAATAAGCGTCTCACACGTAGACATCACACGCACAAGCCACAAACCATCCATTCCTGCCCGTCACATTTTCTCCTACTGTGACCAAACCAACCATCGATGATTGGCACGTGCTGCAGAGGAGCTAAAGCGCTAGTCTTAGCTCGTTCTGAAGTCCTCATCAGACAATCTGCCACTTGGATTCCAAACCCTGTCCCTAGAAGAAGACTCCACTATCATCGTCATCTTGGAACCCTCCTGAAACTTTCTTCTCCGCCTTCACCGCCATCAATGGCTAGTGCTAGTGGGGTTTCAACAATATCCAATGGAGGAGACGGCGTGATTCGCTTCCCGCTGTCTCCTTCCAGCTCGCTCGTTATCCAGAAGGGGGACATCACCCGGTGGTTCGTCGACGGCTCCACCGATGCCATAGTCAGTGCCTCTCTCTCTCTCTCTCTGCGTGTGTTTTCTTTTGGGTATTTTCTTTGTGTCGTGGAAATGATAATCATCTTTTCTTAATGATCTCAAGAGTAAGACGACCTAATGGAGGATTTCTAGGGACTTTTTATTTATGATTCTATTATATGAAAATGAGCCTCGGTGGGGATTTTGATTAAATTAATATTTGGTTAGCTGATTGATTCAGTTCAGATTATGTGTACCCCATCATCCAGTGTAGGTCAGTGTACCTCACTGGGTGCTGTTGTTTGCTAATTCAATAATTCGGGGTTCTGAAAGTTTTTAACTTTATTTTGATATAGTTTCTTGTTTGTAATGAATTATCAACTAGTATGAGTTCCAGGGCATATTCTTCCTTTTGATGGACTTATTCTGCAGGTTAATCCAGCAAATGAGCGAATGCTTGGAGGTGGTGGTGCAGATGGAGGTAATTCACACGATCTCATCTGTTATTTGTTGTATGTAACAATCCTTAGCTAGCACTCACCTTGAAAACCGATTTGTAAGGGGAGGATCCCCTAGAGCTTATATACACATGGGTAAGATTGTATTTAACCAATATGAGATATTTGTGATCAAAACCGTTCACAACGCTTCCAAATCTGACATCCACGATGGCTCATTCTATCAATATTGATCTGGTGGTAGCCTTCTTCTTTTTGGCAAATTCACTTATTTATCAATATTTAATAACTTAATACTATGTTCATACATCATGTTAAGACATGTTAATCCAGCTTATAGGTTGCCTACTTAGCGACTTGAACCCGTAACATGGTGTCTGCTTTGATAACAATTGTAATAAACCTTAGTTAGAACTCATCCTTGAAAACCGCTTGTAAGGAGATGGTGCTCACGAGCTTATTTACACATGATTAATATTCCACTTAACCAATATGAAACACTTGAGATCGTAGTATTGTAGTAAAAGTAACCGTAACTTTGATCTTTTCATTTCCTTTTCTTTTCAGCTATACATAAGGCTGCTGGGCCAGACCTCCTACAAGCCTGTTATAATGTTCCAGAAGTCAGGCCTGGAGTTCGTTGCCCCACGGGAGAAGCAAGGATTACTCCGTAAGCTGTTCTAGTTTAAGATTTGCTTTTGACTTATGGTATAATTCAATTATCTTAGAAAGTTGGATGTAATTTCACTCTTGAAATATTGAAAGTGTCAATTTAGTTAAGAAAAAGGCAACCATGTTAACCTTATTAGGTGGGATAATTTCGCATAGTGTGTTTTCTTCTGAAAAAACGCAGCCATGTGATAATCCCATCATTGTGGTTATTATATTGATGAATCGTGTATGTGTTTCTATAAGGAAATAAAAAGAAATTTGTCATTTCTTGGGGTCTTGAAAGGACAGGGAAACATATAAGGACTTTTGAACGGACATTGAAAAGGGATATAGCTCTAGTTACTTAAATAAATGGTATGATCTTTGGCACAAGAAGAAGAGGTTGATCTGTATCATCTTCATCTGGTTCTCATCTGGTACATAGTTTAGAGATCAAAATCATATTTTAACCTTTAACATTAGCAGCAAGCATCAATATACTGACATCTTGTTACTATGCAGAGGTTTTAACTTGCCTGCGTCTCATGTAATCCACACTGTCGGGCCCATCTACAATGGTGATAGCAACCCTCAAGCCTCTCTGAGAAGTGCATACAGGTAGTTATGGTGTATTTTGCTGCAATTTTAGTTAGAAGTTTTATATTTCGTTTCTAAATGTGATTTCTTCTTGCCAAAACGATACAGGAACAGCTTGATTGTTGCCAAAGACCATAACATTCAATATATTGCATTTACTGCCATATCTTGTGGTGTATATGGGTAAGTTGAAAACTGAACTTAACATGGTGTTCCTTTCCTTGGATTGCACATATTTTGTATAAATTACATGGACACCTTATCTTCTTGGTTGCTTGTATCGAATTGTAACATATGTTGCCCAATGGAGAATTCATTCACCTGCGTGATATGGGCTGACTCATAAAATTACGGCCTTTCAAAGTGACTACAATCATAGTTTAATGTGCTTTTAATTGATTTCTAACCAGTCACATTAGGAAAACTCCCATGTTCTTCATAATTTTGACGACACAAACATTATGACAATTATTTGCTCTACAGAATTTATAAATGACTGAGGTCTTTTATATATTCTAATTTTCCTTGTTAAATGTCCTTAAGAAATGTATGACAAGTTCATCTTATCTTTCTATTCCTTATGATATTCTTGCAGATACCCCTATGATGAAGCCGCAATGATCGCTATATCTACAGTTAAAGAGTTTCGAACTGACTTTAAAGAGGTATTCAATGTTTATTTTTTGCCTCATGTTTCCAATTTCTTTACTTTGTTTTATGTGGAAAAAGTTTGTTGCTCCTTACAAATATATCATTCTTATGAATAGAACCTTCTTGGATACTTGGTGCCATTTATATGATGCATTCTTTGCAGGTTCACTTTGTTCTGTTCTCGCCAGATGTTTACAATGAGTGGTTGAACAAGGCAAATGAAGCATTGAAAGATTAGTCTATTCTACCAGCTAGCTATGGGAAAATTAAGTGTATATCTATATGCACCACTGTTCTAATTTGAAGTTGATGGTGGCTTGTGTGTGGAAGTATTACTTTAGAGAAGGTGACCTTTCTTTGGGAAATATGGATTATGCTGGTGCTTGCTATTCTGTTATGTATCATTTGTCCTGTCCCTGTAAATGAAACCCGTTTGAATGCTAGTTGAACTTCCATGACCATAATGCGCCTGTTATGTGCATCTAATACTAGGAAAACATGCTTTTTATGCTTTTATGTATCATTGTGTAACTTTTCTTCCCTAGCATAAGTGCAGATTCAGTTCTGAAATGTTCAGTACAATCTATAATTTGACCTGGACAATTCAATCTGCGACATGTGGTGTCATATATAAAATCTTTCCAGGCATTGACCTTGGCATTTTGAAAACAAGCACCAAATGCATACAGCTATTAAAAAATCCGAAAAGAGTAGTACAATATCAATATCATATAGACATGACTGGCATAGCTTCCTTTCATGTAAAACATCCTTTTCACGGCCATAAACAGTCACAACCAACTATAAAGTTCCCATTTGACTATGAACTTGAAATACTAATCAATCCCTTTCTGGCTTCAGAATTCCGTATTCTTGCCTACTCAACTGTTAAAGGGTTGGCAGCCCTTCTCTTTGGTCTTGCCTTCAGATTTCTGTGGTCTTGCCTATTCAATCTGTGACTTTCTGTCATTGAATTTGAACCCAATACATACCCCTTTGCAGGGTATTTCCTTCCATCTCACCATTTTGTGCATAAATGCCCATATCTCTTAAATTTCTTCTTCTTCCATCATTGTTGTGTAAATGAATGGCTTCCCACTAAACAAGAAATTATTCAATACACCCGATATAGTATTTCATACTATGTAAATGAATGGCACCGTTTGGTTTGCGTAAAAAAAAGCCACCCTATGCGGCCTCCTTCTTAACTTCCAGTTCTAGCATAAGAAATATTGGACTGGGTCATTTTTTTTTGACACATTTATAATTATCGTAGTTCTTCATCTTGCATAATGTGTTTCGTAATTAACATCCACACAGTTCACTCGAAAAAAGGAGAGAAAAGATAATAGCCACTGAATTTTCTAGTCTACCGTTTGCTTTTGAGATAATGTGTCCATTTAGTTTAGCTATTTCAAAACATGTTTGAAAAAATAGTAATCTTAAAATGTAGTTAATAAAAAAACAATTTTTAACAACACATTCAAGAATTTTTATAAAATCAGCAAAAGAGTGTTGTTTCTGTCAAATGCAGTTAATGAAATCGTGGGTTTTTTAAAACGTACTCCTTTCAAACCACCCAATCAGAACACTGCAAATTTATTTAAAACTACACGTTTGGCCATCTTCATCATTGTCAAGGAATTAGTTCTATACATTACAGTGCTGAATGCACCAGCTCTCTCTCATACTCTGCCGCTATGCCACTTCAAGAACCGATAAGAGAAGAAAAGCCGCCTAGTCAAAACTTCCAAATCAACTTACAAGAAACAACAAGAAAATCCTTCCAAATCTACACGTCTATGTACCATGTACACAAACATTTTCTTTTTTCCCTTCTAAATTCTAATGAAAGAAAGGAGGATTTCAGACAAATCCTCCTTTGTCTGTGAAAGAAAGAAAGGAGGATTTCCCTTCTAAAAAGTCCACCAATAATGCACAGACAAATCCAGGGATTTCATTATGGTACAACAAACAGAAAACAACAAAGATACAGGTTGCTTGAGAACAGCATCTGAAACTCCAAAACAGTCCATCGCACACTGTCACACTCATGACTGAAACTAGAATATCAGAGCTATGAATCCTTGTCCTTTGATAAATTCCGGGGGAGTCTGCCAATAACACTTTCATCCACTATTTTATAGTGCTTTGAAAATTGTTGTTGGATCATTCCGCAATACCTATCCACATGCTCTTCATATTTGCTGTAGAAAGCAGGAACTGTTATCGATATGATGGTTCCTGCCACCATCAAATTAGAGAGAAGCTCAAGTCAGGAAAAGAGAGTATAGTTAGTTAAGCGGGACCACGTTCTTGTCGATCTAGGTATGATGGGCATGCAAGAAATGTTAATTGTGTGTTTGGAAGAAAAATATGGATTGTTACACTTGACTCATACTAGCACACAAGCAGGGCCACACAAAACATCCCATGGGGTTCATCACAAAACAGATTTATTGCAATGAAGGTTGAAAATAAGCTCTAAAATCTTGTCCAATGGACAGTACATATGACAAAAGGCCTCAGAGCCATAGCGTGGGGGTGGGAGTGAGGGCACACAATTTGTCTTACTTGTGACATTGTAAAGAAGTGTGCACAGTATGTACATACATATAATGACTTAGAAATGAAAACGTTAGGTTAAAAAAAAAACGTGAGTAGAAGAAACACGCATGAAGAAAGAGTTCACAATTCTAAAAACACTACACAGCACTAGTTTTACAGGTTCAGGATGAACGTGCATACCAATATATGCAAGCGTGAAGAAGGAGAAGAAGCTACCAATGACAGACAAGAGCCACAGACACACAACCACCTGTCAAAAGCATAATAGCATGTGAGAGAATTTCTTAAATCAATCAGTTAAAGACACAATGTAGAATCAAAAGAGAATTTCCATAGTTTCAGTGGGATAAGGATCCCAAGAACTTATTTGAATAGCAGAGAGCTCCATAAGGCATGCAGGGGGTTGGACCCAAATACAGTGGTTTGCAGTACCTGCCCTGCAAACCAAATAGAACAATGTTGAGAGGCGGAGCAGTTTTCCAAATGGAAAATGCTAGTCATTATTTGGGTTTAGGCTCTAGCAAACATTCATGGTCACCCCTGCACTTTGGAAATTTTCCCCACGTCTCTGCTCCCCCTTGGCATCAGTAAACCATTTTAATGGATTCTGACACACAGATCAACTCTCATTTTTACAATAGAAGAATATCCATTATCTATAAATCTTGATTGTCCCAAATTAGCCCCACTAGGTTTGCAACACCTCAGCATCTTTGAATTAGTATTTTGTTAACATAGACTGACCTTGAAAAAAAGTCTAAAATCTTTGCCAAGAGTGATATCGTGAGCCATAAGCAGCACATTATTGATTTTAACACGAAATGATGCTGCAGCATTGTTAACCATTTCCTCCGACAATACTAGCTCCGGTAATGTTTGTAATTGTCTGCTCAAGAATAAAAACAGTTCTCGTGATGAAAATAGTTTCAGTGCTACAATAGCAAAAGGATGTCATCAATATGTAGACCAAGGGTAGATTACTCATTACCTATCTCTAAAAACAGCATAGTTGGCACGAAGAAACAACAGTACAATTAAAATCAGTAACACGTCCGAACACATTGATAAGAACGATAATCCAGACCGCTCAAGGACGATCCAAGCAGCTGTAGCAACAACAATGATGCCAAAAGAAACATTCCGCCGCTTCCACAATAGAATATCAGCAGCTAAAAGGGAAAAACAGAGAAGTAGAGAATAAAGTGCAAGTAAAGCAATATCAACTGGAGGACATATGTAAATATGCAAGAAGGCTGTACCTGGTGAGAAATGACATGACAATTTTTATGACAAGAATGCTGCAAATTTATATATACTAGTTACATAATTTTATGGCAAATTGCATTTCGCTCATTAAAAAAAAATAAAATAAAAAAAAAAAAAAATGGTTCACTACCATTTAAATGCTCAACAAAAGTCTTAATCCAGCTACTTAGAGTAGGTTACAACATCAAACAGACAGAAAGGGCAGGGGGAAGAGAAACCAAAGGATAAACAAGGTCACAGCTTAATAATAGAAGAGTACCAGAAAAACAAAAAAGTTGGGCTGCAAAGGATACTATAATCCATCAAGTGAATCCTCAACAAAGGATTCATTCTCATCTCAGATCACGTGACTTCAACATATCTAAAGTACATCCACCTACTTTTGCATTTACATAAATTGAAAATGTAGCAGACTGATCAATCCATCTAAAAAGGCTGGTCTCAGCAAGCAAATGCAAACTTTCAATCAGAGAAGAGGGAAAAATTTCACCCGTACAATGATAAAAATCCAAAAACAACAATTTTAATTGCATAGAAGGAAGCAACAAAAATCTTAATGCCACTAAAACTTAGATCCAAAATATAGAAATTCTGTATATAACACTTGCATTGCTATAGTGACATTCACTCTGCATTGTCAATACTAACACTCCTGGAAAGTATACACCATAAAAGTCTTTGCAAGGCAAATGAATGCTCAAAGAAACAAAAGCAGACAGCCAACGCTTCAGCCAAACCTAGTCCAACATATAGACAGTGAGTCAACCTGTAAGGCAAACTTTGTGATTTAATCCACTCCTATGACAAGATGTAAATGGTAGCTGCTCCTGCAATATCATCTATAACTAGGATTCACATTGTATCTTGTTTCTTTTTCTGTACCGTTCTTTTTTCTAATTTTTTCAAATAATAAGTATTTCACCGTCCTCTTTGAGTTCAGCCAGTCTTGGGTTGCTTAATTTTTGAGTATCACATAACCGAGTGCCATAACAATAATCAACCAAATCAAGACCTCTCCTCTTTAACTTAATTTTCACATAATCCGATTCTTTTCTATTCATCCGTTTATTCTAGTAGTCTAACATCAAGTATAATTTCACAAATTGGAGTTGAAATTTTGAACCTTCGCAAAATAAGAAACCAAGAAAGATATCCAACTTTGGTAACTAGACGACAAAAGAAAAAAGCTCTCTTCTCTCTCTTCTTTCCCTCATCGGAGGAAGTGTTGAGGAGTGGTTTTTTAGTCTAAGGTGGGTGGCCGGAGGTGGTTAGAATGGGCTTATCAAGGAGATGGTCTATTGAAGCTAAGGATTTTGAGATGCTGGTGAAGGATGGGGAAGCTGGTTTAGAGATTAAGGAAAGAAGCAAAAGGTTGGTGAGGTCAGTGAAGTTGGAAAGTAATGAAGCTGTTTGGTTATCACATATTTTTGAAGAGCTGATCAAAGTGAAGGATTCCAGGGTCTTTCATGATCATTCTAAGCCGGGCTATCCTAGAATACTAGCTCAGAAGTGTTCTAACAGATATGGAAGTTTCTTGGTGATTGAAGAATGTGAGGGAAAGGAGAGGCGCAGGTCAGTTATGATACCGGAAGGGAAGAATCAGAAAGGATGGAGCAAGCTGGAGGCTGAGATTCAGATTGCTATTAGATTCTTTCAACCATTCCTGATGGCTCCAGAAAAGGATGATATGAAGAAAAGAAGGAGCTTTTCTGAGGTGTTACAGGCCACGGTACGTCCGTCGGAGGAACTATTTCTACCTTCGACAGAAACCATCGCTAGAGTTCCGAAATGGTTGTCGGGGGAAACTGGAAAAAATGCTGCGCCAAAGAAGAAGATGAATGTGAACGTTACTGGTCCAGAATCAGGTTCGATAACCATACTTAAACGCACAGATGGTTTACTTCCGGCGACTGCTAAGGGCAAGGAACTGATTGAAGGGGGATGCAAGGAAGTCTCAGGGAGTCAGCGATACATGTTGGAATTTCCGGCCATTCCTTCGCCGGTGCAACCTGTGCCTCCGGTGAAGATTTCTCCGGTGATTCCTGGATTGTTGGGCAGTGGCAATTTGTCGCATGCAGCGCTGGCTGTGCAAGGACGCAACGTACCTGGAGGGACGCACAATTCTGACAATGGACACGTGGAGTTTGGAGGTTTCGAATGCGTCAAATTAAGGAACACTCTGGAAAAGATTCAGCAAGAGATACAAGAATGTCTGAAGCGCATGGCGAAGGGGAAATGTGGGCATTGCGCTTGTGGGCTTTCGGGCCTTGGGCCTGAGCCAACCAACCAAATTGCAATGGAGGGTGTTACTATACAGCCCAAGCAGGTGTTGAGCGGTGGAGAAAGGAATAAGATAAGAGGGAGACAGAAAAAGAAAAAAAGGCCGGTCAGGGTGAAAAAAGTTCAAGTGGGCTGGATGAAGAACGGCGATCCAGGAGCTTCATCGTCCACTGCTGGCCATCAAACAACGATGGGTCAGGCGCCGGGAGGTCCATCGGCGATATCTGCGCGGGGCTTACTAGGAAAAACACCCCCTAATGGTGTGTTGGGGTTGTCCGGCATGAGGGATGGTTTATTACAAGTGGGTCGGCGACAGACAGTGCCGATGGGGAGAGACAAAGCGCCGGAGGTGGTATTGGGCGACGGCAGAGGCTACGAAGCCCAAGAAGATTGGAGGATAGCAGTTCCGGCAGGTAAGGAGTCTCGGGCTTTGGTGGCGGGGGGTGGGTCTGGGTCTCTGGTAGTCCAAGCGGGTTGGGCGACTGGTTCAGACCTCCCGGAAGGGTCTGGGTCAGACCTCCCGGCAGTCACTGCTTCTCCGGAAATGTCGCCTAGACCGAGGACTCCACCCAGTTCTAAGATTGCGGAAGTCTGGGAACAAACAACAGAAAAAGGGGAATTAATTTCTCCCAGGGCAGGATTGGAGGTTGGGTTAGTAGGAGGAAGGGAAGGTTTGGAGGAGGATTGTGAGGGAACTTTGTTGGAATCAAGGAATGAAATGGATAGGGGACCAACTCAAACCAGCTTGGAACTATATAACTCTCCACGTATTGTGGAGAAATCTGCTCCAACTCAGGAAATTCCAGTGGTAGGATTGGAATTAGAGGTATATGAAGGGGAGAATCTTATTCCATTAATGAGTTGCTCAGCTCCGGGAAATAAGGGGAAGAAGGGATCTAAGTCAACAGACAGGGTTTTGAAGCTTGTCAAGGAATTTAGCCAATTCGTGGGAATTACGTGCGATGGGTATGAAGGAAAACTATTGGAGCTGTTTGCGGATATCATTGCAGAAAATGAAAGGAAGGGGGCAGGTGTAGCATCTAATGCGGGAAAGAAAGGATTGAGGGAACTCAATAATTTGGTAAGTTATATCAATTATGAAGGGAGTTCTAGTCGGGTTAGGGCTAAAGGAAGGGCACAAAGAGATAACCCATGAAGCCAAGAATTATTTCTTGGAACGTGAGGGGACTAAATGAGGGCAATAAATGTTTGAAGGTAAGAAATTTACTTAGACAATGGAAGGGGGATATTGTTTGCCTTCAAGAGACGAAAATGAAGTATATTTCCAATGAATTTGTGAGAAATTTATGGGGATGTGTTTATGCGGACTGGGTTTTTGTTGCATCAAAAGGAGCATCGGGTGGAATCTTATTGATGTGGGATAGAAGGGTGGTCACAAAGATTGAGGATTATGTGGGAGAGTTTGTTGCAGCCTGTTCTTTCAAGAACGTAGAAGATGATTTTGTTTGGGCTTTTGCGGGGGTCTATGGCCCGAATTTTGATCACATCAGGCACCGGCTATGGGAGGAGTTGGCTGGTCTTACCAGCTGGTGGAATATGCCTTGGTGTATCGGCGGCGATTTTAATGTGACTCATTTTCCTAGCGAAAGGGCGGAGGGAGCACGCCGTACTCGTGCAATGTCAGACTTTTCAGACTTCATAGCTGAGCAGGGGCTTATGGATCTCCCATTAGCCGGAGGGATGGTCACATGGTCAAATTCTTATTCTCGGTCTAGGATCGATCGATTCTTAGTCTCTCCAGAATGGGAAACTAAGTATCCTAGTTTGATCCAGAAAAGGATGCTTAGACTGTGCTCGGATCATTTTCCCATCTTGCTCGATTGTGACGGCATGACAAGAGGTAAGAGGCCTTTTAAATTTGAGAACATGTGGTTGAAATATGAGGGGTTCGTGGACAAGGTACGGGCTTGGTGGTCCTCTTATAATTTTTCTGGCTCTTCAAGTTTCATCTTGGCTAAAAAACTTAAGGCGTTAAAGGGGGACCTTAAAAGCTGGAACGAGGTGGAATTTGGCAATGTGAGTGCTAGATGCCTAGAAAAAGCGGAAGAATTGAAGGCTATGGAGAATTTGGAGGAAGAGAGGGAGCTCGATGAAGAAGAAAAGGAAAGAAAAAGGGTGATTTCTAGGGAGTTGGAGATTGCTCTTTTACAAGAGGAGATCAGTTGGAAACAAAAGTCCAGAATTAGGTGGCTCAAGGAGGGGGATAAATGTACTAAATTTTTTCATCGAATTGCCAATTCGAACCGGAGGTATAATTCCATTGATTCCATAACCATTAATGGAGCTACTAATTCCAACCAAGACATCATCAAGCAACAAGCGGTGCAATTCTACGAGTCTTTGCTCTCTGAACGTTGCAATTGGAGGCCTAGGGTGGACAATCTTGCGTTTGACTTGCTGGAGGCGGATGAGGCCACTCATATAGAATCTCCTTTCGAGGAAAGGGAGGTGTTGGAGGCGGTAAAAGGTATGGATAGAGATAAGGCCCCAGGTCCGGATGGTTTCTCCATGGCTTTTTTCCAAGATTGCTGGGAGGTGATAAAGGAAGATATTATGGCGGTTTTTTCAGACTTTTATGCTCATGGTAAGTTTGAAAAAAGTCTTAATGCTACTTTCATTTCCCTTATTCCAAAGGTGTCTGGGGCTACTGAATTTAAGGATTTTCGTCCTATTAGCCTTATAAGTGGAACTTACAAGATTATTGCCAAAGGTCTTGCTAATAGGATGAAGAGGGTTGTAGCAAGGGTGATATCAAAGCCTCAAAATGCTTTCGTGAAGGGAAGGCAAATTACGGATTCGGTACTTATTGCAAGTGAATGTCTTGACAGCCGGATTAATTCGGGGGAAACGGGGCTGCTTTGTAAACTGGATATGGAGAAGGCTTACGATCACATAAATTGGGATTTTTTATTATATCTTCTTAGGAGATGTGGCTTCGGCGAAAAATGGTGTTCTTGGATTGAGCGTTGTATTTCAACTGCTTGTTTCTCGGTGTTGATCAATGGCACCCCGTCCGGCTTTTTTAGAAGCTCACGAGGGGTGAGGCAGGGGGATCCCTTATCTCCTTTTTTGTTTGTCATAGTTATGGAGGCGTTTAGCAGGATGATTGGTGCTGCCATTGATTCTGGTTTTATCTCGGGTTTCCCAGTGGGAGGTAACTTGTCTGAGAGGATCATCATCTCTCATCTTCTATTTGCAGATGATACGTTGGTTTTCTGTGGGGCGAATAGTAATCAAATCCGCTCCATTAAAGCATTACTTATTTGCTTTGAAGCCGTTTCTGGTCTGAAGGTAAATATGGCTAAATCAGCTTTGATACCGGTAGGGGATGTGGAAAATGTGGGAGACTTGGCTGGGATTTTGGGCTGTGGTGTAGCTACTCTACCTTTGAAATATTTGGGACTCCCTTTGGGTGCGTGCTTCAAGGCCAAAAACATTTGGGATGATACTTTGGAAAAGATTGAGCGCAGGTTAGCAAGTTGGAAAAGGTTGTATCTTTCCAAGGGAGGAAGGGTCACTTTGATCAAGAGCACACTTTCTAATCTTCCCACTTATTTATTATCCCTCTTTCCATTACCTGCTTCTGTGGCCAAGCGAATAGAGAAGCTCCAACGTGATTTTCTTTGGGGTGGTTTAAACGAAGAATTCAAATATCACTTGGTTAGTTGGGATAAGGTATGCTCTCCTATCAACAAAGGTGGCTTAGGGATCAGGAAGTTGAGAGTCTTCAATCAAGCCTTATTAGGAAAATGGCTATGGCGTTATGCGCACGAGAGAGAGGCTTGGTGGAGAATTGTGGTGGATGCCAAGTTTGGTTCCGCATGGGGTGGATGGCATTCTATTGACAACACCGGGTCTCATGGGGTGGGTCTTTGGAGGCATATTAGAAGAGGGTGGCGAGTGTTTTCTAAATATACTAAATTCGACCCAGGAGACGGATCCCAAATCAGATTTTGGGATGATGTTTGGTGTGGGGAAATGACCCTCAAGGAAGCATATCCAGGCCTATATAACATAGCTAATGCAAAAGATGCATCCATTGCCGATAATTTGGAGTTTATGGGTGGAAATCGTCAATGGAATGTTAGCTTCCTTCGATCGATCCATGATTGGGAAGTGGAAGTGCTAGCATCGTTCTACTCTACGTTATATTCTCACAAGTGGAGTAGGGGGGGGGGGGGGTGGACAAAATTTGGTGGATCCCGTCGAGAAAAGGGAAGTTCGATGTTAAATCATTCTACAATATCTTGGTAAGCAAAGAAGCAAGTCCGTTTCCTTGGAAGAGTATATGGCGCACCAAGGCTCCTTCGAGAGTGGCTTTCTTTACTTGGACAGCGGTGTTAGGGAAGATTCTCACACTTGATAATCTCAGGAAAAGGAATATCATAGTGATTAATAGATGTTGCTTATGCAAAGGTGATGGGGAGTCTATTGATCATATTTTCCTTCATTGTGAGATTGCTCGTTCCTTATGGCAGGCCATCTTCAGTCGTTTTGGGTTGTCTTGGGTAATGCCTAGTAAGGTGGCTGGCCAGCTTGCTTGTTGGCGGACGGGAGGTCGATCTAGGAGTGCTGTCGTGTGGAAAATGGTCCCTCTATGCATTATGTGGTGCCTTTGGTTAGAAAGGAACGAGAGATGCTTTGAGGATGCTGAGAGGTCTTTGGAGGAGATCACGGCTTTCTTTTTCCATACTCTTTACACTTGGACAGCGGCTTGGCTCGCTCCTATAGTTATTAGCTATCTTGATTT
Organism: Corylus avellana; assembly: GCF_965113065.1. Taxonomy (NCBI): domain Eukaryota; kingdom Viridiplantae; phylum Streptophyta; class Magnoliopsida; order Fagales; family Betulaceae; genus Corylus; species Corylus avellana. Next base: position 30,200,490 of record NC_142495.1, read on the forward strand.
CCTTGTTCTTTTTTCTTCTAGCTAGTCGTTTCCCTTGTATACTCCCTGTGTACTAGGGTTGCGCCCCTCTGCGCTTTTGATATATAAACATTACTTATCAAAAAAAAAGAAACCAAGAAAGACCCTTTGAACAAAGTAATATATTTTGCCACTACCTTCTCCATTCATGATTGCTCCATTCAATTGTACCTCACGGCTGTCAACTTTCGAATTATCTAAATTTTTTGAAAAAAAAAAACTTACATCATCCTGAATGACAATTGACAAACCAAGGAAAGACATATGATTTCTCAAATAAATTACGTGAACATAGTACCCAAAGTCAGAGTGGCATAATACCCAACTTTGTACTTCTTTCAGCCCAAAATCCCCTTGATCTCTAAAACCCAGATGTATGGGAAGCTAAGGGTCATCAACTAGTGCTGATCGCACCTAAGTGGTGTCCTAGGAATGTAAGGGACGCTATTAAACACGAATAAGGAAAGAAAAAGAAACAAATGAAAAACATACAGAAGAAAGATATCAATGTATACAGCTATATACGAACAACGATAATCTACCCATGAAAGCCCACTTCACCTGACACCCAACTCTATTCTTCATTAGAAGTAAGTCAAAACTCCCATCAATCAAACAATCAGAAAGAAGACCCGCAATTGTTTCAAATTAAACTTCAGAAATGAAAGAAATAAGTGAGAAAAATCTTACCTTTACCTCCACCCATACACTGGTGGACTGAGGCTTGTCGACCAAACAATCGGAACCCTGACCCTCCTGAGCTAACTGACGACGCTGATGATGTGCTAGCCGTGGCCTTCCTTGCATCCCCGTCACCCTCTACGTTACATAAATCCTGTGAATTTTCCATGAAACCCAAAACCAAGACAACCCAGAGAAATTGCAAATTCAGCCCCAAAGGGAACCCAAAAAAAAAACAGTTCCAAACTTTTTCAGAGAATGTTCTCGAAATTGGGCAATTAAAAGCTGGGCAACTTTTTCTTTTCCCGAGAGAAAATGACCCAAGATAGGTTCTGTTCTGCAGTCTGGAGTCTCTGGACTTTGTAGTCTTCAACTTTCGCTGTTTTAACTTTTAATATGACGTGTGAAATTGCTGAAAAAGAAAAGAATTTTCTAACAGCAAAACGACGTCGTGGAGAGACCGACACAAACCCACTAGGGCCACTACCACTCGCCCTCTGGTTATACGGAAAGCGCGTTAGTTTTATCTTTGCCTACAGTGGCGTATATCTTTGCATAATGCATTATTTGCCTGATTGGTCTCCCATATATACAGCTTTCAAAGCCAACCGTCAGTACGCCCACCTGGAAAAGAAAGGCTACGAAGTCCAACACCACGACGCAAGCGCATCGATCCAAACCCAAAGATTAGTTTTCAGATTTGGGATTGTATAATATAATGCTTGTTCGTTAGGTTGGGTGTGTTTGTACCGCCAATTGCGCAATTTATACAGAGTCTCCTATAGTCCCAAGTTTTAACTTATTACCAAAGTGACTGGCTGACCGCCTAACAAAGTTTATCACAAGCGTTCCCTTTTCATCACATTCTTTTCCTTACATACCCATCAGATCTAAAGCTTTTAATTTTCCCAAACACTGGTTGATTCTTGTTTTTTTTTGTGTGTGTTGTGGTTTGTTAGAGTGAAATCTGGAGGGGAAAGGATTGGTTTTACTGATTGAAGGAATAATAGAAAAGAAAAAAGAGATGGGTGAGGGTGAGCGGTTTCAGCTGGGGACAGTTGGGGCGTTGACCCTGTCGGTAGTTTCATCAGTGTCCATCGTGATCTGCAACAAGGCTTTAATCAGCTCATTGGGTTTCCATTTCGGTATGTTTTTTCCATTTTTTCCATTTTACAACCTCTTCCTCTGCTAATTATGTTGGCCAAACATAATTGGTCTTTCAATTCTTTGCCAAGTGACAACCCGTTAATGGATTATAGTCAAATATATATAGCTGTCTGTTTCATTCAAAGATTGTGACTTTATTGGATTTGCTTCTTTGTTTGTACCGCGATTGTTATTGATATGGTTAAAGGTTAAGGCTCTAAGTGGCTTGATGAGGTTGGCGAGGCATGACTTGTTTATGTACTAAACAAGGGGGACTGATTTATGTTATTGGATTGCAAATTAGGCATTAAATTTGTCTAGATCTGCTCTGAGTTTTTTCTTTTTTTCTTTTTTTCTTTTTTTAGAGGAGATCTGCTCTAAGTTGCCCTAGGAAGCACTGATAATGCTATGGGATATGCATACGATAAGAGATGGACATCTTGATACCGTATTTATTAGAAAAAAAACAGTATATGCTACAATTGGGACACTCTAATTAATGAATAATTAAAATATATGTTTTTGGATTTGACCCCAACGTATTATAGCTCAAATTTGGGATATTCAATGGCAGCTTCGGTTCTTAAGTCTCTTTATTTTTTTCCTTTTAACTTAATAATAAGGCAAAAGAAATGCTAGATATTATAATTCTATCGAAAAATTTATCTAATAAGGCTGACGTGACAATTCCAACTAACCCGTAAATTAATCCTTGTTAAATAATAAAAAAAGATCCAACGGTCGATTTGAAGTGTTACGTCAACATTGTTGGACAATTATAGAATAAAAATATGGTATCTAACATTATTCATACAACAAAGTTAATTGAAAGTTATTAAACAACTCATGAGAAGTCTCGCCTATAGGTAACAATTACTACTTATGGATAAGGGCACTTAATGATATTTTGACTTTACTTATTGATACATAAGTTCGCTCTTGATTTGCTAGGTGTTTCCTCTTGTATATTCTTTGTGTGCTTGGATTGCGCCCCTTGCGCTTTTAATGAACCTGCTTTTACTTATCGAAAAAAAAAAAACTTATTGATAAATAAGGGTTCTTACTAACCAAGCTATGGCGACCGAGGATTTTTTACTGATGAGCATGGAAATTTTTTCTACCAAGTATCCTTAGAAGAACCCCTCACATTTTTAATAAGAAAATTTCATGCTGGACCCAAGCATCCTGCACGTTTTGGAGGTGTAATCTGGCATATCCAAACTAAATTCAGTCCTTTAATCCTGGAACAGATATCAGATGCATAACCTATTGTTTCCTGACAATCCATGTCCTATATCTATCAGTATATCTTCCTAGGCATAGTCTAATAAATTCATTTTTGATATTTATGATAGCATATTAGCTTGACTAGTTCCAGTAGATACGAAAATAAGATTATTGAGTGGTAGATACTTATTCTCATAACTGGAATACTTTGGAATCCCACTACTACAATGAAAGACATAAGAGGGTAACCAGTTTCTTTCTATCTAAATATGAAGAAATCGCAAGGTTCATATCCGTAGTTTCTTGTGAAAGTAAGAGTCTACTCATCCAGTAATCACTGCAGGTTTTGAGTTTTCTCAATTTGTTCCCTAGGATTGTCCTCTCCTGATGAATTTACGATATCACTTTGCTGGTCTAGATCCCTGCCGCCTGTATCAGGTCAAATGTGGGGGAGTTATGGTAGGCAATGACAAGGCAACGCCTTGATACCAACCAATCAGTAAGCACAAATGTGGTTGCCTAGGTGTTTTGCTAGGAGCGCATGAGTTTGACTGTGGTTAAAGCCCAAAACTAGATTTTCCTTTCCAGAAGAATGTTTGGAAAGATTTAGTCTCATTCTGATTGGATTATCATAGTTGTGATGATGATATTTACTTTGTTCAACCTTACTTTTTAAGGTGTAATAAGATCTTGTGTCCTCATTTTCGTGCAGCTACAACTTTGACAAGCTGGCATCTTCTAGTCACCTTTTGTTCTCTTCATGTGGCTTTAAAGGTGAAATTGTTTGAACACAAACCTTTTGATCGAAAAGCTGTAATGGGCTTTGGTATTCTAAATGGGATCTCCATTGGACTTTTGAATTTGAGCCTAGGTTTCAATTCTGTTGGATTTTATCAGGTACTATTGTTATTTTTTGCTCTATTTTGACACTTGATTTTCATATCCTTTGTTCTTTCAGCATTTTTCCCAAGATTCTGAACTACTCTTGCTGTTTTTTCTCAATCCAGATGACCAAGCTGGCAATCATCCCTTGCACTGTTTTCTTGGAGACCCTTTTCTTTGGGAAGAGATTCAGGTTTTTCTTGAGACACTTTTTCCCTCCTATGACTATGATGCTGACAACGGATGTTCTCATACTTATCTATAATAATTATTAGTTCATCATGAAGTTGGCCATTACTCCCTGTCAGCTACATTGTCTTCACTTGAATCTGAAATTTCCCTTACTTTGGGCTACATTTGTTGAGACTGTGTGCTAGTAAGTAGTAACCTTTTTAGGGTACTCTCCAAAATTTGATGATTTAGTTGCAAGTATCATCTCAAACTATAGCAGCCTCCTGTTTATGATTGTATATCCCAAGGAATGGGGTTGAAAACCATTGCAACCTCCTATTTTGTTTTTAATGCACGTCATGGTATCTTCGGTTATTATATTATTGATATTTGTTACCATCGCAGCCTCCTGTTTATGATTGTATATCCCAAGGAATGGGATTGAAAACCATCACAGCCTCCTATTTTGTTTTTAATGCATGTCTTGGTTATCTTCGGTTATTATATAACTGATATTTGTTACTAATTTTTCATGGTCACTCGTTTGTTCAACTTTGATATATAATTGTCTCTGGATTGTCTTGTGCAGTTACAACCAAAAAGTAGTTCTTTGTTTGTGATAAAAATTAATTATTATGATTCATGGACATCAAATATTTGTCTCCCCCCCAAAACTTTTATGGAGTTACAATGCATTTCTTCAATACATAATACCAACTATTTTCTGTATTTATTTAAACCCTTCTTTAGCATTTAGTGCTATCTAGGGTCATGCAATCATAGGCTGTCATGTATTTTCTTTTCCCTTAACTCACATGTGGTTCAGCCGTTTTTGTCACTGTAATGCTTTCCTACCTGAATTAGAATGTTTTTTGGTAATGACCAGTCTTTGCTGCTCTCAGCTGGCAAACATTTACCAAAGCTATCTATACTTTAGTAATTGTTGCAGTAGGATTTCCTATCCTCGTTATAGATATCATGATTGCTGCTGTTTCTGACCTGCATTTCAATGCTTCAAGCTCTTCTTGTCTAGCCTTTTAATTAGTAGAGCATGGATTGCTCAAATTGTCTCCTCAACTGCAGCTGTCTTTAATTACGTCCACATACATGTTATCTATTGTCTGAACCATGTTAGATTCATTTTTGGTTTATTCAACTCTGAAATAATCTGGTTTCTGATTTCTTTATCTAAGTAAAATTGTACTGACACGTTCTTTACTCTCATTACTATTGCAGTAGGAGTATTCAATTTTCACTCATTATCCTCCTTCTGGGTGTTGGGATTGCAACAGTCACTGATTTGCAACTCAATGCTCTGGGTTCTGTCTTATCTCTCCTTGCAATTGTTACAACATGTGTGGCTCAAATTGTATCCTCAATGAAGTCACCTTAATTGAAGATTTATCTAAACACTCTCACCTTTTATCATTAATCATTGAGACGTGCATCGTGTTAAATTAAAATAATTTAATCTTTCAAGGTACAGGAATTGATGCTATAGTCTCTTAACCTTTGCTAGCAATATTCTTGCATGGAGACCACACTTGTATTATATCTTGTTTAAGATCTTAATTAGTCCATTTCAGATGACCAATACCATCCAGAAGAATTTTAAGGTTTCTTCAACCCAACTTCTATATCAATCTTCTCCATATCAAGCAGGCACCTTGTTGATCTCTGGCCCATTTTTGGATGCGTTTTTGACTAATCAAAATGTATTTGCATTCAAATATACAACTCAAGTACTGGTGAGAATAAAAAAATTCTGAAGCACCAAACCTTTTTTTTTCTTTTCCTTTTCTCCTTATCTTTCAATCTATTCTCAAATATTCACTTCCTCTATTACAGGTGTTCATCATTCTATCTTGCCTGATATCTGTCTCTGTAAATTTTAGCACATTTCTCGTAATTGGAAAGACATCTCCAGTCACCTATCAGGTTCTTGGACATTTGAAGACATGCCTGGTGTTGGCATTTGGTTATGTCTTGCTTCATGACCCATTTAGCTGGAGGAATATTTTAGGGATTTTGATTGCATTAATTGGGATGGTCCTATATTCTTATTTTTGCACTCGTGAGAGTCAGCAAAAAACTACTGAAGCAGCAGCACAATCAATTCAGGTTCTAGCCACTTTATTAATTCTTTTGTCTAATTCTAATAATATTTCATGCTTTGCTTCCTAGACATTTCATCCACCATTTGTTAAAATTTGTGCCAGCGTGCTTTATGAAACCTTTTCCTTTATGTTCTGAATGATGCCAGATAGTGGAAGGTGAATCTGATCCTCTGCTGAATGCTGAAAATGGTAAAGGTGGATCAACTGATGCTGTTGTCCCAAAAGCCCCTGTATGGAAGTCAAACAAAGATTTGGATGCATGAAGGATTTTCATACACCTAAGAGAAGCAGTTGAAACTTGAGATTAATGATGATATCTGTGGCATAAAAGGTTTTCCATGACTTCTCAAATTTGCACAGGTGTGAGCCCTTCTTTTCCTTACGCGTGGTTTAGTGGTATATTAAGTTGATATTCCGATAATTAGATCAAATGAGGAATGAATATAGTGGGTATTGTTGTTTTTCCTGACAAACAAATACGGTTCAGCTTTGTAATCAATTTTTAATGAAATTTTATCATCTGTTATATGAAAAATTGAATTCTCTGCATTCTTTAATGAAATATAAGTTTTGCATTGGGTTGTTTATTATTATTCATTTATAGACGAGGATATTAGCCTTATTTTTTTGGGTCCATGGAGGCCACTTGGACCTATGGGCTAAAAAATAGGAAGTAGCCTTCTCCCACACTTGGATTTGATCCAGGGTCTATGGTATGATCTTGTTCCATATCTGCTTTACTATATTTAATACCCTTATCTTCTCTTCAAATAAAAATCTGACAATAAAGTAGACAAGAAAAAAAAAAAGGAAAAAAAAAAAAAAAAAAAAAGAGAGGAAGGGGGAAGGAGGAGGGGGGTAACAATAAGAGGATATTTATGGCTTTAGAAAGTCTACAACTATCTCATCTCATGATACAAGGAGTTTATTTTTGCAACCTGTAGAGACCGAAAATCAGCTAAGGAGATTGGCTTCCAAATCATTATGGTCACTTTCAGTGGCCTGAGTGAGTTCCTTGGCCCTCTTAGCTTGGTGCTTCCAATCAGTTGAAACCAAAGTATAGATCATCATGCACAAGCATGAAATCTGAGCTGCTGCAAGACCAAACCACAACCCCATAAAGCCCATCTTGAGTCTAAAACTCATGAGAGCTGCAACTGGCAAACCAATTAGGTAGAAAGAGCCAAAATTAATACAAGCACCCACCTTTGCCCGTGCAGAGCCTATGAGGATTCCACATGCAGCTGTCTGGGGACAATTACCTAGCTCACAAAAGCCTAATATGGGAAGGGCGATTGATGTTAAAGCAAGTACATGTGGTTCACGTGTAAACAGCTTGCCCCACTCATCCCTCACTGCAACTGTGAAAGCGAAAGCCAGAAGGCTGCAGACAACTGCCACAATGAGTCCAATTATGGTTGTCCGCCGCGCCCGTGCAGGCTGCCCAGCCCCCAACTCGTGGCCAACACACGTTGTTAAACCCAAGCTAAGAGAGTGCGGAAACACATAGATCAATCCTGTTGTTTGTATCAGGACTCCCATTGCAGCCACGCTTGCCTGTGGATCACTAAGTAGGCCACACAGTAGCAGCATTATTTCATACCACCACCACTCCAAACAGACAGCGAGTACACTTGGCACCGCAAGGGCTAGCAATGGTTGCCAGCCTTGAGAGCATAAACTTTTTGCTTTCCCATCCCAAGGTTTTAGTGCTGTCCTTGATTGGAAAAGGTATACTAGCAAACCAACGTACAAGTTTAAGGTAGTCCAGGCTGAGGCTAGAGCAACACCCTTCGTCCCCATATTTAGATATGTTACAAGGCAGTAATTGATAGGGAGATGGAGAATCATGGCACAAACAGCAGATACAGTGAGGGGTTTGGTTAGACTTTGTGTCCTTAAGAAGATCCTTAAGGGATGGAGGAGAGCTTGGGCTAGCAAATCAGGAAGGGAATATGTTATATAAACCTTGGCCACAGATGTAATGTTTCGATCCTGACCTAACCATATAAGGATGGGCTCCATGTTTAACCACAATAGAGAAATCGGAATCACTGCAAGAAAGAGGAGACAGAGAGTCCTTTTATATGTTTGGCAGAGAACTTCCCATTTTTTGGCTCCATAAGCTTGACAACATATTGGTTCCATCCCCATGGCCAGGCCTTTCAGAACAGAGTAGCCTGTGATATTGGCAAATCCAATTGAAAGTGAGCCCCCAGCTAACTCAGTGTTCCCAAGATGTCCCAAGAATAACATAGAGATGATCGACTTGGGGTATAAAAGCAGGCTTGATACTACTATGGGGCATGCAATTTTACAAAGTGATATCAGCTCCTCTGCTACCTGCATTAAGTCAATCACAATATTAGGTAACTCAAAAATGTTGACATGTGAGCACTCTTGGATTAAAGTTTGCAAAATGCGATGGGTTGTAAGGCATTTGTTCAAAATTGACATACCATAATGCTAAGAAAACTGATAACCATGCAGAAAAATGCACTTCTTTTCTCAAATATTCCTGTCGGTGGGATGAACACGCTTTTTACTGTTTTGAAATAATTAGGGTTTTCTTGGATTCTCCCTTAACACCTCCTTCAGATTAGGATACTCTTGTAACCCCAGAACCATCCCTTACTGGACCATTATTGCCTATAACATGAATACCTTGAAATACGCCTCCATAAGTCAATGTACTCTGTTCCAGCCTCAAAATAGATGATACTCACCATAAAAGTATCAAAAGAAAAATTGGTTCTGTATTATCAATGGAGAAGCACACCGCCAAGCACGTGGTAGGCAGTTGCAGAAGCTGACAAATGTGGGTAGTTGGAATTTATTCATTCAATGAAATTTGTGGCAATACAATCACGTGTCAAACGCATCCTAGTCAAGCTTAGGAGGGCTTTTTGGTGAGATGAAATAGTGATTTTGCTTCATCTGTTTGGAAAGATATCGCATCTATATTTGCCAACCTGGTCACAAGCAAGTGATTGGAATTGTTGCCATTTATTGTCCTAGATTTTACTTTTGTATAATTGCACCATCTTTATTCCTACCTTCCCTCTTTGGCATCTTGCAGTTTACTAATTATGGCTTTCAATGGGTTGAAATCCTTGTTTATGTTGGTGAATGGATATCCAGGCTGTGAATCATACCATACAATAGTTTGATCATGGAATTAACCATTGGTGTGGACAGCGGCTCTCTGAATTGTTTTGAGATATTCTATTGGAAGTCTAATACACCATTGCATGTAAATTAGTGTTTGGACCCTGGAAATTTTTTGTAGAACTCTTGATGGTTGATTTTTGGTGTATTTGGATGATTTTGTGTATCAATGTTTTCAGTAAGCTTCAAATAGGCTTTGATAAGAATGCTTTGCGCTTGTTTATCATGTTATAGGGATAGTCTGATTCTCTTGAAACTTACTCAAGATGGGGAAATCATAAGTTGGTGTTAGGTGAGGAAAAAGACTATTGCCAAAAGATGGCAATTTTGAGTAGTTTCATTGAAGTTGGACAGCTTTCAGTTGAAATGCCGCAGACGCCAAGTAACTTTGATAATAATGTGGTCCGTCCTATAGTTGACTTCTCTCTTGCTGAATCTGTCAAGATTTGGTTTTTGGTCCTGTGATGATTTTACTAAATTTTGCATTGCATTTACTCATCTGCCATCAGCAAATTAGATCTATAGTGCTGGACCACAAATTATGTGCTTTGCATCGTTTGGGTTGTCTCCAGATTTTGCAACACAAATTCTAAAGGGAAGCTAAACAAAGGGGACTGCTTTGTTTTGGTCCCAATTACTAACTGCAAAAACCTTTTTGTGGTGTACATCAGACTGATACTCCTTGGGTCACGTGAGAGAATTTTTACTTTCATATATATGTTTCTTACCATGTAATTGTTATTCTTTGGGAAGAAGCTGTTCACATTAAATACGATGGCTTGGGGTGGCAGCATTTGTGGTGATTAATCCACATATAAAGGAACACAAGGTGAATGGGGAATTGAGAGATACCCCAGTTGAGGTTGCTAGAATGCTAGTATACCTGCTACGCTTTTGCTGGAAACTGAGGGGAAAATCAAGGCAAGAATTGCTTGGAAGTTGGTTGCAAAGCCAGAGAGGGAGAGAATCCGGCTCAGAGGGAGCAAGCTCAAATAGGAATTCCCAGACCTGGAAAAGAAAAGACATTTAGCCTAGGAAATTTAATTACACACAACAAATATTATTAACTTGATGGCATAAATAGGAAACTTTATATTTGCATAATACGATGGTGACCTTTTTGGCCCTTATGATTTTTAGTCAAATGTATGTGTGTCCATATATGCATGCGCGTGCGAACGAGATACGAGATGACGAGCCAAGTTCCTTGTCCTTGTCTATCTCAATTGAGTTCTACTTGCCCATGCCATGCCCCTTTGACTTAAAGAAGAAATAGAATACCCAAATATAATATGATTGAAAATAACTTTGTTTATGTTTGTTAATATTGTATTGGGGAGCTTTCTTTTTCTTTTTTCTTTTTTTTTTTCTTGGGAAAAAGTGGGTCTAACGTGACATAGAAGTGAATTTTTTTTTTTTTTTTGGGTGTGTTCTAAAGAATGATTTGTGTTTTTGGTTGTTTGAGTAGAGGTATTAATTCGTATTCGCATGTCAGGTTCAAGCCGCTTTAATGCATTGATATAGTACTATATATGTCAATTTTAACTTGACCCATTTAATTAAACGGGTTTGACCATTCAACTCTAATCTACTAATTTCGTGTTGGGTTTCACGGGTAGTGTAAAAAATTGGCAGTCCTTATGTTGGTTGTTGGGTTTGAGTCGTGCTAAGATATTGGTATAAGATTATAGTCAATTTTAACTAAATCCATTTAATTAAATAGGTTCAATTCATCAACCATAACCCATTAATTCTTTGTTGGGTCTCTGTTGAGTTTGCAAGTCGAATCAAAAATTGTCAAACCTTTTCTTTGAGTTAAGAACAGATAATAAAGTAATCAACATAAGAGAAAATAAGTGGAGATGAAGTGGTACCTTGATCTTGAGCTGCCACCTAAAGATTTTTCCTTCTGCTCTTTCTATGTTGTCACCGCCACTTTTATCCCCATTTTTTGAAAGGTTATTATGTGACACTGCTTGGGATTCGGTTGAAGTGTCCATTGTCAAAGATGTTGCTATGGAAGAGACTAACACAATGAAGTCTAGCTTGTTCCCATGCCATTTTATATACAGTTGCGCATGCTTGTGGAAAGCAGAGTCCACTATAGAGCAACCTAAATGTTCTCGAATGAGTATTGTCGCCTTCGATACAAAATGACAGTCTGTCTCTGGTTCGTGTCTATGCAAAAATATTTGAAGCATTAGTAGAAAAAGATTGGAGTAGGGGCGTTGGGAGACGAAAACAAAGGTGAAAGGGTCAAGAAATATGTCTCCCTCTGCTATGAAAACTCTGTTTTATGGTAAAGTACAGAAATGGGATGTTATTTTAGAAGCAGTGAGAAGATCACATACTTTAATAATTAGCTAGACCCGAAGTTGGCTACAAACTTAGAACTATATAGATGCCAATAGATTGCCATTGGCGTACTCCCTTGTTCATACCGGTCTGGTTGAGTGTTTGCGCGGCCATCTTGGGTTGGTCAAATAGTCAATCTCTTTTTTAAAAAAAAATAATTAATTAATTTTATTTTTATTTTTTATATAAGTAAAGCTCTACATTTATGATGTCAGTGATGATGCCAACCCACTTATTCTTAAATTGAGCCTCTAAGGCTCTGGGCTGGGCCCGTTATTTATGGCTTGGCTTGTTTGAAGATGAGCCTGAATTGAAAAGCCTTCAAGAAGATCTTGTTTAGCTTTCAGAATATTAAGGCCCAGTCTTATTTTCTTTTCTCTAAGCAAAAGAAAAAAATCTTTTTTTTCTTTCTTTTCTCTAAGCAGAGAGAGATACATAATAGGAAAAAAAAAAGGGCAAAAAGAGATACAAAATAACGAATTTTAAAGTTTCTTAAATTTTATTAAAAGTTCATAGATAAGCCATGATAATGCAGTTGATCGCACCATAAATTTTAGGCAACAAATGCCTAAAAGAAAGAGTAAGAACGGTCGAAACTTTGCTAAGGTGTTAGGGGAAAAAATCCTTGATACTTAAGTTAATAAGGATAAAATTGTTAAGAGAGTAGGAACTCGACTGATTATAATAAAAATGTACTTGAAATTATTGTATGCCTTCCATATATGTGAAGTGTCTACTAACAGGTACTGCCTTAACCGAAATCTGTGTTCTTGTTGATGGGCTACAACACTACTCGAACATGGCAATTTTTTTGCTTGCTAGTAAGTTGCAACCGTTGTCAGTTGTATCACATTACATGTTTATAGTCATACTAAACACATTATCAAGTTTCTTGCCACGAATAATGGGACTTTAAAGATAAAATAGCAAGGCAATTATCCTTTGAGCCACATTCGTCGTTTTTGTTTTTCTTTTGGTAGGCACTTTCTTTGTTGTTTTTAAAGCAATTATTATGTTGGCACATTAACTTCTATTGCCCGATCAAGATCCACAATGAACTTGATTATCTCGGGCCAAATCATGAGCTCTCGAGCCTTTATTTTAAAAATGAGCTGATCAAATGAATATTTAGTATATCAAGCAAAAAATATATATTAAATTATTAATGTCGTGCGCCAAATTTCCGAATTTTTGTGATTTTTTTTTTTAATAAAATGAATTTTTATTAACCACTTGACAATTTATGTGCCAAAAAAAAAACACAAGACTAAAATTGCCCTTTCCAACTTTGGAAAGAGAACACAGGAAAAATAACAAAAATAAGAGTAATAAGGCTCTTCATGTCTATTTATCTTACTCATTTTACACGGCGTTTTCTTTAAGTATGACATATCATATTTTAAGTGGCTTTTCATATCAACCACCTTAAAAATAATCACTTAAAATGCGTTACATCAGCCGTTGTGATATGAATGTAATAAATAAGTGTGAAAAGTAATATTACTCAAAAATGAAATATCGACTCGTTGATATACTAAAAAGTGAAAACTGATAAATCTTATTGTTGTATATTTGTTTGCAATTTTATAAAATATTTAAAAGTAAATACTTTTAAATTATGGACCCTTAAATGTTTTAGGAAAGTCGTAAAAATTATCTTCATAGTGATATTTATGTGCCTAATCTATGGTCGCATTTCCGAGTTCCGCACCCAGAGTGGATCAGTCTGTGTCTTGTTCAACCGTATTTCTATTTTATGTTTATATAAGTAATCCCCACTGCTTCTCCTCTCATTTGTCACTACCATTTTTCATTTTCCTTCGGCGCTCTTTGATTTCCCAATGGCTCTCCGACCGCTACTCAGCAGAAAAAGCCTGGGGCTAGGGTTCGCTCAGCTCCGCGGCCTGCAGACCTTTTCGCTGCCCGATCTTCCGTACGACTATGGGGCGCTGGAGCCGGCGATCAGCGGCGAGATCATGCAGCTCCATCACCAGAAGCACCACCAGGCTTACATTACCAACTACAACAAGGCTCTCGAACAGCTACAAGACGCCGTGGCCAAGGGCGACTCCGCCGCCGTCGTCAAATTGCAGAGCGCCATTAAGTTTAATGGCGGAGGTCCGTTTCCAGCTCTCTCGCTTATTTTGTTGACATTCATCTGAGTTAATCTATGTGCGATTGGAGGTTCTTTTCTTTATGATAGTTGGCAGAACAGAATGGATTTTGGTATAATATGTTTGGTTCATTTTGTACGATTTATTTTGCTAATTTTGACTGATTTAATTCTGTTTCAAAGTTATGGTGTATTTTTGGTGTGATATTTTGGAATTCTCTACTCGCTATACTTTGTGAAACAATTCATCCTTATTAATTGGACTGGTATCAAGAAACTTGGAATTGTTAAGACTTTTATCAGTTTCTGAAAAGCAGTTAACGGGTTTTCAAGAGTGGTGAGTAGAATTAGAGATAATAATCAGTTTATAGAGTAAAATTATTGATAAATGTAAAATTTTGCATCTCATGAACCTAGTTGTTGAGTGTTTTTTTCACGATTTTGCTGTACCTAACGGCCCAAGATTTTTATACGGGGGGATAGTTTTTGCTGCTTCTTTTTTTTTTAAAAAAAAAAAAAGAAGAAGAAAAAAACTATAGAAGGAATTTACCTGCTAGCCTGCTGCATACCACACTGTGTTTCTAGTCCTTTTCATGTCTGTAGATGATCCTCATAGGTAGTCCTTTTTCAGCTTCTAGCCAGGAATTTATATATGGTCAAAACTTCACAAAAGTAAGCAGTGATTCTATTTTCTCACTCTTTTGTTGGTTTTCATTCTCTATATATTGGAAAAAAAATCCTCATCTTTGTTGTTATTTTCTTAATCATCCTTAACTTTGCTTTATCTTGCAGGTCATATCAACCACTCGATCTTCTGGAAGAATCTCACTCCTGTTCATGTAAGTTTATATTCTTTAGCTCTTTTGTCAAGTCATTGTTTTTTTCCCTTTCATTTTTTCTTAAAGAAACTTCTTTTAACTAGTGATTTATGAATGTCAGGAAGGGGGCGGTGAGCCCCCAAAGGGTTCCCTAGGTTGGGCTATTGACACTCATTTTGGTTCACTGGAAACACTCGTGCAAAAGATCAACTCAGAAGGTGCTGCTTTACAGGGCTCTGGATGGGTGGTAGGTTTTGCAGCTTGTGAAATTCCCAACATCCATTTTATGTCCCTGGTCATTGACTGGTTGTTCCAGTCGACGCTCATTTTTGCTGGTTTTGTATGGCTCTTTTCACTTATCTCTGCCTTGGCAGTGGCTTGGTCTGGACAAGGATTTGAAGAAGCTTGTGGTTGAAACCACCGCAAATCAGGTATTTTGAAAAGATATCCAAGGGGAAATTCATTTAACAATGATCATTCCTATTTCCAGTTTCTCTTTGATTGACCCTAAACTTTAGCCACGTTCTTGTTAAATGTTGTAATCCATATTGCTTCAGAAGTCATGGTCATTTGATGAAACTGATGCCCTCTTTTTGAACCGACATTTTTGTTTCCTCATAATAATTGAAGTATTAGATCTACGATATTCAGGGCTTTTGATTCTACACTTCCATTCTTTGCACTGATTACATTGGCTTAGGAATATTAGGCTGTTTAACTTTGTTACTGTCAGGTTTTGGGTTTGTTCTTAAAGCTGGTTACCATTAGTATAATTTTTTTATGCCGGATATATGCTCTTGCTATCTTAACCCTCGTTTTAGGAGTTCTGAAATTATGAAGAATTCCCAATTGAAAAAAAAAAAAAAAAAAAAAAAAATGATGTTGAAGATAGTGCAACTACTCTTTGTAATTATTTCTGTGAAAACATCTCTGATTGTCTTAACATACAGAAAAAAACTGCATTACAACTATGTTAAAATACATTTATAATTCTGACTCTTTTTTTTCAGGACCCACTGGTAACCAAAGGACCAAATTTAGTTCCATTGCTTGGTATTGATGTTTGGGAGCACGCGTACTACTTGCAGGTATATTAGTATTTACTTTAAATAGCTATTGATATCTCAAATGTGGTTGCTTGATAAATTAATGCCCAAGATGGAAATAATCGAAGATAGTAATTCAAGAAAATGATTATCAAGTGTCATCATAAAACACTCTGCTTTTGCCTATACTCCTAGCCATCATGCAGAAGATGGAGTTAATCTCTGCAACTGCAAAAACTAAGAGTAAAGTGGTATATAGGATTTGGTTTCGTGAAATCTAGTCCTATGATTGCCTTTTGCAACATAACAGAAATTAATGTCATTACTTCCATGCTACCTTGATCTACTTTATCTTATGGTGATTGTTCGTTGAAAGATTGCTTCATATTTGTTCTAGCATTTGGTAAAACGATTTTATTTTTTCAAATTGTCGATTGGTTCTTTGTCCACAAATTATGGATGCAAAATTTACCCTGATTTGCTTCTTTATTATCATATGACATTCCTTTTGTTGTCATGTTGCAGTACAAGAATGTAAGACCAGATTATCTAAAGAACATATGGAAAGTTATCAATTGGCACTATGCCAATGAAGTTTATGAGAAAGAATCCGAGTGAGGTGTATGAGAAAGATGGGCTTCGAGAAGCGGCTTTGTGGTTTGTTCGGCTAGTGGAATAAAATTGATAATGTCACAACAGTGAGGAACCCTGTCCTGTTGAGGTGTTTGATTTCTGGTGTATCTCATGTATGAGAATCGAATTAAATTGAGCTATATACTCTTTGTAGCTTTATGCATGTTTGGGAATATGAAAACTTGCCCCCGCTACTTTTGTAGACAATGTTGCATTTGTTTTTAATTGAATGAGAGGTGTTACCTTCTGTTTGTTGGGCACTATTTGTTCAGCCGATGATCACTTATTTTAAAATTTTAAATTAATAAAAATTTGTAAATTTAAAAATCATTTAATTAATATTCAGTACATTATATATGCTAATTTTTGAGAAAAATTGAGACATGGCGTGGGTTGCGAGATTTGATTGCCCTCTTATTATTTAGAAGTGGTTTGGCTTGCTTCTGGTGAAAAAATTACCGGAGATGTTTAGCTTGCTTCCGGTTAAAAAATGAAGATTTTTTTGAAAAATATAAACTATCAAGATAGCTTTCAGTAAAAAAAGTATATGAAGATCTCTCTTAATTTACAATTTTGACCATTTATTTTTTTAACGAAAAAAATAACAATATTATATATATATTCAAAAAAATTATCAAAAAAAAAACTACCTATTTAATTAATGTTAGGAAAAAGTTCACATAATTCCCTCAAACTCAAACTACCACTCAATTGACAATGTCCTCCCAAACTTTCAATTGTGACAATGTCTCCCCTAAACTACCAAAAATTGTCAATGTTCCTCCCAATGACGAAATTACCCTTAGTAAAATAAAACCAAAAATACTAAAACTTCTAGAAAAAACCTAAAACTAATTACCAAAAAAAAAAAATCCAAACGTTGGCCGATTATTTTATTTTTTTAAAAAAAAATCAATTTTATAAGAAAAAAATTAAAAAAAATTCAATTTTTTTTTTATAAAAATTGAAAATTTTCGTTTTTTTTTTATATTTTATTTTCGTTTTATAATTTTATTTAAATAAAAATTTACGTTTTAAAAAATAAAATTTTCGTTTAGTAAAATGATTTTTTTTTTTGTTTTTTAAAACTAAATAAAAAAATAGTTTTTTTAAAAAATAAAAATTTCCGTTTTAAAAAAAAATTAAAAATTTTCTTTTAAAAAATTATTTTTAAATTAAAATTTTTCGTTTTTTAAAAAAATCAATTTTTTTTTTTGAATTTATAGGAGTGTTTTTGTCTTATTGAGAAATTTATAGGGGCATTTTTGTCTTATTATTAGTCTTGGGGGGACATTGACAATATTTTAATAATTTGGATGAAACATTATCACAATTGAAAGTTTGAGAAAAAAGTTTAAAAGAACTATGGGAACTTTACCCTTAATGTTATTTTTGTCAAACATGAAAGAAGACATTGGGATTGGTAATTTCAATTCGTTCTTGAGTCATTTTGCTAAATGGTTAAAAAGAAAAACCATTTGGGGGCTTAATTGCATATATCAGAGAAAATGAGGGGGGAAATTAACAATATATCAAAAAAGGAGGGTTTTTCTCATTTTGATCGCTAGGGCGCGCCGTGGCACTACGCAATATAAAGGCGCACTTTCTTTTGGTAGCCCTAGCCCACCCCATCAGTTTCCAGAGAGGGCGATTCCTACGACTCAGATCTCCTCCGTCTCTTTGCCCACGCAACCATGGTCAGATCGATATTCAGAAACCCTACTGTATTCATCGTTTTATTCTTCTTCTTCTTCCTGTTTCTCCTAATATCTTTCTCTCTCTGGTTTTATTTCTGCAGACTTTCAAGCGCAGGAACGGTGGACGCAACAAGCACGGCCGTGGACACGTCAAGTTCATCCGCTGCTCCAACTGCGGTAAATGCTGCCCCAAGGTATTTCTCTCAATTTCTCTTTCCTGGATTTGTAAAGTTTTTGGTATAGATAAATCTGCATATAAGCGTTTTCTGTATATAAAAGTGGGAATTCGTATATTATTTGGGATGTATATGAGTTAAACTATAGATCTTGACCTGTGATTTGGTGTTTGTGTGGAAAAAAAAAGGACAAGGCCATCAAGAGGTTCCTTGTGAGGAACATTGTTGAACAGGCTGCTGTTAGGGATGTTCAAGAAGCTTGCGTCTATGATCGTAATACACTTTTTCTCGCATCCTATTCTTTTTTAGTCCCTCTATCTGTCATTTATGTTGCTGAAATGTACTGTTGTTTTATACAGAGTATGTGCTTCCAAAGCTGTACGCGAAGATGCTGTACTGTGTTTCCTGTGCAATTCACTCGCACGTTGTGAGGGTTCGTTCTCGCACTGATAGGAGGAACCGTGCGCCACCACAGCGCTTCATCAGGCGTAGGGTATGCATTTACATTACTTGCTCTGTTTTTATGGCTTTTTGGTTTTCTGCAATGCTTCTGCTTGCTTATGGATGATCATATTATTGCTAGTGAGGGATTCTGATTAAAAATTACATTTTTCCATTGACTTCATGTGCTTAGAGAGATTCGAGTAAAAAAATATGCAATTGTGGATGTCGTATTTATTGTTCTTGTCCTTAAATGTCCAATTTATCAAAAAAATTACTGAATAAATCAGTCGATGTTAATTCCTTAGGCAAACCCCTAAAGTAGCGAACATAATCTCAAGCATGTCCCCCTAATGTTAATGTTGCAATCCTAAGGTTTAAGGAATTAACCAAATTGGTATCCTAATGGCTAAGAGATTAACCAAATTAGTATCCTAAGGGTTAAGTGATAAACCAAATTGGTATCCCACAGTTTAGGGCTTTTAAATCAATGGTTAGACTCTTAACAATTGAGAGCAAGCAACCCATCACGGGCTTGAGTCACAGAGTAGGTACCTATAGTTTAGATTAAAATGTCTTGGTATTATGTATGGGTTTAGTATTAAGTCATTAAATACTGATAGGTGAGTGGAACAAAGGCTACCATCTAGTCGGTGCTAATAGAGTGGGATGTCGTTGATGCCAAATTTAGAAACTTTAGCTTAGCAAATTTGCTCTATTTAACTAGAAACTCACCTTTCTCTATTTTCGCTACCCACTTTTTCGAAGCACTTACATCCAGCTTAGCATTTTAGCTAATCCATTTTATTTAAATATTATTTTTTCAAGAATTTCTTTATTCTTTCTTTATTCATTCTTATAAAAAGACAAGCGAAAACAAGATTGGTAAGTAAACAATTTGATGAGCACTGTTCAAGCTCACCAAATTTTTCTACAATTTGGTGAGCCCAAGCCGGATGTGGAGCGTTTTAGTCGCATTTTAGTATTTTGGCTAGCTGGATGTGAGTGCCTTTAAGGGTTTAATCAAATCTGTATCCAATTGTTCTATGGCTTTTGGATGGCAGTCAAACACGACTTCATCCTGCTATCTAGCCCATAATCTTCGTTCTTCTATCAGAGTTACTTTTGGACTACTATTGCATGTTAAATACTTTATGTAGCATTTGAAGTTCGAGAACCGTAATCTATTATGGTGGTTGTCTTTTTGTGGTTATGTATACGAGCCCTTTGAATGTGAACTGATTGTTTGGTAGATGGATGTTGCAATTGTCTGCATATTTAGTTTGACAAGCTTTCCCAAACATCTGTTTCTGTGATATTTCAGGATGATCAGCCAAGGCCTGGCCAGCCTGGTCAACCACCTCGTCCTGCTGGGACTGCGAATCCTGTTCGTGCATAAGATGCAAATCTATTTCCTCCAATTGCCATACTATTCGTTAATGGTGTTTGAGTTTCTTGAACTTCTCAGTTGTGTAGGAATTCTCTATGGTTTACAATACTGTTATCTTTATGGATAATTTGATTTGATAAGAACCTGAAAATCCAGAAATTTTGTTTTCAAAATATGGATATTTGATTTGGTTTTTTATCAGCTTGACGAAATAATCACCCGCTTCTCACCCTCTTCTTTGTCCACTCCAATGCGCTTGTTGCTTGGTTGATGTGTGCTCTTGATTGCCCTGTTATATTACAGACCGTGAGAACAAAGTCTTCTCATTTCATGTAGTAGTTTTTTGGTTTAGAGGCACCAAGGCCTAGGGTTGGTGCATCAAATCTTATTAAGTTGATTTTAGTAATGTTTCACACATTCTCAATTCCTCACGCCCATTTCCTTGCTCTCTTAGTTGACTTCTAAAACTAGTATTGAATTTAATCTTTATTATATTCTAATCTAATAGAAATTTTAAAAGCTACAAATGGGTGTGAGAAAGTGAAAATATGTGTAGCATTACTCTTTCACAAAATACAATACAGCTACTTGGGTTTGAGCCGTCTCATGCTTCGGAAGTGAGATAATTGAAGTCACGCTCGTCAAACTTCTAAATAATTTTTGTCCACTCATTCCCTTTTAATCTAACGAATCTCAAACAACCCCCACTTCCATCGAGCGTTGCACTTCTTGGTGCAGGCTGCAACAGAATTAGATGCAGCTATGACATCGGGTATGTTGAGCGCTAACACTGTAGAGAGTGGCGTAGATTCTTGGCAATTCTCATGCAGTCTGCCATGGGGCAGTTTGTCTTGATCGCGTTGGAAGCAATGTGAGACCTACTAGCGGCATACCCCTCCTGCAATTTTAGAACACATGAAGCAAGTGGGATAATTCTCCTTTTGCAATAAACATGTACAGCGCCCAAATGCTTGTCGAAGAGACTAGAGAGTGCTAGTGTGGACGTAAAGCCAGGTCATTACCTTATGCAAGGTGTCCATCATGATCCTTAGCGGAGGAGAATTTATTTTGGCACGGCTTGCCACCTGGGACATATTACATATAAGTTGCAATTGTATGGCACAAGAGTAATTTTCTGGATGAAAAGATATTGCGAGAAAACCTCATCCAACTTGATGTACCCAAATGGCAATTTGGGGTCACTTTCATCTATCATCTGCTTCAAAAGTTTCTCAAGATCAGCTCCTGTGCCACTACCCACCCACGCCCATTGCTCTGCCAAATTCAACATTTCTGTGAGGTAGGCAGCATCATGAAGAGGCCCCGCCCAAAGGGGCCCCGAAACCACATAGCGGGGCCCCGAAACCTGGAAAGAAGTCGAAGAAAAAACAACCAACACGTACATAATGTTAAATTTGGGCCCCTCCCAACAGCGAGTTCTAGAGGAACAAACATATCATACCTTTGAATCAGTGCAGGAGCACCTGATACGACCAAGTTCGTTCCATGAAAATGCTTGAGAATTTCCACACTGGTGGCAGTAGCCAATGAAACCGTAATGCCTGTCGTAAATGATAATCAGAGGCTCAATCACGAAGCCTTACACAGAAGACAATCATATACGCACCTGTCATCGACAAGCTTCCCACGATTCAACTGGAGCATGACTCGAAAAACAGGTCCATGGAACGAATAGTAGGAAAAGAGGGGAGTAACACGATAGCCCAACACCGAGGCTTCCCTTACAGCCCCGCCTATAAGCATTCGCAAACCAATCTCATTCGAATATGGCATTGGACGAACATAAGCTCCATATGCAGCTAAAGATCTGCAAACAACATAACAAACTGATTTTTCAATTTTTCAAGAGGATCCAATTGCATT